>NC_053158.1:109236464-109559769 GCF_016835505.1 Polypterus senegalus
CCGCCATATTGAACTTTCCAATGGTCTTTGTTACTTATGGGCCCATGTTCAAGAAATTTGGTACGCGAGTTCCCAACACTAACTGAATCCTACTTACGTACATACATACGTCCATAGCCTGCAGCTCGGTCACCATGTGAGGTGGCGTTGGGTCCCCCTTCCCCACGCCTCCCACGTTGTTGGCTGCCTGCCTATATAAGGCCGTCCGTCGCTCCGGTCTCTACATTCCCTTCCTTGCTTCGCCACGGGATTCACGTCTCCCTGCTAATAACTCCAGCCTTTTTATTTAATCCACGGCTTCTCCGCTGTTTTATTGTTCGTTTATTGCGATTATAGTTATTGTGTAGGCATTTTAGACTTACTGTACTTTACATTGTTCAGGTACCCATTTCCTTTATTGTTTCAACCGTACCCCCATTAACATGTCTATCGAGGTGATCACCATCGATCAAAGAACGGTCACTTAACGAGTGGTTTCCGCGCCCACAGATGGCAGCTGCCTTTTCCATTCTCTTTGTTACATATTGCATGGCAATATCGGGCTCACTCTTGATATCTGGAGGAACATTGTGTCTTATGTATGGAATGACTGGGACAGGTTTAAGGTGTGGACTGATGACGGTACAGGAGATAATTATACTACACAGGAGCACTAGAAGAGTGAAATGCTTAAGCCCTGAATTGTTCGGTTGTCGCTTTCAAGTGTACCGAAATGGCCAAATATTTTACACCTTTGGACAACCGCCAATGCCTCTTGAACATCTTAGATTCACAGGTGACGATTTCAGTAGTGGACACTTTGATGTTTATGAATGTTTAAATTCTCAAAAGCTGGATGTGAAGTTATCAATGAAACTGGTTGTATGCTAAACTCAAACCGATTATGACAGCAGCAATCCAAGCTGTGAGATTTGAAACAAGATTACTTTTCACATGGCCAACTGTATGTTGCATGCTCAAGAGTAAGCTCAGCGCACAGCTTGGTCATATTACAACCGGAGGGCCGAACTGACAACGTGGTATACAAAGAGATCCTTAACAAATAATTATTGGTATATTTTCCCTCAGTTTAAAAAGGTTAAATTTTCTTCTTAATAAAATTTTAAGGCAGTACTTCGCCACTGCAAAGCGCGGGTATTTTGCTAGTGTATATATATATATATATACATACACATATACATATATATATATATATATACACATATACATATATATATATATATATACACATATACATATATATATATATATACACATATACATATATATATATATATACACATATACATATATATATATATATACACACACATATACATATATATACATATATATACATATATATATATACACACATATACATATATATACACATATACATATATATACTGTCACAAGAACGAGACATGGACAGATAAAGAGTTGGGGCAGCCACCCGTATATTGTGGTATCCTGGCTGCAAAGTCGTTTTTCTTGTAAAAATACAGAGCACTGAAGTGCATACAACCGAGTCAAAACAAGACTGAGAAACAAAGGAAAGGGGCAGGTTTTAAAGGGGAGACAGGAAGTGAGGTCGTATGGATCTGGCACGTGGTCTTCCACCATTGGCTCAGAGCGGAGGTGACATCAGAGGGACTGGAGCTGGTGTGGCCGAGTTCCATTGGCTCAGTCCCGGAAGTGATGTCAGGAGATCCAGGTGAAATCCCGGGGATGGTCTACAGGCAAGGAGAAAAGAGTCAGTGCACTCTGCCACACCCGGCATGCCTCGAACTGCCTTCACTCAAGCCCTTTAGCTGCCTCCCATGCGCACGTGTGACAAGGCCCCCTTAGCCCAGACCCGACGGGTCGGGCGACCTAACCGAGAGGTCGTGAACCGAGAAAGGGCATCAGCGTTGGCGTGAGAGCGCCCGGCGATGAACGGCGAAAACTTATGCGGCTGCAGGTCAAGAAACCACCGGGTGACCAGCGGATTCGACTCCTTGTGGAGGGCCATCCACTGTAGGGTGCATGGTCCGTGACAAGGGTGAATTCCGCCCAACAGGTAGTACCTCAGCTGAGTAATCGCCCATTTAATCGCCAGAGCCTCCCTCTCCACCGCAGCATACCTGGTCTCCCGGTCCAACAGTTTCCGGCTCAGGAACATGATGGGGTGCTCCACACCATCGGCGCTTTGGCTCAGCACGCGCCCAGGCCTGTGTCCGGCGTCCGTCTGGAGGATGAAAGGCAAAGAAAAGTTAGGTGCCATCAAAACAGGTGTGGGCGTAAGGGCCTGCTTTAAGTCACCAAATGCAGCGCCTGTTTTTCAGTCCATACCACAATGTTGGGGCCCTCTTCTTTGTTAAATCAGTCAAGGCGCCGCTCTCTCCAAAACCGAGGTACAAACCGGCGGTAGTACCCGCTAACCGAAAGGCTTGGACCTGCCGCTTGGTCATGGACGGGCCATTTCAGAATGGCATCAATTTTGGAGCACTGTGGCCTTACGGTACCCGACCCACCAGGTAGCCTAAATATTTGGCCTCGCTTAATCCAAGAAGCATTTCCTGGGATTAATCCGACCCGGCCTCACCAAGTGTCCGTAATACCGCTTGGACATGCTGTAGGTGTTCCTTCCATGTGCTGGAATAGATGACCACGTCATCCAGGTAGGCAGCACTGTATGAGTTATGAGGCGAAGCACTTTGTCCACCAGGCGCTGAAAGGTTGCTGGAGCCCGTGTAACCCAAATGGAAGGACACGATACTGCCAGTGTCCGCTAGGGGTACTAAGCGGTTTTACCTTCGGAGTCCGTTAAAGGAACCTGCCAGTACCCTTTCGTCATGTCAAGTGTGGTCAGGTATTGAGCCTGTCCAAGCCTCTCGAGGAGGTCGCCCAGCGTGGCATTGGATAAGCATCAAATTGGGAGACTTGATTAAGCCGGCGGAAGTCATTGCAGAACCTCCAACTTCCGTCAGGCTTACCGGCGAGCACAATGGGGCTGGACCAGGGACTATAACTTTCCTCAATCACACCTAGCTCCAGCATGCGCGATCTCAAGCTCCACTTCAGCCTTTTTGCCTCGGGAAGGCGATCAGGCGTTCTCGGACAACAACCCGGGCTCTGTCACGATGTTGTGCTCAATCAGAGAGGTCCTTCCGGGGTTCTCACTGACTACCTCCCGAGCGGTCCGGATAACTGTTTCCAGCTCCTGCCGCTGTCTGGGACTTAAGTCCGTGCGAAGTTAAGGTCGTGTGTGTGGCGAAGAGTGGCGGGGCTGGCGGAGGAGGGATCGGGGTCCCTGTCCTTCCACGGTTTCAGCAGGTTCACATGATAAACCCGCTCCTTTGGCCGGCGATTGGGTTGACTCACCAAATAGTCGACCAGTCCCTTCCTCTCCTTAACCGTAGGGGCCCTGCCAGTGGGCAAGCAATTTAGAGTGGGAGGTAGGCACTAGGACCATGACCCGATCTCCGGGCGGAACTCCGAAGAGGCGTGCAGCGGTTGTAGTACCGGGCCTGTGCTGCTTGAGCCTCCTCCATGTGACTTTTAAGGACAGGCGAATCTTTCCAAATCTATCGCGTAACTCGCGATATACTCCAGTATGTTTGTGGAGGGAAGAGCCTCTTCTTCCCAGCCTTCTTTCAAAATATCTAATATGCCCGAGGTTGTCGCCCGTACAGTAGTTCAAAGGGGAGAACCCGTGGAGGCTTGTGGGACTTCCGATAGGCAAAAGGACGAGGGGAGGAGCTGATCCCAGTTCCTTCCATCCTCGCTGACCACCTTACGCAGCATTTGCTTGAGAGTTTGATTAAACCTCTCTACTAATCCGTCGGTTTGAGGATGATACACGAGGTCTTTAAATGCTTTATTTTCAGTAATCTGGCAGTCTCCTTGAGCGTTTCCGAGGTGAAGGGGTCCCCTGGTCTGTCAAGACTTCTTTGGGGATCCCCACGCGAATACCCTAGTAATTCCCGTGCGATGGCTTTAGAGGTAGCTGGCGCAACGGAACAGCTTCGGGTATCGTGTAGCGTAATCCACGAGGACTAAAATGTACTTGTGTCCTCGGGCTGAGGGCTCCAGGGTCCCACCAGGTCGACCCGATTCTGTGGAAGGAGCGTCAATCAGTGGAATAGGAACAGAGGAGCACGGTCCCTCCTAGGAATTTGTCGCAGTTGACACTCCGGGCAGGAAGCGCCAAAGCGGCGAACCTCCTCATTAATTCCTGGCCAGTAGAAGCGGGCTTGATCCGCTCCAGAGTTTTTGGTGCCCAGGTGGCCACCTAGGAGGTGGGCGTGTGCTAGCTCGCAGACCTGCGCGGAAGGTGCGGCACCAGCAGCAGCCTCGTCTCCTGCCCGTCATGCATTGCTACACGGTAAAGGAGGTCATTATCTAGCACAAAGTAGGGGCCCTGTGGCATCGACTGATTAGTGCGCTGGCCATTGACAAGGACCACTGCATTTTTTACAAACTTCAGGGAGTCATCATTCCATTGCTCCCTTCTAAAAGAAGCCGTTTCTTTAAATTGGAACCGCAACACGGAGAGAGGGTCAGCGTCGACCTCAATGGGCGTGGTTTCTTCCCGCTCCGCCGCGTCGTTGGTGGATGACGTGTTAGCCAGCGGCCGGCCCGGGAGTTGCCACGTCAGTCAGGCGACGCCGTCTCTCTCTGCCGGCTGATTACACGGCGTGGAGGCAGCTTGGCGGGTTATCTCCGTCCATAACGAGGCCCAAATTAACCCGGAGTGGTATGTGTCTCACGCTTTTGATTTTAGACCAGTCCGCCCTAGTATCACCGGGTGTGGAGGATCAGGTAGGACGCTACGGTGAGTTCTGAACTGACCCTCCGTAACTGATGACACAGCGGCGGACCTGTACCAGCGGATGTCTCCGTGGACACAGGTTATACCGGTCTTAAATTTTAGCCACTGTTGCGGTTGCACAAGCGGCGGGCAACAATGAAATGTTGCTGCGGTCGAACAAACCTGTGGTCTTGTGTCCGTTGGCGATCACCACGCCAGTATGTGGGACCGCCAGCGGATTAGCGAGAGCACACCAACCCTCCTCGCCCTCCACCTGCATTCCTCCTTGCCCCAAGCGGTTTTGCGCGCCAGCGGCTGCGGCCGCCCTGAGCTCCGGATTGTACAGGGAGGGGCTAGGTCTTGGCATACCCGGCTGGGTTTGACATGAGCGCGGTTCTGCTCCCCCAGAGTGTGAGGCCGCCCTCTGCGTCTCCATAAGCTCTATGAGCTCAGACATGTTCTTAAACTGCTCGCCCCAAACCGGCTGGGTGAAGCCACGGGGAAGCGCTTCCAGGAGCAGATAGCAAGCTACCTGCTCTATTATTTGGTAGGCGTGTTTTCAAATGGCGTAGCCAATGCCCTACCATTGCCCATAAGGACCAGGCTTGTCTGTTGGTGGCGCTCAGGGTCCAACCTCCATTTTTATTTTATTCACCTGCCAGTCTGGGGCACCCCTAGGTGGTAAATGGGGCTTTGGTTTCGCAGGGAGGCAGGCACTCTCCCCCAGGAGAGCATACTGAGTCCCTTTTGCCTCCCCCCTCCAGGGCAGCCCAATTCTGTGAGCCCCACCCGCACACTCCCTGGCCTCTCCAGATGGCCTAGTTATGAGTGCTGGGAGCGGAGCCCGCACCGGGTCACGCCGACCCGGGGCACCCTCCCGCCTGAAGACTCGGCCCGATGCGCTCCCACCTGGGTATATTGCAGGTCCTGTCCCCTTCTCCTCTGGGACTTCTCCATCCTGCCGACTACGCCACTGTCACAAGAACGAGACATGGACAGATAAAGAGTTGGGGCAGCCACCCGTATATTGTGGTATCCTGGCTGCAAAGTCGTTTTTCTTGTAAAAATACAGAGCACTGAAGTGCATACAACCGAGTCCAAAACAAGACTGAGGAAACAAAGGAAAGGGGCAGGTTTTAAAGGGGGAGACAGGAAGTGAGGTCGTATGGATCTGGCACGTGGTCTTCCACCATTGGCTCGTAGCCGGAGGTGACATCAGAGGGACTGGAGCTGGTGTGGCCGAGTTCCATTGGCTCAGTCCCGAAGTGATGTCAGGAGATCCAGGTGAAATCCCGGGGATGGTCTACAGGCAAGGAGAAAAGAGTCAGTGCACTCTGCCACACCCGGCATGCCTCCGAACTGCCTTCACTCAAGCCCTTTAGCTGCCTCCCATGCGCACGTGTGTGACAATACACATATACATATATATACATATACATATATATACATATACATATATATACATATATATATATATACACACACACATATACATATATATACATATATATATATATATATATATACACACACATATACATATTGTGGCAGTAGGGGGCAGTAGTGCACCCTTGAACCCTCAGGTACAACTCCAGACACCAGGTGAAAGTCCAGAACCTTTTTATTTTGTTCTTCCGTGCACCAAGCACTCTCCACACTACTCATACAATACTCTATCAATAAACACTCCTCCTCGCCCAGACACTTAGTCACCCTTCCTCCCAGCTCAGCTCGGTGTCTGGACTGATGCACCGTCCTTTTATAGCCCCTGACCCGGAGGTATTCCTGTCCCGACAGTCCATAGTTCCTTACTCCTTCGGGTCAGGGCAATCAGTCCTTTTCTTTAACCCGGAGCACGTCATTCCTTCCTGTCATGTGACCCTGACGTACTCCCGGGTCATAGGGCATAAAAGAACCCATAAGCCCCCCTACAGCGACTCCTGGTGGCCCCCAAGGTATCCAGCAGGGTTGTGTTAAAACACTACAAAGTCCATAAGGCCCTGCTGGACCTCGGGGCATGGTCCTGCTGTCGGGAGAGCTCCTCCTGGCGGCCTGGGGGTGTGAACCGGCATGGGAAGCCGGCAGTCTTCCACAGTCCCTCCCCCTTAGCGACGACTTCTGGGGCGGAGCATCCAGCCAGGGCGTCCTCCTCCAGGAAGGCAGCGTCTGCGGACCTTGGCTGCGTTGTCCTTGTCCTCTAGCGAACCTTGGGGGACGACGTACCTTCTGTCCCCCCGGGAACAATGGCGCCACTCGTGGCCCGGCCGCCGGCAGTTGTAGCATCGGCGAAGTCCTCCTGGTTGTCCCCCTCTGCGAGACCAGAAACACCTCGGAAACTCCGTTAGAGATATCTCCGCCCCTGTCTCCGCCAAGGAGGGTTTTACGGCCGCTTTACTGCTTGCAGCCTCTCTCTCCATTATATTGGGAGATCCACCTTTTCTTTGGGGATTTCCGTTTGATCTGGGGCTTGGCTCAGCCTGAGGCTCCCTATGGAAAAGAGAGAGCCTCTTTGCTGTTTGCGCCCATTGTTCTGTTTTGTTTCGAAGGCGGCGTCATTAGTACCGCATCGCTCCGGGTAACAGCACTGTTTAGCTGTACCTGGGAGATTGGCACTTCCTCCGCCCCTCCGGTAACTAACGTCAACGCCCTTATTACATCGGTCGGGGTCTGGAGTGGCGACTCGCTCTGGAAGGCCACGTCACACGCATGCCTCGGATCGATCGCTTCCTCCCCCTCCCGGTCAGTCATCACTCCACGCTCCACTGTCGGGTTCACAGTGCTTTGACACTCGCTGTTTATTAATAGCGGGGCCGGATCGCACTGTGTCCCCTTATGATATACGGTACAGATTTCACTTACCTGCACCGCTAAATCACTCGAGACCGGGGCTTCTCGGCCTAATCGCCGCAGGTATTCCACTAGTCCTCTCAGCGGCGCCTCAGCTGTAGCTCCCAGCTCGTCTACACGAGCCTTCAGTTCCTTCACTCCCTGGAAGAAAGCATAGACGGGCTCGAGGTATTTTTCAAGCTGTCGTAAGTCCACAAAGTTAGTTATTTCGGCCGGGGTTAAGTCCGCTTCCGTATTCGTTTCACCTACCGGCCGGGAGCCAATGAGCACGTCCGCTCCTGGCACGTGCTCTGCTGGGCTTCGCGGAGGCTTCTGGGACATGGAGTCCAAAGAGGAACGGGTAGCCTGCCGCGGCGGACTGCGCTCTGCGTCTTTTAATTTGTCGGCAGACCGATCAGTCACTTCCCGCTCCTCTTGATTCTTTTTAAATTGTGGCGCTGCTTCGCTCGCCGCCTCCTTCCCTTTCAGGAAGCTCAGACCCGTCGGGGAATTACTGACCTCACCGAAGGATCCTTCCTGACCGTCTTCCCGGCTTCCATCGCGTGAGGTCACGTGGTGGCTCGCCGTATGGGCTTCTTCTCTGCGGACTCCTAGACTGGCCCGGCTTCTTCTTGTCGCGGCCATCTTGCCTAGGTCTGAGGCGGGCTCTTTGTCCGCTTTGTGCAGACAGGCTTCTGCAAAACAAGAAAAGAAAGGCTCCGGCGATTCGAGTGCTCTCCCAGCACTTACCTCGGAACGTAGCCGATCCCTCTCCAACTCCCTGTAGTAATCTTCGGGAGTCTTAATCCTGCAAAGTTCTGGCTGCTCCTCCGCTCGGATTTGCTCTGCTTCAGCCTGTTCCCGTTCTTCCTCACCGCCTGTCAGGTAAGCCCACAGCGTTTCCAGCCCATCTGGGACGAAGTCTTTTGGGTAGATCCCTTCTTCTTCCCAGATTTCTTCCCCATCACGGTCTGCTGTATTTTACAGCTTACAATTGCAGCGCTCTTAGTCGCGGGTGGAGTTTTCACCTCCGCGGTTCCAAGAGGGACCTCCCGGGGTCGTCTGCCCACACAAAATTTATTTTTACTGCAGGTCCCCTGCCAACAGACGGCCAGAGTATCCTGCCGACTACGCCAGTGTGGCAGTAGGGGGCAGTAGTGCACCCTTGAACCCTCAGGTACAACTCCAGACACCAGGTGAAAGTCCAGAACCTTTTTATTTTGTTCTTCCGTGCACCAAGCACTCTCCACACTACTCATACAATACTCTATCAATAAACACTCCTCCTCGCCCAGACACTTAGCCACCCTTCCTCCCAGCTCAGCTCGGTGTCTGGACTGATGCACCGTCCTTTTATAGCCCCTGACCCGGAGGTATTCCTGTCCGACAGTCCATAGTTCCTTACTCCTTCGGGTCAGGGCAATCAGTCCTTTCTTTAACCGGGAGCACGTCATTCCTTCCTGTCATGTGACCCTGACGTACTCCCGGGTCATAGGGCATAAAAGAACCCATAAGCCCCCCTACAGCGACTCCTGGTGGCCCCCAAGGTATCCAGCAGGGTTGTGTTAAAACACTACAAAGTCCATAAGGCCCTGCTGGACCTCGGGGCATGGTCCTGCTGTCGGGAGAGCTCCTCCTGGCGGCCTGGGGGTGTGAACCGGCATGGGAAGCCGGCAGTCTTCCACAATATATATACATATATATATATATATACACACATATACATATATATATATATATATATATATATATATACACATATACATATACATATATATATATACATATATATATACATATACACATATATATACATATACACACATACACACATACATACATACATACATACATACATACATACTCTGCCCACAAAGTATAGAAACAGGACAGTAAGGGCAATCCTGACGTCACTCTTCCCCTCCCCTCGGCCCGCAGCTTCTGTCTTGGATTACCGTGAATATACCACTCCTGCAAGTGAACTATGATTCTTAGTGTGATGAGAGAAGTCGCAAATCAACCAGAATGTTCAAGCAAATTGTAGAAAAAAAAACCTGATTTAAATCTATTAAGTAGTTCTCTCATCTACTAGCTAAGCAGAGGTAAGGTACACACCCCGAGACTGGCGTGTGAGTGAGGGGACCCCGAGACTGGCGTGTGAGTGAGGGGACCCCGAGACTGGCGTGTGAGTGAGGGGGCCCTGCCCCCCTCCCCTCAGCACACTGTGTCTCTCGGTTTTGGCACCACATACGAACTACGATGCATAGTGCAATGAGAGAAGTTGCAGAATCATTTCCGGCGCCGCATCCGAGTGGCAGCCTTTCCAGCAGCTCCGTATACGACTATCTTTTTACCTTTTTATCTCTATTTTTCTCTATTTCACTGATCACTTCTACCACTTTCTTTTATGTGGAATTGCTCCCTGGAAAATTTTTTACACATTTTTACTATTTGACATGGATTGTTACACTCCGAGAATCGCCTATTCAAGTAGTCAGCTTAAAGCACTGAGAAGAAATGCTTATGCCGGTGTGGTTCCTTATTTACCTGACGAGGTAAGAAGACGATATTGGGGCAGCCGAGCCGGCAAAGATAAAAATAAGATTCAATCGAGACAACTTGAGAGAAAATGGCGTTATAAACCGTCGGTGCCTTCTGTGATCCTGGGAAATGTAAACTCACTACCAAATAAGATCGACGAACTGGCTGTGCTGGTGAAAAATGTCAGAACCTACAGAGAATGCAGCTTGCTGTGTTTTAGTGAAATGTGGCTAACGTCTATCATCCCAGATGCTAACGTGGAGCTACCCGGGTTTAGCACAGTTAGAGCGGACAGAGACGCAAGTACCTGTGGAAAGAAGAAAGGAGGAGGACTCGCTCTCTATGTCAATACAAAGTGGTGCAACTCAGGACATGTAAACGTTAAAATCTCCACTTGCTGCAGGGACATCGAACTGTTGGCCGTAAGTCTGCGCCCCTATTACTTGCCCAGAGAGTTTGGACACGTGATTGCTGTTATTGTTTACATCCCCCCTCAAGCGAACACGGAGATGGCGAGTGACATCATCCATTCCGCAGTTGCTAAGTTACAAACGCAGCACCCTAAGGCACTTGTGCTAATCGTTGGAGACTTGTGAATTTCCCCTTGGGATTAATAAAGTATCTATCTATCTATCAACCGGAATGTTCAAGTACATTATACAAAAAAATCCATGATGCCAGCATAATATCACAGAGATGTAGAACCACGCACAGAAATTTCATGTATTCATTCTATAAGTATACTCCAACTTGCATTTAAGTGACTGTGCAATCTGGTTTGCATGTTTGATGTCACTGCACCAGACGGACTTGCACCTTGCATGCATAATTAATTTAAGGGGTATATTACCTGACCATAATGAGAATATTATGAAAATACTTCATTGTTCTGCATAGATTCATTGTACATTTTATCTTCACTGCTAGTGTAGGCATGTTATGCCCTGCTATGTGGTGCAGTGCATCACAGGCCCTCTGGGTATGCTGGTAAGAACTAATACATGCACATTATCTGCTGGTACATCGAAGCTCAAAAAGGGAAGTATTCGTACAGAGTAGCGTAAACCAATCTGAGTCATGGACACTGGAGCTGCAGCCAACTCAATGACAGAACATTGATTTCATATAAAGAAATGGGGCATGGGCCAAATGCATATGCAATTAGCCAAGCTTTATTCAACCAATTCAAACCTAAACTAAGCCCAACTTCCCCACCTCCCCCAGATTCAGAAAACGCACAAGTAAGTGTGAAATAATAATAATAATAATAAAAGGCATTTCTACAATGATTTCTCCCTATGGTTTGCTCATCGCTAACTGACTACATATGGCAAATTCAGTGTTTTTCAATAGAACTGTTCATTTCAGAGCAAGTCCATATAGTCCATATAGTTAACAAAAATAAATAAAATGTTTGTTTTAAAAATTGTTGTTTGTTCTTCCCCTTCTTCAAAAATTCAGAATTATTTTTTAATTATACATTATCTCAATCTACTTGAAAGAGTGTTCATGATTTATCAGCAACAACTTCTAAAATATTCTATTGTGTCAAACCAAAATGCTTATAGAAACAAGTAGCTTTATTTTTCAGGTTTAATCATTTTCAGGTCTTTTCCTTGACAACTGACATTTTTCTTAACTTCAAAGGGATTTACCACAACTGGAATTTTGTTTTTAATTTCTTGGTTTTCTAGGTTTCCAAGGACATGTATGTACCTTACCACTCTTAAGTTTGATCTTAGTTCTGTCACAGTTAATAACAGTTAAAAACAAATAATAAATTATGCACTGCAAGTTCTCCATCAATGGTTTCTCAGCTACTAAACGTTGGTGTAGTCGAAGCAACTGGATATGAACATCTCAAAGGTCCTTTCCCTTTTACTCACTGGGGTAAGCAAAGAATCCCTTTAATGCATTGCATGTCATTAACCATGATTGCCAGGAAGACGGTTCAAATGACAAATATAAATGAATAATCAAACAGACAACATGACTTTTTTTTTTTTTTTTAAATCTGTAATTCAGTAAGTGGGTTAAATTAAGCAGATATAAAGAAAGATCTACATCCAAAGAAGTTAATCTTAGAATACTGAACAGTGGAATGAATGTTTCTGATGTCTCAAAACAGCATACTACTTTCTTACATATTGATATTCAGAGCTCCATAGAGCAAGTAAGCTCTCTTATACAGTACTAGAACAAAACAGATTAAGTATGACTGAAATACACGCAAGGGTACCAAAGATATTAACCAAAATTTGAGTACTGGTATTTTCACTTATTTGCCCCTCTACATTTCGATAGTTTACCCAGGTTAGCTGGTTACCCCTCCATATCATTTCCCTCATCTCCCTACAGTCACTGGCATCCCTAAAAAACGCAAAAATGGAAGCTCCTTACATTTTTATTGAAACCAGATCATTTCCAAACTTACTTTAAAATCCATTACAGAAAAACATACACTTGCTCAAACACACATTTTCCAATGGAATACTTACAAAGACACCTAGCAAAATGAGATTGGTGGGATATCGCCGTCTGGAAAATAATACAAGATTAAAACCCAAGACTGATTATCCTAAACATAACAAGTAAAAGCAGTATCTTTAACAGACACCATATGATAAAATGATAGCTGTAAGAGATGACAATGATACTGAATACATTATAATTTACCATAATGTACTGAATGGTTCTTTAAGTATTTTATGCAGTGCCTTTATTGTACAACATTTGCTTGAAATAATAAATGCAAAAAGTGTTAAAAATTCTCGAGTCATTTTTATCTCTCAAAAACCCCACCTCATTAATTCTCACTGCCGTTTACCATGTTGTTCCATCACATGATATTTTCATTTCAAATTCACTTTTCTATTCTGTTACTAATTGTAATATTCACCATTTCTGAATACTGCATTAACTGTATATCCTATGACACTACTTGAAGCACAGAAAATCACCAATTAACAGAAAATAAAAGTGCTTATTCATCTTCACATCACTGTATACCTGGCATTCGTGATAGTAATCTCATGAATTTCATTAAAAAAACTTGCAATGACTGTCAAGATGCAATAGTTAGCTTTATACAGTACATGGTCTCTTTCACACAGTTGGTCGTACTCTGACATAATTAAGTTTTCAATAACCTTTAATAAGCTTAGGGAAACAATAACCAAGTATAACATCTGCATCCATCCATCCACCCACCTTTCACACCAGCCTATCCAGAGAAGGGTTGTGGGGATTCTTCAACCTGCTAATTTATTTTTTGACACAAACCATAGGTTTAGTCATTTATTGTTGATATCATTGCCATGCCATGACTTGTAGCCTTTCATTATTCCAAATCAGAAAATGAAAGGTTTAAAAGTATGTAGCTTCACCTACTACAATACAGTAGGATCAGAGTTGAGGTATGACTCATTTTTGCTATACTTTTTACTCTATAAACATTTTGTTTAAATGATAGTGTGAGAGATGTTAATACTAGAATGACCAAAAACCTATACTCCACCTCCCAACTACACGTAAAAAAACACTGCTTTTGCATGGGATTTCTATTACTAATCTTGAGGTTTAATGCAAATTACTTAATGTACTGCCATTGTTTTCTGTTTAAAGAATTTAAATTAATTATTTTTGGCGGTGGGAAAAAATATCACTTCTAAAATTAATTTATTCTGATAAATTAGGAGGTCAGGAGGTTGGGGAATGTGTAACCAAGTGCTTAATGCTTTTATATTTAAAATGTTTCTGACTTAAAAATTACTTGTCAGTTCATTTTGACATGATTAGGTTGTGGTTGTAAAACGAAAAGAAACGTGCTCCAGCCAAGTGAAATGTAATGAGTTTGCTTTACTTTTACTTAAGGCAGTTTCAATGTACAAATATTAAATGTCTCACTGAAGATAAATAAAACATTTGATCTTTTTATTCCCAGTTACGACACAAACAAATTGGGCCAAATTAGTGTATTTTACATGTTGAATTTTATTTAATTTTGGCACAGATATTCTTCCATGCAAATAGCTAGGCATGTTTTTTTGCGAAAAAGCACCATGGCACTATTTCCACCTCATCTAGCAAAAATGGTAAACAGTGACTTACACAGTATGTGCCAATTTATGAGATCTTTATCGACTAAATGATTAAGTTGGTCTGAAGAGCAATGTAGGTATAAATGAAGACCATTTTTGTATTATATGTGGTAAGGAAAAATATTAATTTGGATTTACTATAAAATGTGCCTTCAGATGTATCTACGAAAGGTTTTTGATGATATAGGATGAAAATTATGTTTATAAAAATATTCAAGGAGAAAAACAAACAAAAAGGTACTCTGCTTTCAAATAAAAAGTACATCCCTTGTAGATGCCATGCACTTGAGAGGATGCATCTCTCTGGCCAATGCTGCCTGAGTGACAATATTACTACACTCTGCTAGTTAGGTAGTGAAATTAAACAATAAACTTTTCCTTTTCAAAAGTTTACTGAACTCTTCTCTTTCCACAAAGAAATCAATAAAGAAGATAATGCTATAATCCAAATATTGACTAAATGTAACAGGAAAATGTTGCTTATGCCACAGTGGTCTGTGGGCTCAAAATCCACAAAAATAAGGTCCTCTAATGATATTGAGATGAAATATAAACATGGAATTTTATTTAAGAAATATTTCTGTTCTTCCCAAACTGAGCCTTTGTGTTGTTTAAACTTCAAACAATAAAGGATAATAAAGCTGAGTTGTTTGCTGTGTAGAATGCACTTTTTGGAATATACAGCAAAAATGAAACAGAAGCACAATGATCCTGCTACTAAAAGATAAATACTCTCTGCCTCAAAAGGCAAATAAAATAAAGAACACAAAATTATAAAGGACTTTATTAAACTTGACAACTCCTTTCTAAACATGTTTCCATATTCCAAATTTGCAGCTTGAATTTTTTTTGCAGTTATACTCATTGATCAAAGGCAAACTTTTGTACAAGCCTAGGTGCAGTTGCACTGAGCATTTCACATCAGTTTAGGTGCACAGGAAAACTTCTGTCCTTCATGCTGATCCACTAGATTCATGTTTACAAGAATCACTGCCTGCAAAACGGGAACAGTGCCACTTCAAAAACTTAATGCCACTATTACAGTGTGTGTGTCCTTTTATAACAATTTTTTTAAAAAAGTTAGAGTATTGTACAAACAAGCCAATAAAGATACTATCAGGTGATCAATCCTAACGGACATGGCTATTACAGTATAAAGACGGTCGTGTATTAAACAATATTCACTCAGTAAAACCACTCCAATTTTGCTGTTTATATTCAATTACTAATCTGATTACCCCACTAAATGATGCTTTATTTTTCAAAGTTTAAATTACCACACTCTAGAAGGAGTAATACAAATAAACATGGGACAGACATGGGACGTTATTAAATGCTGCCGCCTCACAGCTCAAGAGTCCTGTGCTTGAAATCTTTTATGGGCATGGCCTATGTGCAGTTTGCATGGCCTACCTATGTTTACCTGAGTTGCTGTTATCTCAAAATTGGCCCAATATGAATTAATTTGGGTGTGTGAACGTACCCTGCGATTGTCTGGCAAACAGTGCTTCCAGTTTAGCCACCTCCTGTCTACAACCATGGATAAGAAGCTTTAAAAATAAATGTATGGAAGGATGGATGGAGAAGTTCAAAGAAAGGACGTTCTTGCTAACTATTTATTGCATTTCATCCTCTGTGGGGAACACACTGGCACAGTCGTAGTGCTGCTGCCTTATAGTAAGGAGACCAGGGTTTGCATCCTGGGTCCTCCTTTCTTGGAGTTTGTATGTTTACCCCATGTCTGCATGGGGAAATTCTTACTTATATGAATTAATCAACACGTAATCTTTCATCATTCACAGGCGCCATGAATAAGAATAATCACTTTACCCTTAATCTTTCCTTAAATGAAAAATCTTAAGAGAATTACATATGCTGAGAAAATTTTTTCTTAACTTACATTTAGACTGCTAATACTGCACTGAGCTATCAACAGATAAAATGTTCTAGGTACATTCTATAGCATTTCCCAAAGTGATTAATTTATTAGATTTGAGCAGATGGAGTAGTTTTGCTGAAATCTAGCACACTTTATTTTTCAATTAAAGCTGTTTGGAAAAGTTAAATTTTCTTTGAAATATCTTAAATAATGTACAAAATGTTACATTATTTATTGCACAAATGAATTTAACAGTTTAAGTTCAAACACTCTTTCTCGTCTTAAAAGGGAATATTCAGCGCATTCCATTTTTTCCAATTTTTTATAGTGTCTCTGTAACTAAATTAGTAGCAATGTTCACAATAAAAGGCAATGTATAAAATCCAAAAGACTGGTAAAAGCCAATCTGGCATGATTACAAATGTCATGAAGCAAATAAAAAATCAATATTTGTTATATTCATCATTCATTCTGAGTATGTGCATATATCTGCAACTGAAAGATTCAGACACATAATTTTTGCATTGACTAGATCAGATAGTGAAAGTTCTTACCTGGCATTAGTACTGCAAACAAGTGCCAAATATGTCCCCATGAACGTAATACTGTAAATAAATAATATGTAATATTTAAAGTACAAAAATACACAGGTCTGTAAAGTCAAAGTGAACTTTATTGCCATCTCAACCATTTACAAGTATACAGATAGATGAAATTGCGAAGCTCAGGATCCACAGTGTAACAATTTGACGTGTAAATAATAAATTAAAAATAGAATTTATATTTAAATTTAAAATTAAAACACAAACAAGAAATTGTGCAAAGACAAGACAAAGAAGTAGCAGCAATATTGATGTGTAGTTAGCAATATGAACACTGATGCAATGTATGGTATTTGCAATCTAGATACATAAATATAGTCAATAGATATGTAATATAATAAATAAATAAATAAATAAATATAGATAATACAGAAATTATCAGTGTATGATAACAGTTGTTTAAGACATGTGTAAACAATGACAGGTCAGAATGTTTCACAGCAAAAGGATATCAACAGTGTCAAAATACTTAAAAGGTCAGTATGAGATTTTTCAGTTCTTTTTCTACATGCACAATTGTCTTTGCAGGAAAGTGGCTTGCATGTATAAAAAAGTTTTGTTTTTAGAGGTGGTAGAGGCAGTGTGGAATATCCCAGGGGGCAGCATGGTGTTAAGGAGTCTGACAACTTGGGGGTAAAAACTCTCCTGCAGCCTGGCAGATCTGGCTTTGATGCTGCAGTATCTTCTCTTGGATGGCAGAAGTGTGAAAAGTCCATGTGAGGGGTGTAACGGGTCCTGCACAATGCTACAGGCCTTGCGGACACTGTGTTTGTAAAATATGTCCTTTAGTGAAGGGAGAAGCACCCCAATAATGTTCTCTGCTGTCTTCACTATCCTTTGCAGGCACTTGTGGTTGGATATGTTGCAGTTGCCATACCAGACAGTGATGCAGCTGGTCAGAACACTCTCAATTGTGCCTCTGTATAAACATGGTGAGGATGGAAGGGGGAAGACTTGCTCGCTTCAGCCGCCTAAGGAAGTGAAGTCTCTGAAGGGCTTATCCGATTAGTGATGAGGTGTTATGTGTCCACGCAAGTTCCTCAGTTATGTGCACACCGAGGAACTTGGTATTCCTAGCATTCTCCACATTTAAACTGTTGATGCTGAGTGGGATGTGGGCAGGATGTGATTTTCTGAAGTCCACGATTATCTCTTTTGTCTTCTCAACATTGAGAGATGGATTGTTGTCTTCACACCATGAAGACAGCCATTCCACCTCATCTCTGTATACTGTTTCATCATCTCTGCTTATCAGTCCCAGCACCGTTGTATCATCCGCAAACTTGATGATGTGGTTGGTGTTGTGCATGGCTGTGCAGTCGTGAGTCAGCAGGGTGAACAGCAGCGGACTAAGCATGCAGCCCTGCAGCGCTCCAGTGCTCAGTGTGATGTTGCTGGAAGTGTTGCAGCCCATCCAAACTGACTGGGGTCTCTCTGTCAAGAAGTCCAGGATCCAATTGCAGAGGGTGGTGTTCAGGCCGAACCTGCTCAGTTTTACAACCAGCTTTTGAGGGATGATTTGTGTTGAAGGCAGAGCTAAAGTCTATAAATAGCATCCTGACATATGTGTCTTTTTTATCCAGATATATGTCAGGGTGAGGTGAAGGGCAGAGCATATGGCATCCTCAGTTGACCTGTTTGAGCGGTATGCAAACTGAAGAGGGTCAAGGGAGGCAGGGAGATTAGTCTTTGTGTGTGACATGACTAACCTTTTGAAGCATGAGTGGCGTGAGTGCAACTGTTTGGTAGTCATTCAAGCATGTCACTGATGACTTCTTCGGCACTGGTATGATGGCGGTCGACTTGAAGCATGCTGGGACTGACGAATTGCTCAGAGATGTGTTAAAGATGTCTGTGAGGACACTATCTAGGTGACTGGCACATTCTTTGAGCCCACGACCAGGTATGTTGTCAGGTCCTGCAGCCTTGCGTGGATTGACTCTGGATAGTCCTCTTCACGTCAGTTATAGGGAGACAGAGTACCTGGTCAGTTGAGGGAGGTGTTGCTTTTCTCACAGGCTCTTTGTTCTGCGACTCAAACCATGCGAAGAAGTTGTTCACCTCATCTGGAACAGAGGCATCACCATTGCTGCTGTGCGGGATGGGCTTGTAGTTTGTAATTGTCTGAGCGCCCTGCCACATACGATATACGTCTCTGGTGCTGCTGAAGTGTTTGTTAATCCTCTGCGTGTAGGCCCACTTAGCTCTCCTTATAGCGGGAGACAGGTTGGCTCTGGTCACCCCGAGGATGGCCTTGTCTCCAGATCTGAAGTCTGCATTTCTGATCTTGAGCAGCTTGTGCATTTCTCTTGTCATCCAGGGCTTTTAGTTGGCTCTTGTGGTAACATCCTTTGTAACAGTAAAATCTTCTAGGCATTTGGAGATTTAACCAGTCACAGAGTCTGTGTACTCCTCCAGATTGATGGAGTCACCATCCATAGCAGCCAACCTTAAAATGTCCCAGTTTGTCAATTCGAAGCAGTCTTGGAGAGCTGAAACAGCACCAACCTGCCACACTCTGATGTTCTTGCGGGCTGGGTTAGTGCGCTTCAGCAGGGAATTGTATGCAGGAACCATAAAAACGATGATATGGTCTAAGTAGTCAAGGTGGGAGCGGGGTAGGGCCTTGTAGGTACCAGGAGTACTCGTGTAAACATTGTCCAGACAGCTTCCCCCTCTAGTAGCAAAGTTCACATTCTGGAAGAATTTTGGGAGAACTGACTTCAAGTTGGCATGATTGAAGTGTCCAGAAATAATGAAAAATGCCTTGGGGTGCGTAGTTTGCTGATGATCTCGTAGAGTTCGGCTATCGCCTGGTTAGCATTTGCGCTAGGTGTGAGGTAGATGGAAACCACAGGCACGCAACTGTATTCCCTTGGCAGTTAGAAAGACCGACACCTTACCAATAAAATCATTAGCAGCATAAACCTAAAAGCGCTGCCAGTTTGTTATATATATAAATTAGAATATTTTATTAACAATTTTCTTTGGAATTAATAGTAATGTGGAGAAAAAAAATATTTACATACTGCAAAGGCAAACACGTGGTATGATATACAGGTGTCTCCACCTGTAATCACATAAACAGCAGAAATCGTGTTGTTTTCTTCCTAAAATTCTAAGACTAAATACTTCTGTTATGAATGATATATATAATTTAGCCTGTTCTCACTATTGATTAATTTTTTGCATTATAGTTTACTAATTATCACAATTTCTTTCAGAGCAGAAACTTTAATTTCATTACACAATAATTGACAAGGAAATAAAAGATAAAAGCCAGAAATCAGAACTTTGAATTAACTGATAAAAAATGAAGGCCCATAAGGTGTACAAAGAAAGGTACTGATTGAACTGGTACTTACTATGAAGCAAGATATAGGATCCGGTTGAACTGTACAAATTGTTTGACTTGTTCACTGCAGAAAGAAGCAAATATATAAACATAATAAAGTCAAATCTGACACCTATTTAAATTAGCACTGATGAAAATTGTTATTCTGTTCACTTGGGTTACAAAGTACTGCCATTCCTAAAGTTCATTTCAGGGTTCAATTGCAGAAGTTTCTCTAATAACCAATTATCATGTAAACAGGACTAATTAAGGCTAAGCTAAGGGGGTTTACCATTAGGGCACAGAAGGAATTGCTGTTAAACATGGGGCTTTGCAGCCATATGTGAGTAATAAATTAAAAATCAATCATTTTAAATAGTAATAGCCATTATAAGCACTAGTAATGTCTTGCCTATATTTGTAAATAAGTTTAATGGCAACTTGATAATAAAAGATATCAGTTTCTATCAAAAAGTGACCTCAGACTTTTGAATGCATGTGCACCAGTTTTATTTTAAAGGAAAAAACATGCTATTACTTCCTTTAAAATATAGTCGTTCATGTTATGTTGATAAATTTATGTGTACTCATCTTTGCAGAACCACTTTATTTTAAATACACTCATTGGTTTTTTGAGAATAAACTGCTAATTTCAAGTCCTACTACTGCATTTGTGTTCAGTCTGGACCTTGACTAGACCAGTCCAAAAATTATTTTTTTCTTATTTTTAGCTGTTTTAATGTGCACTTTATTTTTTGCTATTAGATAACTGCCTTCCTGCATGTCCAAAATATGCATCAAACTCAGCTCATGGCTACACACTCTCCTTAAGAATTTTCAGATAAAAACAAAATCATGGTTTCTTAAATTACAGATGCCCATGTTCAAACGCAGCAAAGAATCTCCATACCAAACGGTGAAATGCTGTGTTTATTTTACGCCTCAAATAATGGAATCCATTTCATTCAAAAACTTGCACTTTTGTCTCACCTGTTAAAATAATATTCAAGTAAATACTAGGGGCTGCTTCAGACAAATGAAAGAGGAGGACTTTTGCTGAGGTAAGATAAACGTAGTTCTCTGGATTTTTTTGTGATCTTTTGTGACTTTGTAAATAATTTTATAATGTACCCTTGGGGTCATTTTAGGAGGCTGACCTCTCCTGGGAAGATTCATTTCTGTCCAAAATGTCTTCTGTTTTGACAGTATGCACTCATGATATTTACCCAGAGTTTGATATGAACAATGTTTTTCCCTACTCTCTCTAGGAATTTCTTTAGATCACGGCATTTTGAACTTTTCGTATCTTTGTGTTGGCAGAGTAGAGTTTATATTGAGCCGTTCTGATAGTAATCAATCAACTAGTCCCACTTATGCCTTTAATTGGGTTGATTTAATTTAGAGATACACCAATCCGATATATTGAATTTTATAGTAGTTGATGGAGGACATGACTGATCCAACATCGATGCTTTTTTTTTTTTTTTTAAATATAAACAGTAGGTTGCTATTGAACTTCTTTAGTACTAACTGTATTTTCCAGCCAATTAATTTTAAATGTTATGGTTTTAGTTTAATAATTTTTTTTGTTGTACTAATCGTCTGCATTCTGAACTACAATTATAATTCCAGTCTTGATGAGTGTTTATATTTTACAAATTTACTGTTGAATTGAAAGATCACACTGAATTACAATTACTGTTTATTTTGTGGTATCATCCAGTACCCTAACAAAAATAAAGTTGTTACTTTCATTTTCATTCATATATATTTATTTTCTCTTCTTTAATACTTAAGTGATATCCTCTTTAATAAAACCCCTGTGTGTGTCCAGGTGTCCAAGTGTGTGTGTCTGGAAGCTGGGCACACAGTGAATGGCCTAGCTGCGGCCACACATGATAAGGAAATAAAGAACATCATTGCTGAGGAGAGTGCTAACTGGGTAGTCGTGACCGCGCACATAAAATCCATTGCTGGGGAGATGCCACACATACAATAATCAGCTGCACGCCACCACAGTTTAAAATACTTGCTGGGGAACTGCACAGTACTTGCTGAGGAGATGCCACAGGCACGATTATCAGCTACACGCCACACATTACATCAGTTGCTGGGGACAATCTGCTGATTGCCCACTGTTGTGACAGAAAATTAAAGTCATATTACGGACAACGCCAGTATTACTGTCATAGAACATTACAGCCATTTTACGGAAATACAAACCAGTATTACTGCGAGAGAATATTAAAGGCACACAATACAATGACGCATATTACAGCCACATACAAGCCAGTATTACTGTAAGAGAAAATATTACGGAAGTATCTACTAACAATATGCCACCCAAAAAAAGGACATGTCAAGTAGGACAAAAGACACACACAATCAAATCCTATATAAGCAACTTCTCCTGGAAGAACGTTCAGCTCAACAAGTAAACATCAACAAAAGAAAGGCTGAAAGACAAAGAAAAATACGAGCAAATACATCGATTGAAGAAAAAGAAAATGAGCATCAGAAAAACGCTAAAAGAGAAAGACTCACAAGAGCAAACCTTAGAAAAAGTTGGTATTTAATTGCCAGAACCAGTATTCAGCCATGGTCAGTTATATGTTGCATTATCAAGAGCTAGAAGTTTTCCAGATGTTGTTATCAAGGTTGTAGATGGTCCTGAACAAGGCAAACTTTTGCCAAACTCGGACAGAATATTTACAAGAAATGTTGTCTATAATAAAATTTTATAGAAACATTTCATGAGGTAAAAAAAATAGCACATTTTTCCTAAATATCTTTTTCAGATATTGTGTATTACAGATTGTTACAAAGTTTTACACTAAGGCAATATTAATTATACTTACTGTATTGTCATATACGTTTCTATTTTATTGTTATTATTATTTTACTTTAGGCTTCTTGCAAAAATATTTTTAACAAAAAAAATTAAGACAACAAACAGAATGAGGTCAAGGTCCCTTGCCATTTAATATAGACTGTTCCTACTAATGTTTATGCACTACAGTTCTAGCTCACGTTATTGTAACAGGCTTAATGTCTAGTTTAGTTATATATTCATGTCACCTTATGCACAAAAAATGACTCCAATCAGTTTACGCTGAAGAACATAAATATTATACTGGTACATATCATCAGCTGATATCCTGAACCTACATATTGGAATAGAAAAAGTGGGATTAGTGTACTCCTAATTTAATTATGTGGCAATACAGTGGCAGTTGCTGCTGGATAACTTTGTTCATTTGATAAATTAAAACAAATGTGTTATTTGTTCACTCTGGTGCGTAAATTTATTATTATATTTTTGGCTGAAGAACTGAGCCATTTAATGTCAAAAGACTTCAATAGTAGAGGAAATGAGGAAGGGGCAAACATGTTTTCATACTACTGTTTATACTATCTTCTAAACTAGAAAAAATAAAGCATGTAATACACTTCTTTAGATAAGCAAATAAACAGAAAGAGAAAAATGTAACATCACAACTCACCAGAAAGTAAAGAGGGCCACAACACCAAAAGTGACCATGAGCTGTACCATTAAAATCATAAAGACCTGAAAGCAAAAAACAAACATGCTTCTGTTGTATTTTAAAAGGAATCATGAGGTAAAATAGCAAAAAAAGAATACATTTTTTGAGTGTGCAATAATTTACATTAGAAAATTAGAAAATAACATGAACCTTCAAGTAAACTATTCTTATGTTCCATTCATTACATCTGACAGTTTAAATCATGATGTAAAATTAAAAGACAACATATGACCCAGGTGTAGATGAGTTTGTGCAGTGCTCTGCCCATAGCATAAGATCAACATGGGAGAAGTTTCTTAGGACCAGAAAAAAAGTTACCATGACAAGAAGCAGTGAAATTTCCAATGAAGCATTAAGGAAAACGGATTCCAGGAAGCACTCTGGATTAATGTTTCATGAAAGGGAGTTACTTGAAAGTGGTTTTATATTATTTGCATTTTTGCATCATTATCAATGTTTTCCTTTTTATGACTGGGAATTTTAAGTAAATCTGGATAATACTTCCTCTAAATAAGAATATATAAATTCTTATTTATATAGGTATATTCCACCTGGTATTATTTTCCTTAGTATGGTGATACTTAAAAGTCCAATATTTTGGGAAGTACTTAAAGGCTATTATGTGGAAGCTGTGTCACACCTGCTGCACAGTTAATCTGACTTTCTGTTTGACATAAAACTACCTACAGTAGTTTTGCTTTCTGTAAAACTCTTCGAGTTATTTATATCAGCCCCACCCACAATACTTGGTCTAATCCATATTATATCTGTAGTATAGCCTTACAAGTGCTAACTTAGTTTCAAATAAAGTATGATGTAAACATGTATCCCTTTATGCAACTAGTGACATTATATTAATAAAATAGTGTCTACCATAAGCTACGAAACCGAAATCAGTTGTAAAATTAGTGTATAGAACAGGAAAGTTCACTTCTCTGCAGGTCTTGTGTACTGAATAATTCATGAACAGTACAGGTATTGTGCAACTTATATCCAGTCCTATGTTTGGGCTTCTGTAAATAGACCTAAAGGTATTTCTAAGCTAGAAAAAAAAAGACATTTGGATGTGATTTCTGTCATAGCACGTTTATTGTATATTGACTGAAAAGGTCATAACCTTTGCATTTTTTTCTCCTGTTAAAACTCAGAAAATAAACATGTACTGAATATTAAATATAGCTTATTTATAGTTGTACCCTAGAGAGGCTGTGTTAAATTCTCTTTATAGATTTGACCAGAGGTACCCTAGCATTGCACGTACAACTTTACTGTCATATCGAAACAAGTCATCCAGTTGTGTACTCAAAACATTCAAAATATATGGATCTTTTGCAACACTATTATTAACTGAATTCCTCTGGTTAAATAAAAGTATCACACAACTTTAAAAACCCTTTCACATGAAGTCATGCTTTGGTCCAAAAGCTGCTTCAGCATTATTGTCTTGGCTGCATGCTTCAGGTCATTGTTGTATTGAAAGGTGCACCATCATCCAAGCCTGAGGTTGAGTGCACTCTGGAACAAATTTTCTTCTGGGATCTCTCTGTATTTGACAAGTCTCTGTGTCCTGCTGCAGAGAAGCACCCCCAAAGCCTAATGGTGCTACTACCTTGCTTCACCATTGGGATAGTATAAGGTAGGTAATGAGCAGTGACTGATCATCCCTCTGACAGGTTCTCCCATCTCAGAAGAGACGAAGCTCTGTCAGATTGACAATTTGGTTCTTCATCAGGAATCGTCATGTCGAGACCAAGACCGTTCTTGCATGGGTACTCATTTTGGCCATATGGCCAACTCTAGGGGGTCTAAACTTAATTTACTTCACAATTATTGAGGCCACTGTTCTCCTGGGAACACACTAAGCTTTAGAAAAGGTTTCATATACCCTTGCCCCAGGTGGTCTACAGACAGTTCTTCAGATTTAAGGGCTTGATTTTTGTCTTGACATGCAGTTTGAATTGTGGAATTTTATCTACACAGGTGTGTGCCTGTCCAATCAATTCAGTTTGCCACTGGCGGACTTCCAATAAAGCTCTAGACACATCTTTATATATAATATGCTACTATAGCTGTTAGTTTGTCTGTCCAAGATTTTAAAACACCTGTAGCTCACAAACTGACCTATTGACCTGAAATTTGATACACATATACTATGTGACGTCTACTATCTGCTTTCGGGGTGATGATTGACCTCCAAAGTTATTCCTCTTTTTATTTTTATTTTATTTTATTGTAGGACCCATTCTCAGCTGCAGCCACCAGGGCGGCCATGCAGCGCATGCATACAGGAACCGTTCTCATCCCTACCATTTTCACAGTCACTTCCGCTACCTCTTCATATCTAAAATCATTCTTGAGGCAGATTAAAGATTTAGGTGCCAGCTTAAATGAAAAATTAAGGAAAACATACTAGACAATTGCAACACAAACACTGACTTAATCAGTTTTAATGCGAAAAGATGACGACAAAAGAAGAGAAGAAGTGGGCCAATAGGGCGGAGAAAAGATGAGCTGCTCAGGAAGCAGCAAGTGCATAAACCTCCGAGCAACCGAATGCTAAATGTACAGAAAAAAAAGAGTATGAAAACTATGAATACTAGGGTCAAGTGTATTCACTGCACTGAGCCGTTGCTGGTCTCAAGAGTAATTAAATTAAATTACAGAAATTATCAAAAATGGCAACTGTATTCATTTAAAATGCTATAAAGTGTACAGAAAGTGAAGAGTTTGAATATGGTCTTATTGCACTGTATCGTACCAAAATTCTTCTAAAACATTTCAATGATACCAAAATATGTTTTTATTGAACATCTAAAGTTAATTTTATTCATAAATAAACAATATTCCTTTACATACAGTACAATATGCTGAAAAAGTAGACTCAATCCAGAATTGTAATTTGTTCGTTTCATAGCAAAAGCTTTTAATATGGGTGATGACATTCTCCAGGATCCAATATAAGATGCGACAGGATGGAAAAGTGGTGGGCTGTACTTGGTCCATTTACATATATTTAATGTATATCACTCCATTGATCTATCTATTGTATGGCCCATGACATTGAAAGTGCTTTATGAATACAAAGAGAGGCAGATCATAAAAATTGCTTAAAAGTTTAAAAAGGTATGTTCATGAGGAAATTAAGCAGTTATAATTAAATTTGTTATTTCAAATACATAATCTGGATACTCCGCTTAGATAGAATGTTGTGATTCATTTAGCCTGACGCTTTTACATTGCCCTATAAATCAAGTAAAAGGGATTATCTTTAATAAAAACCAAACTACAAATATTCCACACACTATGTGATTTTACATCTCTGTAACTAGCACTGAATAAAGTATAGTTCAATCTGAATTTCCATTAAATTACCTTAAAAGAAATTGCATTAAATATGAACTAAATGACACACTCAGGGGAAATTTTCCTTCCTTGACTGATGCTAGAAGTTCTTGCCAAATTATGAAATTCCTGTTCTGTAAAGACCACCTTGGAATAGTTACGTTTTTTTTTCTGGAAAATGAGAAAACAACCAGAAAATAGATAGACCTAATTAGAGTTGTCAGAATCAGTGCCAAAGGAATTGCCCAATTCAAATAAACAAGAAAAAGGCATTTGAACCATTCAAAAAATGATTAAACAAGGAACAAGTCAAAAAAATCCTTAGTTTAATTCAATTATAACAAATTAATTAAAAATATGAAGTTGAAGGATGTTTGGTATATTTCAAGTTGAAGTAATTTCTTCACAGTCATGGTATATACTGATGTGCTGCATCAGATTGCATTCTAAAATGAATTATATTTTATAAACTTAAAGTAATTGGCCCACTCTTGCATTTTATAATGGAGCTTATGGGAACAACAAAAATAAGTTGAAAAAATTAATTTTATAACAGATTCTTGGTAATATTTTCATGAGGTAATGATACTTTTCCTGCTCACAGTAGGCACCATTAGAACAACCCCCAATTTGATATAGTCAGGATATTATCCTAACTTTTGCTTCTTTAATTCTGTTTCTCTTTAGCAGTGAGGGTTTGCCATGGCTTGTAATAACTAAACAAATGCGCACTCAAATGATATCATTATGTTTTCCTAAATGGGTCATACTTTTCAGGTGTTTTATTCTGTGTTATTATTTTACATAGCCTACAGTATGAAACTCACCCTTTGTGGCAGTGTAGTGAAAACAGGACATACGATTGCATTGTGTTGTATTTTAATAAAACCCATAGATATTTGAAAGAGGTAAGCCACATGAACACTGCATTTTCGGTAGAACGTTGTGCAGACACATACAAAAGGAAGAGCATTGGATAGAGTAGATTAGAGCACCATAAGCCAATTATTGGATTTATTAATAATGGATGAGTTACCTGTGCTGAAATGTGGTAATATAAGTACTGAAGACAACATTTTTAAGTGAGTTCTACACCATCACTCTGCCTTTGCAAAAACTTCTGTACTAAACTTTCTAAACTTTAACCTGATTTAAGTTAGGTGAACTGGCTTTGACAAAATGGCCCTAGTGTGCACGTGTGTTTGTTGTTGCCCTGCAATGGACTTGTGTCTTGGGAACCTATGCTTATTGATGAGTTTTTCACTGAAATAGAGGGTACGTACATAAACTCTTTTAGTGAATACATATATAGACACTTGATGCATATTTTAGGAACTCACTGGGCACTGGGGAAATTCCAGACGACTGGAAAATGGCACATATGATCCCATTATATCAAAAGTGCCGACCGAGCAGATCCAAATAACTATAGGCCAGTAAGCTTATTATGCATCTCAGGTAAATTAATGGAAGATAAGATTGAGCAACACTTGCCTGATGAAGGGGCCTTAGCTGCCTCGAAAGCTTGCATTTGTAATCTATTTAGTTAGCCAATAAAAGGTGTCATTTCACCCTACTTTCTCCTGTACAAACATTAGGAAATGTGTTTTTTTTTTTTTAACTGAGAATAACAGACATGTGCAATAAGCTACCAAGTAGTATGGTAGACAGTAGGAATTTGGGGACTTTCAAAATTAGACAATGTTATTTTAGGAGAATTAAGTGGGCAGGACTAGTGAGCTTTGTTGAGCTGGATGGCACATTTTCGTCTTGATTGTTCTAAAGATGCAGACGCTTACAAACCTGGTCTTTAATCGAGTGTGCCTTTCATCACAATATTTTCCCCAAGAACAGGGGCTAAGTCTGGTACGTTAATGTCTGAATATATCATAAGCTTGCCAAAGATTCATGTTGTTACATTTAACGTCTTCATATTGTGAGACTTCTGAACTCTTTTGAGACCCTCCCCAATGGGACAACATGCACAAGTGCCACTGCCGCATCTGTGGAGGGCTGCTTGTCCGTCACCAAGGCAACTGCAGATTTGCAGCACCACAGAAACAATTACACGCTGACTGCTGCCCCACGCAAAGCGCTGGTCACCTAATGGGTGATGCAGTGAACATTATAACGTAGCCATTTACCTGGGCCCGACCTTGCCGGTTTGCTGTATTTGTGTATAGTAGAATGGTAGATCCCACAACAATAATCGATCTTGCTGTTCCTGTTTCAAATTGAATAAAGCTGGTACTGAGACTCAGCCTCGTCTTTGGGGTACAAGGTACCAACTCTCACGTCACATGGTACCAGGAGTGGGGTCTTGCACTAATGGAACCCCCAGAGGCACGTAATGAGGCTCCTGCGGGCGCTCCTGTCTTCACACTCCACAGGGATTTGCTGGTGAAGATGGCTTCCTCGGATGACCGAGAGTGCTTCCTATTTTGCTTCAAAAGCATGGCAACATTGATGCGCTGGGACAGGGGAGCCTGGGCAGCTATTGTGGCCTAATTGTTTAACTGGGGAGGTCCTACTGGTCATGCAAAACCTCTCTACAGAAAGGTTCAATGATTATGACTTCCTGAAGCAACAGGTCCTCTTCCGCACAGCTATGAGCCCACTGGTCAAGGTGACACACTGACCCATATCGCCCTATATGAGGACAGATCCAGTACTTAGTGTACGTGATACAAAGCTGGATCCATGGGGACACCTTCAAGTGCATTGTGGAAAAGCTCGCTATTGACACAGTCCTGTTGGGAATAGATGAGGGCCTTTGTGATGAAATGCTCCGGAATGACGTCCACTTACTGTGAGACCTGACCCGCACACTGGAGGGTGCACAAGCCACCTGGAAACAAAGGGGATACCCGGGCTTGGCCCTGACTTCAATCCAACTAGCACAGGCTCCTTGGGTCACCGATGCCACAGGTGGAAGATGCCATTGTAGGAACAACATAGTGCGGACTGAAAACAGTTGCTTTTGCTGTGATCTACACACAGCTTTTGAGAAAAAAAAGTGTTTTAATGACCTCTTTTCAAAATTTGCTTTTGATAGCTAGAAAGATTAAGTACATCTGACTCTTCAATTTTCGATTTTAATCGAAGAACTCAGTTTGTTTTTACTTTTGCAGGAGACATTCCACTTGTTTCTTCCTTTATAAATCCTTGGTGTAAATATTTGTTCAGTTCATTTGCTATTTCCTTCTCATTTTCAATTATTTCTCCATTTGTGGCCCTAAGGTTTCTTAAATTCTCTTTCACCATCCTTTTACTGGAGAAGTACCAAAAAAATTGCTTGCTGTTCATTTTAGATTCTCTAGCAATTATCATATTCTCTAACTTCCTTAAACATGGCTAGCATTAACTGAGGTAATTTAACTATCAGCATGCTGCACTTTCTATTCTATTGAGGAAACTGGCACAAACTTCAATTATGTTACAATCTGACGTGTATAAACTGTTTTTCTATTCCTTAAGTATGTCAATTATTTCCTTAGTTCCAACTGCATCGACCTCTGCAACTGCATTACAAACTTTCCTTTTGTGTAATGGTTGAGCTAAAGTCTTATTAGTGTTTTCGTCATGAATGATTTATCCTCTAAAAAATGCTTTGGGTTTAAGCATTTCCACAGATATTCTTGGAGAAGTGTTAGCCTATTTCAAAATGTCAATTTATGTAAACATGAATTTGATTAATTCTTCAAGAGCTAGTAACAATGGGCTGAAATGCCACTTATGGCTTGAATTAGTGGAGCTTGATAATTTAAGCTCCAAAATAACAATCATAGATAACAATGGCATTGTAGTTAGAAAATGTAAAACAAGACAGTATGTTTTTAACAATATAGAGGTAATGAACTTGTGAGTAGGAATGATCCCCTCTACCTGACTGACAGGTTATGATCCTTAATAAATCTGAAATATTCAAGGTGGTTCTAAGATACTATAAAACAGGATTTTATACAGGGTTGGTGCTGGTATTGGAGATGTGGATGAAAATGACAAGAATGCTCTTCTGTTTGTTTTATGTAGTGGTTTTAATACATTTTCATTGCTGGTCTTGCAGTCTACTTGACTACAAAAAAGATAAAAAGCTCAGCTGCTGTTAGAAGCTGTCCATCTAACAGCACATCTTTTTAAGGATTCGTCCCTGGAGGTTAACTTCTCCAGTTTGCTTTTGTTCCTTAAATATTAGATATTTTTTCTTTTTCCTACTAATCTTAGGGTGTTTGGACTATATGGCTCTTCTCCACTGCTTTAGTTTCCTTTCCAAAATATTATTAGTGATGCTACATTCAACAATATCTTTAGCAAATGACATGTACCAGGGGCCTGATCTACTATTCCCCTAGCAATAACAACCATAACTAGAGTAAAAACATATGGGCTTAATGATAATCCTTGATGAAACCCAACCTTAATTGCAAATTCAAGTGTTATTTCTACACTACTTCTCATTTTTGTGTAGGCACCCTCATACATATCCTTAATTATTGTTATGTACTTTTTTGGTACTCCCCTCTCTCTCATACATATCCACATTTCTTGCTGGGAAACGCTATAATATGGCTTAATCAAATCTATAAATACCATGTGAAGTCCCCTGTGTTTCTTTCTATATTTTTCCATAATCTGTCTTAAAGTGAAAATCACATCTGTTGTACTTTGTCCTGGCATATATCCAAACTACTCTTCCTCTATCAACATTTCTCTCTTCTCAGACTCTTACCTATTATCATTTCCCATATTTTAATTGTATGTGCCATCAGCTTTATACCCATACAATCCTGGACATTTACCATCTCCTTATAAAAACGCACAATCAGACTATTTCTATCCTGATCTGACATTTTCTCTCCACAATAGACCTTTGACATCTGCTCTAACAACAAATCTATTCCCTTCCTCCCCCAGACTCTTCCTTACCATAGCTGGTGTCCCGTCTAAACTAGGTGCCTTCCCATTCTTCATTCTTTCCCATGCCCTTTTGACTTCTTCCCTACCTATCCCTGGTTTTATACCCTAATATGGTACTCCATCTTCAAATATTATCCTTAGAATTTCCTCATTTAACAGTTTCTCAAAGTATACCTTCCACCTTTCCTTAATTATATCCATACTACTTACCACAATTGCTTATTTGATATTTAGCTGTTTAACTTGGAATCCAAGATATTTTATTGCTTTGTTTTGAGCCTTTGCTACTGTAGAATATCTTTTACTCTGGGGGCAATGTCAGTCCTGGAAGGCCATAATGGCTGCAGGTTTTCATTCCAACCCAGTCTCAGACCTTATTTAATTTTATGGCAATGTTAGAAGAACCTATCATATATTTTTTCCTTTCCAAGGAAATCATCCAAATAATTTGAAGCTTAAAACTGATAATTTTCAGTTTTCAAGAAGGCACATGTACAGGCCCGAATGTTCACTGTCAAACTTAAGTCGGGCCTGTACATGTGCCTTCTTGAGCAGGGGGGCCTTGCAGGCGCTGCAAGATTTTATTCCATTACGGCGTAGTTTGTTACCAATGGTGTTCTTAGTGACTGTGGTCCCAACTGCCTTTAGATCAATAACAATCTCTTCCCATGTAGTTTGGGGCTGTTCCCTCATCTTTCTGATGATCTTCCTCACCCCATGAGGCAAGATCTTGCATGGAGCTCCAAACGGAGGGCAATTGATGGTCATTTTATATTTCTTCCATTTATAAATAATTGCATCAACAGTTGTCACCTTCTCACCAAGCTTCTTGCTGGTGGTCTTGTAGCCCATTTCAGCCTTGTGCAGGTCTACAATCTTGTCCCTGACATCCTTTGACAGCTCTCTGATCTTGTCCATGGTGGTGAAGAGGTTGGAATAGAAGAAATTGATTCTGTGGACAAGTGTGCTTTATAAACATAAGTTGAGATCAGAAGTATCTGTAATTGATTGACTGATTGATTTTATGTGGCACACAGCCAATCTGTGGGAGCCAGAATTCTGGCTGGGTTGTAGGTGATCAAAAACTTACTTCTCTCAATGATATACAAATAAATTTATAACTTTTATGTAATGTGTGTTTTCTGGATATTTTGTTGATATTCTGTTTTTCTCCATTAAAATGAAACTACCATAAAAATTAGAGACTGTTCATTTCTTTGTAAGTAAGCAAATTTACAAATTCAGTAGGGGATCAAATACTTATTTCCGCCACTGCTCTCTTTGCATTCTTATTTATTCTCTTATCTTCCTCACTGTCATTTTCTGTTACAGTTCTTTTCGTCCTCCTCTTTGGAAACTTTTTGCCCTGAAGTACTGCTTCTACCTCTCCATTCTACCACCATGTTTCCTTATCTTTTGAGGATTTTCTCTCTGTTGACTTTCCCCAACACAACTTCTCCCAAAAAACCCTGTTGTTCTCTCTCCACCATTCACTTAGAGATTCCTTTGACCTTATTCTCTTCATAGCCCTTTTCCTTAAACTGTTTTCTAAATTCTGAATTAAGAATATCAAAGATAACATACATATATTACATACTCACATTCTTTTAAGATGTTGAGGGCATTGTCTACACTGCCAACATGTCTGAAAAGCTCACACAACCAGTCAATATTACGATGATTTTATTGCCATGTATGATAGCCAATAAAAAGACATATATTTGACTACCTGTTTTATTGCCCTGGTGGTTCTTCATCCCTAACATATCCTCTTAGGTCCTGAAATACCTTAGGCTGAGAACCACGGGGTATGACAGAGTGGAAAAGAAAAGTTTGGTAATTGTTACAAGTGTATCACAAGGATTATGTTGAAAAATATAAACTTCTAAGTTTTACTAAATAGGTTGGGATCAAAACTTTTGATCAATAATTAATCTTTTTTTTTTTAAGAATGTATAGGAGTTCAGTTTGGCATTCCATTTTCTATCACTGTCTTATGGTTTGTGTTTTGACACCTTTAAGCAGGATTCTTTAGGCTTTATTGTGTTTTTCCTTTCAGAATTACAACATTGTTGCTTTTCTGTTGTACGTTTATGTGATTATACTGATATGGCAAAGGTTTAGAATTTAAAAGATATTAATATGTTGCAAAATTTTTCAAACATAACGGTCTTTTACCTTTCTGATAAACATGCGCCGGATATTTTTATCTTCCCAGGAGTCTCCGCTTAAACCATCACAACTTCCATTTGTACTTGGATCAGAGAATGGTGATAACATTTCTGAAGCATACTGATTTGTATAACCAGGACCTGAAATTAAAAGACAATGTAATGTAAAAAGCTCAGAATTAAAATGAAAGGGATTTTTAAGATGACATTTCATAAAAAGTTTTCTGGGGAGAGTTAATCAAATTCTCAATACATTATAGCAATTAATTTATAATGTAATTTATTCTAAAAATAATTATTGAAGTCTTCATGCCCACTCAAAACCTATTTAAAAGTAAATTTTAATACAATAAATGATATTAATACTGTTTTTTATATGAATTAAAAAAATATCATGGACTCTGGATTTTAATGATGCACTGGGAAGGTATGATTTTAAAGCTTGGATTGTAATATATAAACTCCTTTGCCAAAAAAAAAAAACATCAGTACTGCATATGTCATATTGCCTAGGAAAAAATAAATAATTACACTTAACTTTTGTGATCATTTCTAAACTGCTTGCTATATATACTTACGTTTAAGTCAGATCTCCAAACCCAAAAAATAGATCATAAAATCAGACTCCTTACGCCGTTCAAAAATTCTAGTTTTTTTAATATCTTCTGTCCTCCTCCGATCTTGCATCAGTTTCTCAGATGCATCGAATTTTGTTGCAGCAGCGCAGTTACCAATTTCTTTTGCTACTTCATTTAATTTAAAACCAACTTCATATTTTCTTTTGATCGAACACTCCATTGTAGATAAGGGATGATCTTACAATAAAGGTGTATGAGGTTGTGAGATACAAAAAACACAAATCAGTGCAAACGTTGCTTCGGAATAGTTTGGGTATTACCGTGTGGTCACGTGGCACAATACATAGAAAAAATGGCAGTATGCTCCGTGCTTACTCTTTCAGGTTGGTGTTAGCGTATTATAATCTCTTGGACCCATAGCATGAGTTTTCCGCATTCGACTTATACGACCGACATTATAAAATACCAGAAAATCTCTGGAATTAGATGTATTTTAAATATAATTTGAAAAAAAGGCATTCTGATGACTCTGACAGTGAGCAGCCATAATAGGAGGTTCTCTAAACACTGTCCTCTCAACTATTTCACTCAATTTATATAATATGGAACTGAACAGTAAACACTGAACCTACTTACGTTCAAAACTTGCAATATACAAATATTTAAAAAAAGTACACCTTAATTTTCTGAACGTAGACAGTCAAACCAATAAAGCACACAAAATTTTACATTATCATGTCTTTTAAGTTTATTGTTTGAATAATCAAGATCTAGGGCAGATAATACATATATAAATGGAGCCAGTAGCTCTGAACAATGCGATTCATATGTGTGACTTAAGTGTCATGTCCTGTCCTTTTAAAATTAAATTTCCCACATTTCTGGTTTCTTACTCTTCACAACAGAGATCTGTTGAAGTGAAACACTGTCTGATCAAAAGATATTTCAAAGGACTTCTGTAAAAGAGTTACCGAGACCATGAAAGGGTTTACAAAATATTTCTAAAGAATTGTACCTCCAATAGTCCAAAGTCTTGCAAATAGTACACAGATTAAATAAATTTAGTTGTGATTCATTAGGGGCAAGCATCCTGTAAATTATCGTAAGCCTATTTGGCCTTGGTTTTTAACTATGTGATATTGCAAAATGCTTTTAAAAACCTTGCATTTTTTGTACTCTAGTTTTTAAACGTTTTTATTTGGAGATAAAATATAATAGAACACAAGTCAAACAAATGAAAGTAACACATCAATGACAACAGTATGCTTTCAAAACAATTCTTTAAACTTTATACACAAATTCATGTATAATTACATTCCATTTCCATTTTTATTTTATATATGATTCATTGTAGCAATATTCAATAAACAAAAAGTGATATTTTACCCACTGAAGAGGTAAATAAAAAAATATAAAAAATGCTTCACATTTCAGAAGTGAACTAAATCTCCAAAAACACCTGAATGTTACATTTTACATACATTTATCAAGCTGGATCCCCTTAATGCGTACCTCTTTACCAAGTTTGGTTAATGCAGTATACTTAATGGTTTAAGAAATCTAATTTGTACATTTTCTCCCTATTTACATAAATAGCTTCATTGCTAAACAGGCTGGACTTACACTAGTTATGGGGCCAAACAGTGTTAAGTGGTAATAATTCACATGCCCTTGCTTAGAAGATGTAAATGAATGTCACAGATCAGGGATATGACGCCTTATTACAAATGAGTTATCAAATGTATAGATCTACTGACTCTATTAACCATTAATAAGCTGCAATTTTGTTAAACTGCTAGCTTTCTTCTTGTCTTGGGAGTAACCACAGTATTATGCTTGTTTTTCATTTTAAAATGATGCTATCCATCATTTATTAACTTTGTACTTTGCAGCTAATCACTCACATTTTTCATTCATTTTATTTCAAAGGTGTCTGCTAATCTGTTAGTGATCATTTCAAAGCAAATGTACATTCAAAATATGAAATATATCCACTCTCAGTTTGTGCCCAGCGCTAACAGAATAAGCTGAAGTACTCAGACCCTTTGCTCAGTACTTAGTTGAAGCACCTATGGCTGCAATTATGACCTGAAGACTTTGTTGATATGATACTTCAAGTTTCAAACAGCTGGATTTGAGGATTTTCTGTGATTCTTCTCTTAAGACCCTCTCAAGCTCTATCAGATTGCATGGAAACCGTCAGTGGACAGCTATTTTCAGATCTTTCCGAATATGTTCAGTTAGGTTAAAGTCTGGATTCTGGCTGTGCCACTCATGTGTTATCCTCATTATACTTTTACAAGGTGAACCTTCGGTCATGCCTGAGGTCCAGAGTACTCTGGAATGGGTTTTCATTAAGGATAACTCTGTACTTTGGCCCATTCAGCTTTCTCTCAACCCTAACAAGTCTCCCAGTCTCTGTGCTAAAAAACAACAACAACGTGATGTTGCCACCACCACAGTTTACCATTGGAACAGTATTGCAGTGGTGATCAGCTAAGCTTGGTGTCCTCCAGATATGACAATCAGAACTGAGGCCAAACAGTTTAATCTTGGTTTAATTAGAAAAGAGAATATTGTTCCTCATAGTCTAGAGCACAGGTGTCAAACTACAGGCCTGGAGGGCCTCAGTGGGTGCAGGTTTTCTTTCTTACCCTTTTCCTAATCAGTGTCCAGTTTTCACTGCTAATTAACTTCTTTCCCCTCTATTTTAATAGCCCTGTTTTTAAGGATTAAGTCTTCTGAAATGATTCTTTTCTTCATTAAATGACAGCCAAACAGAAATGAGACAAGAAACGAACCAACAGATGACCAGCTAAATTGGGGCTTCAAACTCTAACCAGTTCCTTAATGAGAAGCTGATTCTTGCTATTAATTAAACCCGTTATTCAATTCCATGGCTTGTTGCTGCTCTCTTTCTGCCACAGCAGACATTTCCAGAACTGTTGATATTCTGTTTTTTTTCCTAAGAACTCCTTAAATGTTTTGGTAACCTGAGCGATCAACCTTACTGAGACCTTCATCTTTATTTTCAGATTTTGTTCAATGATTACAGTTGAGCTGTTCATGTCCTGCTTGTTTTATGTCTCATTACTGTCCGGCTGCTAATTAAGGAAAAAAACAACTAAGGGGCCCGAGTCAAGCGAATTAAAGCTAAGGCTAAAGAAGTTAATTAGCATCAAAAACTGGTTACTAATCGAGAAGATGGTTAGAATGAAAACCTGCAGCCACTGCGGCCCTCCAGGACTGGAGTTTGAACACCCCTGGTCTAGAGAGTCCTTTAGATGCCTTTTTCCAAACTGGGCTTTTACGTTTTATGTGTTTCCCATAAAGACTAGAGAAGTGGAGTTTTGCAGTGGTGGTTACTGGACGTTTCTCCCATCTCCATACAGTTTTTTCTGGAGCTCAGCCAGAGTGCCCATTGGGTTCTTCTGCCATCTCTGTTGCCTTTTTTCTTTGATTGCTCAGTTTGGCTAGGCAGACTGCTCTAAGAAGAGTTGTAGTTGTTCCAAACTTATTCTACTTTAGAATTAGAGGTCACTATGCTATTGGGAACCAATAATGTGGCATAAAATATTTTGTAGCCTTCCCCAGATCTGTGCCTCAACTCAATCATCCTGTCTCTAAGCTCTACAGGTAATTCCTTTCATCCAATTGAATTTACCACAAGTAGACTCCAAGCAAGGGGTAGAAACAATTCAATGATAATCAACAGGTAATTTTGTCAATGGAATAAAGTTAGCGTTCATAAAGAAACAATCCACCAAAACTAAAATAGTCTTGAATTGATAAAAAGTCTATTGAAATGGATTCCCATGAATGACACGGACATGGTATAGGTTAGAGTAAACCTATAGGTTGTATATATCCAACACCTATAGATGGTTAAGCTTGGCAGCAAGTCCCATGTTAAAACACAATCTTTCATTTCCTTTTTTATATGTTCTCACTTAAAGAATCTCTTCAACAATAATATCTATGAAATTCTTGGACGTCCAAACATAGCTGATGCATTAACCCATTCGAAAACTGTATTTCTAAGCTTAGGAGGAACATAAAATTTCCCCAAGTAATCTTTTCCAGATTAAATACCAACCCTCCATGATAGAAGCATTGACAAAAAAAAATGTTTAGAGATGTCCGAATGTCTCAGAACTGGCGCAGCAGTAAATAAAATCTTTAATCTAAAATAAATAATCTTTAATTGTTCAAAGCCTCTGCCGCCTCATGTGTCCAACAAAAGTTCTTGTGACTCCTTTTTATTAATGAGGAAAATGAAATGAAATTAAATCAAAGTACTAATGTTTCTAATGAATTTGTGGTATTAACACACAAACGCAACAAATCTTAGAATTTGTTGTAAAGCCTTGGGTGAATAACAATTCAGAATAGGTGCAATAGGGCTTTCAAGTGTGTTTAACAATCCATAATTTGTGACACTGTATTCAATATGCCCTGTAACTGTGTTGAAGGCTGTCCTCCCATTTGTCTACCGCCCCAATTCTAATTAAGATGTATGCATTTTGGAGATCCTGTTTGGTAAATGTAGTAGACTACTTAATGTTTTAAGAAATCCAGTTTGTAAATTTTCTTGAAGGTATTTTTCCATTCCCTCACTTCCAGGCCAAATTAACGTATAGAGGTTTTCCTTAGGGAGAAGAGTGTCAGGTAAATTCTCATAAGTATAGAAAGTCTGAATTAGCATAAGCTGCCCTAATTTGCAATGTTCACCAGAAATGTATTGATTTACTACATGAGGTAGAAGTACATACAGTAATAAAGAAAAAATAAGTGTGTCAGATACTTGAAATATTAAAATGTGTGCTTCAGTTAAAATGTTTAAGTCTAAATATTCCTGATTGTAATAGAAATTTGTCATATTTTACCCAATTTCTTAGGGTGACATCCCTAGTAAAGGATCAAAAACCAAAAATAACATATTCGTAAATACTGACCTTGAAATAGTCTAAAACAATACCCTACATGTTTATGTTTGAAACTTGAACCGGGACTAAAGAATCAATTATCACAAATATTATCATATTTACAATCAGCAACCTACTGTAGCACAAAATAACCCTCCACATGCCTCTATTTCCAATACCCATTTTTCAAAGTTTTTTGAAAAGCAGTAACTATGACCCCTAGTATCTTTTTAGAAGGTGAACCCCTGCGGTTGCTTGATGTGACACTAACAATTTCAAGCCCTTCTGATCATTTTTGCTGACACCCGGTGTTTTACTCTTTATTATAAGGGTATCATTTCCAGCACAAAATATGGTCCAAAAATGGCCTTTCCAACCAACTTCTGCAGCCAACATAGGTAAGATTATAATGTATTTACTTCTAAGTTTGTTTTTTTTTTACCTTGCTTGAATTCTAATAATTGGTTAAGTGGTATTTCACAGTTGGACTGCTATGTTAAATATTTTCCAGAATTCTTTCACAAATAAATCAAAACGGAGTGGTTGCTGTAATACATAGAAGCTTGTTCCAATCTCCTGTCATGCAACAAAGCCTAATTCCACATTAATCTCTAACAACTGTGACTGTGAGTCACTAGGTTTTTCACTTTAGCAAATTCTTCCTCAGTGTGAAACATTTCAAGTAGCACTGACTTATTTAAAGTTTGTTTTGTTTTTACTGGCCCAACATGTTTTATCATTTTTTTTTTTAATTAAAGAAACTGAACATATACAATTATTTTTTTCTTATTTCTACTATAAATGACACAGATAGTCATGCTGACTTTCCTGATTGATATTTTGTACATTTTGCAAAATGCCCCGTAATAGTTTTCATATTTATGTCCATTTGGGTAAATATTTCTCCTTACACTAAAAAAGTATTTTGTATGCTGCACCCAAGTAGTAGACCTTTTTCAAAGTACTGCTTCCATGTGTGTTTGGAACCGGTACCTTCTAGACATCACAATCCACATTTCAACTATAACTAACTAATGTATTCTACTAACTGGGGAGCTGTGCTTTTTTTTGTCCAAAAATACAATCATGATATTTTTTTCTATATTGATTAATCTTGATATTTATGATATATAGATAGAGATTATATATATATATATATATATATATATATATATATATATATATATATATATATATAGATATAGATAAAACATTTCTTTAACAAAGGAATCTAGGAAAGCACTTACAGTATTTCTAATGAACACTGTATGTAACAATGTACTTTGGGAACCATTTGATAGACAACTACTGAAGTAGCAAAGTAAACAGAAGATCAATGTAATGGGACTCTTGGATCCTTTCTAACATGACCCGTAAAATTGTCAGTGAAAAGTACAAAATTTTCAATGCCTGGGAAAATTATATCAGCTCCAATCTAAAGAAACTAGCTCATTATGTTAGGGAAACTTGTATCAATTAAACAACTGGTTTCAAACTCTGGTCCTAGAGGGCCACAGTGACTGCAGGTTTTCATTCTAATCATTTTCTTAATTAGTGACCTGTTTTTGCTACTATTTAACTTCTTTTGAATTCATTTTAATTGACTTGCTCTTAAAGACTCAGACTCATCAATTGTTTCTTCTTCCTTAATTAGCAGTCAAACAATAATGAGATACAATGAGCCACAACATTACAAGCAATATACACAATTTTGTTTGAACATTTATTGCACACTTTCTGTAAATCCAATAAACTTCATTTCACTTCTCAAATATCACTGTGTGTGTCTCCTATATGATATATTTAACTGACATTTTTTAACAACCAACGATTTATACAGGAAAATAATGACTATTACCAAGGTTGCCCAAACTTTTGCATCCCACTGTATGACCTAAAACATCATCTGATTTTCACTCAAGTCCTAAAAGTAGATAAAGAGAAACCAGTTAAACAAATGAGACAAAAATATTATACTTGGTCATTTATTTATTAGGAAAATGTTCAAATATTACATATTTGTGAGTGGCAAAAGTATGTGAACCTTTGCTTTCAGTATCTGCTGTGACCCCCCCTTTGCAGCAATAACTGCAACTAAACATTTCCGGTAACTTTTGATCATTCCTGCACGCTTGGAGGAATTTTAGCCCATTCCTCCGTACAGAACAGCTTCAACTCTGGGATGTTGGTGGGTTTCCTCACATTAACTGCTCGCTTCAGGTCCTTCCACAACATTTCGATTGGATTAAGGTCAGGACTTTGACTTGGCCATTCCAAAACATTAACTTTATTCTTCTTTAACCATTCTTTGGTAGAACGCCTTGTGAGCTTAGGGTCGTTGTCTTGCTGCATGACCCACCCTCTCTTGAGATCCAGTTCATGGACAGATGTCCTGACATTTTCCTTTAGAATTCTCTGATATTATTCAGAATTCATTGTTCTATCAATGAAGGCAAGCCGTCCTGGCCTAGATGCAGCAAAACAGGCCCAAACCATGATACTACCACCACCACGTTTCACAGATGGGATAAGGTTCTGATGCTGGAATGCAGCGTGTTCCTTTCTCCAAACATAACACTATTTTGGTCTCATCCATCCACAAAACATTCTTCCAATAGCCTTCTGGTTTGTCCATGTGATCTTTAGCAAACTGCAAATGAGCAGCAGTGTTTTATTTGGAGAGCAGTGGCTTTCTCCTTGCAACCATGCTATGCACACTATTGTTGTTCAGTGTTCTCCTGAGGGTGGACTCATGAACATGAACATTAGCCAATGCGAGAGAGGCCTTCAGTTGCTTAGAAGTTACCCTGGGGTCCTTTGTGACCTTGCCGACTATTACACGCCTTGCTCTTGGAGTGATCTTTGTTGGTCAACCACTCCTGGGGAGGGTAACAATGGTCTTGAATTTCTTCCATTTGTACACAAATTGTCTGATTGTGGATTGGTGGAGTCCAAACTCTTTAGAGATGGTTTTGTAACCTTTTCCAGCCCAATGAGCATAAAAAAAACTCTTTTTCTGAGGTCCTCAGAAATCTCCTTTGTTCGTGCCATGATGCACTTCCACAAACATGTGTTGTGAAGAGCAGACTTTGATAGATCCCTGTTCTTTAAATAACACAGGGTGCCCACTCACGCCTGATTGTCATCCCATTGATTGAAAACACCTGACTCTAATTTCACCTTCAAACTAACTGCTAATCCTAGAGGTTCACATACTTTTGCCACTCACAAATATTTAATATTCGATCATTTTCCTAAATAAATAAATGACTAAGTATAATATTTTTGTCCCATTTGTTTAACTGGTTTCTCTTTATCTACTTTTAGGACTTGAGTGAAAATCTGATGATGTTTTAGGTCATATTTATGCAGAAATATAGAAAATTCTAAACGGTTCACAAACTTTTAAGCACAACTGTACTGAAGTATTGATGCCCACCAAAATTTGTCATCATTGCTGGTTTACTCCATGACAACATGCAATAAATGATTCTTATTAATGGATCTACCACAGCTCATTATGAAGTTAACACTGGATTCAAAAAGGATTACATCATCATAATAAAGCCCTTCTTGAGTTTTTAAATCATAATGCTCAATCTGACAAAAAACAAAGTTATGATCCGAGTGGAGCTAACTTAGTGAAAAAAATGATGAAGCGTTTCAGCTTTAGCTGAATATGATCCAAGGCTAACACCTATCTGACATCAGTCATTGAACTCCAGCATGCTGAAAATGCTGCTGTATGTGCTCACTCAACAACAAACCTTCAGTCAATCATTGATGACTTTACTGAAGCATACAAGAAAATGGAAGTTACACTCACCACTCAGAAGACAACAAGCTTCCATCTACAATCTTTAAATGAGCACTCACTGGATCAAATATTTCAGTACTAGGGGGTAAACCTTAAAAAATGTTGACCATTTTACATACCGCACCTATCATAGATTAAAATATATGAAGTGCAATCACTGCCTTTAGTTGTGTATGGAATCCAGTGTTTGAACATTAAAAATTAAACCAAGCTCAGGCCTTATCAAGCTGTAGTAATTCACACCCTTTTCTAGAGAGCTCAAAACATGGAAAACCAACAGAAAGACCATCAAGACACTGGAACAGTACCATTTATGGTGCATGTGATCCTCCAGTCAAGACAGGCACACCAAGACACTGGAACACTACAGTTTATGCTGCATGTGATGCTTCAAATTCGGAGTCAAGACAGGCACACCAAAAATAAATCATTCTACCTTATCTTTGTTTCTTCACCGCATAAAATAGTTTCCTTACAGATGAGCATTACTTGTGTGTTTCTGCTACATTATAGATACATATAATGTTATAGATTTCTAAAGACACAATGGTTAAATTATTTTTTAATATAACCAGATATTTGCATATTCGTTCAATAGCTAAATCACACAAATTACTTCTTTAATAAACTATACCCAGTATCTGAAAATCAGGCAAACAGATAAATCGTACTGATCGTAATGTAATCCATTACTGAGCTCCAATGTTTGTTCAAAAGATTTCCTGAATCATCTAAAAGCCCATAAAAGCTCATTACATTTTAACTGCTGTTGTAAGCTTGATTAAGTAGGTTTATTGCACTTTTACCCAATTAAGCTATGTTTATATACTTACTAGGGCTTGGATGCACATAAGCCCAACTGGGATGAACTGGTACTGATGAGGGAGGCTGAGTTGTGTAAGGTGGAGTTCTGTATTCTTGCTGCTTATCTCCAGCTGTTGCTTCATCATAGTTTGGTGGTGGTTCTGCAGGAAAGGACATTGCTACACAGTTGGGACCTGTGTCTTTTTGTCTTGGAGCAGATGGCTGAATGAAAAAAAAAAAAAAAAAAAAAAGAGAGCAGAATTTGATAACTAGCATTGACAAAAGTGGACCGTTTTGAAACTAGACACAGGTCTTTCGAAGTGATTTCAGCTCTTACTTAATTCTATTAAAGTTTTTTTTAACACCATCCTTCCATCATCCTTCATTAGTACAATAACAACATGACTACAAACAAAAAAGCAGTAGCTACTTAAAATGTATTACATTTATTATTTAGATAATCCCAATAGAAAATACTTGGTATCTTTAAACAGCACGCAATTTTACAACAAACACTGACTAGTGATTAATCAGCAGGTTAAAGGATTATAATAAATTATTGGTTAAAATGAGAATGGAATTAATTTGAGATGTAAATGGACAGTTGTAGGCCAGATTGTGTGTAAGTGGATAGAGCACTCGGTGGAGTGGAGGCTCTGAGGCTCAAATCCCATAAATGCCAAAAGGGACTCCGCTCTGTTGGGCCCTTGAGCAAAGCTCTTAACCTGCAATTGCTGAGTGCTTTGAGTAGTGAGAAAAACGCTATATAAATGCAAAGAATTATTATAATTATTAACATAATTACCCCCCCATTGAAACATTATAGTTTGTTTAAGCCTTTGTGGATAGGACAAAACAAACAACTCTAATGTCAAACTAAGCTTCAATTCATTTATAACATGCACACTGCTAACTGTACAAACGATGTTAAAAAATGGAGAGATACAGTTTAACTCAAAAACTTTAAATAATAAGAGAAGATAAAACATGGGACAAAAAAGCTATAAATAATTTTTTTTAACATCTACATGTGATGGTCCAGGTTGGCCCCAGCATGCGTAACATTCCGGAACTTGGAACCATCAACAACATAACCGAGATGAGCGAGAGCAAATGAAGACACAACCAATCAAGAGTGAGGTACAAAAATTGTTAGTGATTTTATTTAACAATGCAGGGGATCAAAATCCCAAAGTCCAAAGGTACAGTGCAGTCAAATAAATACATAATCCATAAAAATCAGGGCTCACTGTGGGCAATAACTAATTCATTAAAATCAACCATATAATAATGCAACCATTGGATTATTTTCCTTTTATTTTCCTTTCTGTCACTCCAGGACATCTTACTCCCCTTTCGCCCCAGCTCACTCCACTGGGTCTTGCAGCCTGCATAGGTACCAGCAGCTGCAGTCCGTTTATCTGGCCCTTGACCCAACATCCTCCAGCCGGGATGCTCTGAGCCAAACCTCTGTCTTCCAATATGCACCTTTGGTGTGTACTGGATCCCTTGAGGCTTCTTTATCTCCTTCCCTCCTCTAGGCTGTTCAGTGGGGAATGATCTACCCCTTGGAGTGCCATTTCCTTCGCTCCCAAGCAGGGCTAACTGTTCGCTCTGCCCCCTCTCCTCTGTACTGGCTTTCACTCCAGATTCTGCTCTTCCTTACTTCAGTTTTCTGTTTTTCAATCTACCTTATTATGATCTGACCCAATTTATACTCTCAGGGGCACAGCATTGTAATCACGTGTGACACACGGAATGCCAAAGCACACCCCATGACTGCTGAAATCTACAACTACGTGCACCACCATGGAATCCATGTAATTTTTTTTTTTTTTTTAACCATAGGCCTGTTTCATCATACCTCCACACACAAGCAGCCAGTTCCATGGATGGGATGCACTGCCAGAATAACCCAGTGCAACTGGCGGCACAGGTCTGTGGTGTGGTCTCTCAACACCTACACTAAATCTGAAACAATAGAAGTATTAAAAATACCCCCACAATAAAATAATCTCAACTCTCCCCCTTTACACCAGGACAGTAAAAAGAACAAAAAACTTTTAAAACACAATAAAAGTAGTAAAAAATAGTCCATTAAAAGTTCAATCATTCAATAAAGTCCTCCCAGACATGGTTATGTGGGTTCTGTCTATTAATTGGCCACCAAATCCTCTTGCTGCTTTCTTCTTTATCTTCACTCCTTACTGCCACTGGTTCATCCCACCTCTGTCACCAAATGTAATTATCTGGATTAGCTCCAGATGCCACACTGCATTATTTGTACTCATTTAACTTGTTTTTTTTAAAATAAGAAAAAGAAACAAACAAAAAAAAAAACCACATAAACCACATTTGCACCTTCCTTTCATCTGTTTTGTGTCCTCATTGCTTGGCTAATTTTGGTTATGATATTGACAGTTACAGTTACAGGATGTAATGCTGCAGCTGAAGTCAACTGAAACCGTCACACTACAACAAAACATTTAACCAAGTTTAACTTACAAATACCTGGTTATGAAAAAACACAAGTTGCTTCAATGTTTTGTAACTTGTAAAGCTTACGTTTGCCAGCTAAAGTGAGTAAAAGGGAATTGCTATAGATAAGGTTTTTATTTATTTATTTTTACAATTTCAGGAATTTTTTCTACATACTAATTAGCATCAATTTATGATTTTTGATTGATTAAATCAGAAAAAAATTAAATATAATTTTCATGGCTATGATAAATCCCAAAGAAAGTCAAAACAATGCTAATAAGAGACAATTTATAATTTAACAGTTCAAAATGTATATTGTTAATGAAGACAATCCAATTCTAATAATGATGTACTTTTTAAAGTACTTCAGGGCTTCTGAGAATGGTCTGATAAAGAACAAAATAGTTACAGTATAGTTTGTTACATTTGGGTTTCATTTTTGCCCTAGTAAGAGCACTACTGTTTTAATGTACAGTACCATTTAATAATGTAGTTTAATACCATTAATATTTTGACTTCTGAAGCCCTTACCTGTAGTTAACACTAGGCATGTTAAAAGTCAAGAAATTTGGCAAACATTTTGTATAGAAACATGTAGACGTTTACATAAACACATTTTTGCATATTTGATGAGCACTGGAAGGTCACATGGAGTTGTCATATAGCACCACATAGGAAGGCTCCAGTAGTTATTCTAAGCTTTATACTTTGTAGCTGGATGATCCTTAAATGCTTGCTAATAGAATGCCTTTCTCTTTTTCCATGTAAAATCTCTCACTGCGCAAACAGACTCTTTTTCTCTCTCTGTGACAGAAGCAACAGTACAACAGAGGCAAAAAGGTTCTTCTGTCTGTTTTCATTTGTTTTTTACCTGGTGGTCTCATTTCAACCTGTATAAAAGGAAATTAAGTAAAAAGGAATTTGGATGGTTATCAAGTAGAATTGTATTAAAGTAGTTAAGCCCTATTTACGCAACATGTGGGGATTTATTTTCCTCTCTTACCATACAACTCACTGTTCATGGGGGCAAAATAAACTTGGGTCCTCATTCAGGTAAGTTGTTAACAGTTCCAGTTAATCTGAACTTTTTAATTATTGTCCTATCTGTGCATTTTCAGGCAAGTAACTTTTTTTATGGCCATTTCATGACTTATGAAGGTCAGCACACTTTTCTCTCATTTGAATTGTGCTTGATCTAATCTTTCCCATGATGATGAATGAATATGGGACTCTGGCCTTGTGCCACCTCAAATTTATCCATCCATCCATTTTCCAACCCGCTGAATCCGAACACAGGGTCACGGGGTCTGCTGCAGCCAATCCCAGCAAACACAGGGCACAAGGCAGGAACCAATCCCGGGCAGGGTGCCAACCCACCGCAGGACACACACAAACACACCCACACACCAAGCACACACTAGCGCCAATTTAGAATCGCCAATCCACCTAACCTGCATGTCTTTGGACTGTGGGAGGAAACCCACACAGACACGGGGAGAATATGCAAACTCCACGCAGGGAGGACCCGGGAAGCGAACCCGGGTCTCCTAACTGCGAGGCAGCAGCGCTACCACTGCGCCACCGTGCCGCCCCCTCAAATTTATTCCGATGGAAAAAAACTGCTTCAGTCATATATGTGGTTTTGTTTAAAAAAAAATTCTTGTTGAGGTATTGTTTTTTTTTTTCCTCTGAATAATTTACTTCAGTTAAAGGTTGGACTTCTCCCACTTTTTTCAGTGTGAGATTAAGGTAATTCACCAAGACAGGATTTTGAGGTGCTCCAGACTCAACTAAGGTAAGCAATTAAGAAATACCACTCTGGGGTAAGAAGTTAGGGTGTCGCTAACAGTATGTTCTCTTTCCCCAACAGCCCCGAGAAGATGTCCAATGAGGGCTCACAGCCCCAACAGTGATGCTCTGAGCAAGCTCTACCTTTTCCAGTTGGGATAAAATAAAGAGGGATGGCCCGGAGGGTGATGTCTGGAAATGGACAGAACCTTAAATCTTAATTTGCTCCCTTTTTCTGATGGTGACTTTTAGAAGTCAAGAAAAAAAAACAACACTCAGACCAAATTAACCCAATGAAACAAGCAATCCATATATTAGAATAATCTAAACATATTTATATAAATATTTCAATAAGAAAATCATACATGAACAAATAAACAAATAATAACCTAAATGGGAATACAACTAAATAACGGTTTCTTTAATGATATACACATACATATATATGTTCAACAAACACACCTCCTTTTCACTCTACCATAAACATCACCCAGTCCTATTTTTAACAAGTATCCTTATTCCCATGTTTGCATCAACTATACAACCCACATGGTGTGACGGTGAGGGTCCTGCTCCATGCTCCCTCTTCCAATTTTGGGAGCATCTTGAACCCAACACAGTCGGTAATGTAACCGGATGAGCTCTGCAATGAGGACAAAACACTGAGTAAGGGAATGGTGGAAAAAAAGGAGTTAAATGCTTTTATTAAAAATACTCCCAAAAAAAAACAAAAACAGTGTCCATAGAGCAGTGCTCAAAGTTAATAAATAAACAATCCATAAAAACAGGGGCAGTAAGTGGAGGTTAAAAATCCATAATAAACAGATCCTTTCAAAATGAGGTTAAAATTAACAGGCTGGAAGCGGTTCCTTTTTAAACAACTGGTGCCTTCGTCCTTCAAACTGGCTGCTTATCCCAATGGGCTTTGCAACAGGGGAGATGCCCTGCCTCCATCTGCAGGTGACCTTTCTCCTGGTCCGGTTGCCTTCCATTCCCTGGCTACGTACAGCTGTCTCTCCGGACCAAGTCTCAGGTTGCCCCAATGGCCAGGCTGCTCACACTGGGGCTTAGCCTTCCTAACTCTCGCAGCCCTGCATGGCGAGCCATCAACCTTCCTAGCCACTCCACCTCAATGAAATCGCTCAGCTGGAGTGACCACTTCAAACTGCCTCCTCGAGTGTCAGACACACCCTCCTTCCAGGGCTCTACTCTCAACTGCCTGCTTATCTGCAGCGAGCTTGTTCTCTCACTCACTCCTGCACCAGCTCTCTGTGCCTCCTGCCTTCTTCTTCCTCTAACCTCCACTCTCTCTCCCCCCCTCGCACTCAAGCTTCCTTTTTAAATGGGAATGTGGCACAGGTGCGGAGATTAGCAGCGCACGGCATCAATTACAGACATAGACAATCCAACACTTGTGCATTTCAGTTCGGAAACACCCACATCGTGCCTGGGAATCACTCCCACCACACTTCCACACCCCCCCTTGAAGCTGCAAGTGTGGCAATTATTTATTTAAAAACTGCCCGTCCGTTTAGATTCACTACATGACACGTGGGTATTCCACAGCTAAATCCAGATTACAGATAAAATTAAACAATTGGTGCGCTTTCCCTTATTATAATGGAGTGTTCTCACCAGTTCGGAGCCAAATTCTGTCCTAGAAGCCATTGTCTGCCTCACCCTGCTGTAAGGCATTAAAATGTCCCTTGCTATGAAGTGGAAAACGCAAGCTTCAATAATAAGAAAGGCATTGCCACACACCCAGGCGTCCTCCAAAGGTTCGTGTGCATAAACCAATCCATCCTGTCAGCCTCTCATGCTTTTTTGGAGCACCCCTTGAACTTCCTCTCTGGCTTTGTCCTCTCCTCCTTCACAAAAAAGTATGCCTCTTTTTGAAGAAAGTCTATCCCCTTTATGTCACAAAACACAACATTTGTAAAAGGATGCACAGGCACAGCTTGACCCCCTATTCCACTTAAACTGACATCCTAAAATTACTTAATTCCCAGGACATATACTTTCAAGGGGAACAGGGTGGCAGAAACAGATAAAGTCAATATGATATTCAGTACTTGCTACAGCAAGAACCCCAAAAATTCCAACAATGCAGAAAACTCTGCATTGAGTGAATTTGGTCAGTGTCTTTTTTGTTTCGCCACTATGCACACTTTTGTTTTCTTTTGTGTCAATTACACATGGATTGCCAGAACGATTATCTGTGTTCTGAAATGGTTCCTATTGCTGCTCCTCATATAGAGGATGAGCAAAAAGTAGTACCACATATCAAACATTTATTCTACAAAAACGCTACAAGATAAAATACATTTCATTACGACACAAGAATGGGTATATACATAATAGATTTTTTTTCACTGTGTTTTAACAATGATGTCTTCAAGGTGTTGGTCATCATTAGCGATATACAGTCATATAAAAAAGTCTGGGAACCCCTCTTAATTCTTTGGATTTTTGTTTATCATTGGCTAAGCTTTCAAAGTAGCAACTTCCTTTTAATATATGACATACCTTATGGAAGCAGTAGCATTTCAGCAGTGACATTGAGTTTATTGGATTAACAGAAAATATGCAATATACATCATAACAAAATTAGACAGGTGCATACATTTGGGCACCCCAACAGAGATATTACATCAATACTTAGTTGAGCCTCCTTTTGCAAATATAACAGCCTCTAGACGCCTCATATAGCCTTTGATGAGTGTCTGGATTCTGGATGGAGATATTTTTGACCATTCTTCCATACAAAATCTCTCCAGTTCAGTTAAACTTTATGGCTGCCGAACAACATTATCCTGAAGAATTTGTTGATATGGGGTTGAATTCATTTGACCCTCGACTTTAACAAGGGCTTCAGTCCCTGAAATAGACACACAACCCCACAGCATGATGGAACCTCCACCAAATTTGACAGTAGGTAGCAGGTGTTTTTCTTGGAATGCGGTGTTGTTCTTCCGCCATGCAAAGCGCTTTTTGTTATGACCAAATTGCTCAATTTTTGTCTCATCAGTCCAAAGCACTTTGTTCCAAAATGAATCTGGCTTGTCTAAATGAGCATTTGCATACAACAAGCAACTCTGTTTGTGGCGTGAGTGCAGAAAGAGCTTCTTTCTCATCACCCTGCCATACAGATTTTCTTTGTGCAAATTGCACTGAATTGTAGAACAGTGTACAGATACACCATCTGCTGCAAGATGTTCTTGCAGGTCTTTGGAGGTGATCTGTGGGTTGTCTGTAACCATTCTCACAATCCTGCGCATATGCCGCTTCTGTATTTTTCTTAGCCTGCCAGACCTGGGTTTAACAGCAACTGTGCCTGTGGCCTTCCATCTCCTGATTACATTCCTTACAGTTGAAACCTCTGATATAGCTTTTTGTAGCCTTCCTCTAAACCATGATACTGAACAATCTTTGCTTTCAGATGTTTTGAGAGTTGCTTTGAGGATCCCATGCTGTTACTCTTCAGAGGAGAGTCAAAGGGAAGCACAATCTGCAATTGAGCACCTTAAATACCTTTTCTCATGATTGGACATACCTGTCTATGAAGTTCAATGCTTAATGAGCTAATCCAACCAATTTGGATTTGCAAGTAATCAGCATCGAGCGGTTACATGCATTCAAATCAACAAAATTACAGGGGGACCCACATTTTTGCACAGCCAGTTTTTCACATTTGATTTAATTTCATACAACTATATACTGCTTCACTAAAAATCTTTGTTCGGAAAACACCCCAGTACTCAGATGTTCCTAGAAAATGAAAGACATACCACTGTTATCTTTTTTTGTTGCATGTAGAGTAAATTATTATGCAGGCTGAGAGGGGTTCCCAAACTTTTTCATATGACTGTACTCTTTGAGACGATTTCTGAATCCTTGCATGAGTCGTTAGGCCATTTCATGGGGAATAGCGCCAATTTCATGGTGAATAGCGTCCTTGAGGGCTTCAAGGTTTTAAGGTCGGTGTGTGTATACCTTCGACTTGAAATAATTCCACAAAAAGAAAACGCATGGAGCAAGATCAGGCAAATGTGAAGGCCATATGACATCACCACGCAGGGAGATCAGTTTCCTCGGAAACATCTCCTGTAAAACTTGCATGGATCTCTGCACTGTATGAGCTGTTGCTCCATCCCATTGAAACCAGGCATCCACCACATCCAATTCTTCCAGTTGGGGCCACAACAAGTTCTCTAGTATTACAACATAACGTTCTGAAGTAATGGTGACCATTGCTCCCCCCTCCTCAAAAAAAATAAGGGCCTACAATGCCAAATTTTGCAACAGCACATGAAATTGTAACACACTCATTGTGCAGGGGTCTCTGATGAAGTTCACGAGGGTTGGTTTCAGCCCAATAGCGAATGTTTTGGTTATTTACGCAACCATTCAAATGGAAACGTGCCTCATCACTGCACATGATGATGGCATCTCGATTAACAGTTTGCAGAATGTTCTCTATGGCTCTCCCAGACTCAGATCACAACTTTTACATAAACACAAAACACTTTTTTGTTAAAAAAAAAAGTTATGTTATAACCTGTTTTCAAGATAAGCTTGTGTGATATACCCTAATTTACTGCAAATATTGGTTTTTGCATACTTGGAGCTAGGTAAGGTGTGTCATGCATGCTGTGCAAATTAACCAAGCAATACACCTGTAAATGAGCGATAAACAGGAGAAAAACACCGGAAAGAATGATTTGGAAAAAAAGAAGTGCTATGTTGGACATATGGAATTATTCTGGCAACAGTACTTTGTTGACAGTGCCTTGCAATTGTTACCACAACATGAGGCAACACGACTACTTTGTTTAATAAATTAAATCGTCACCACAAAACTGTATATGTGCAAAGCCTAATTTGAATGCCGTCCAAAGGAAAAAAAATATTATTTCGGACACGTATGGTGTACCATTGGTAAACAAGAGGTGTTTCCAAACGGCAGACAGAAATCACTGATGCAATAACATTTCACCTCACGAAAGACATGGTGCCCATTAGCACAGTTAACAAAGAGGGTTTCAAAAAATTGATGCAGTTGCTTAACAAGCTGTATGTAATACCATCACATAACTAACTTATGTCACCATCCCAGAGCTGTATGAGGAAATGCAAGTCACATGTTCAATCAGAGCTATCAAAAGTGGAATATTTTGCAGCAACAACATATCTGTGGTCCAGATGGACAATGGAGCCCTACATAAGTCTGACTGTCCACTATATTAACAAGGACTGGCAATTAAAATGTTGCTGTTTGTAAACAGTATTTTTCCTGCAGGATCCTACAAGCAAGAACATCACAATAGGTCTGAGAGAAGCAATAGCTGCTTGGGGCCTAGAATAAAGATGTCTAATCTGTATAACAGACAATGCGGCAAACATGTTGAAAGTTGCATCCCTTAACAAGTGGAGCAGGCTGCAGTGCTTTTGCAGTATGTGACGAGCAGCTGGGGGCAGTACCCTGCCGGGACACCTGGAAGGACCGGGAGAGGGACTATGCATCCTCCGGACCATGAGAGGGCAGCCGCCCTGGTTGGTATGGGGGCCACGGGAATAGAGCATAGAAGCTCAACCCTATAGGGGATCGTGGTCATCGCCGGGGGCGCCCAGACACCAGAGAAGCCCTGGTCGTCTGCACTTCCGCTACACCCGGAGGTGCTGGTGGAAGTAATACCAGGGACACCCAGAGTGCTTCCGGGTGCACGTGAGGCACTTTGCCACACCAGGAAGTGCCGCCGGAAGCTCGTCAGGAGGCACCTGGAGCACGTCTGGGTGGATTTAAAAGGGGACGTCTCCCTCCATTTGTCAGCTGGAGTTGGGTGGAAGAGGACAGAGCTCGGAGGAGAGGAGCGGAGGCGGTAAAGAGAGAGGCATTGAAAGAGGCCCGGACTTGAGGGTGTGTGGTGCAGGGGCACCGGGTTGTGTGCGGTGTTGTAAATAGTCATAATATGTACAATAAATGTGTGTGTGGATTTGAACCATCGGTGTCTGCCTGTCTGTGTCTGGGCTGGTCTCCACGTTATTATATACAATTTTTTAATAATATAAATAGTATTATATAAACTGATAATAGCATATATTGTCTTAGCCATTATGTAAAAAAAAATATTTTTCACAATGACACTGTCTTTTAGCTTATTGTTTAATAGTTATATTATTTTAATATAACTTGCTTTTTTTTACACCTCTCTTTTAATCTGGAGTTAGACAGGCTTGCATTTCATTGCATGTTCTTCTTGTACATCTGTACGTGAAAATTTTTGAATCTTGAATTGAATTTAATTTTAAAATGTTAGTTTCATAAACAGTTTTTAAAGATGCATTACTGTAATCTGAAACTGGTGGCCACATTGCTAATGTAAAACTCATAAGACAGTAATATTCTTAGAGAGTGATTGGGTTTTCATAGATTATAAAGAAAGCAGTCAGAAACTATATACGAGTATTTCATCTTTAAATAACCTGTAGTTTATTCAGTTGCAGAAACATAGTTATTTGTATGTATATGTTCTTTATTGTTTAAACTTAAATACAAATGTTTATACTATTTTGCTTTTTTCCCCTTAGAAAATGCATTGAAAAATCAACTGTGCACCAACTGTGTAAGTGGGGTGTGGTGACTGGTGGGTCACTTCTCTCATGGTTGGGAGACCAGAAGTTCTTTGGAAAAAGCCCAAAAGGAATTAAATCTATAAAAACATTCTCTCATATCAGAATGCCAAACAAGATGGAGTTCCAGACAAAAAATGATCAGTAGGATGCTAGAACATCAGAAAGCTTTAACTCCGGTCCTGTTTGCAGACAAGAAGATGCGACACCTAATTCCAACTAGGCAAGATAGAGATGTCTTGGAGGCTATCAACAAGTCACTAGGTCCACTGCTGGAATTCACAGATGCACTTTCAGGAGAAGACTATGCTAGTGTCACCTATGTAAATGCAGTTCTTCACCTCTTTAACACTTCAGTGTTACTAATGCTAGAGGAAGACACAGACCTGACCAAGAAGTTGAAGAGTGAGATGTTGGACTAACCTCAATGAGAAATATAAAGATGAAGCTACTCAGGAGCTGCTAGATATGGCATTTTCGTTGGACCCCCCATTCAAAATGGACTTCATCAGTACAGACAGCAAGATCAAAGTCAAAGCCAGACTAACATCAGAAATAACTGAATGCCAAGAGACCTCAAGCTGTAGCACTAAAGTTGAGCCCATGATGGCCAACACTTTGTTTTATTTTGGAGATGTTGCTAATAGAAATTTAAAAACAGTTAGCATTTAGTAAGCTGGTTCTGTGTTGTCATTTATTTCAAATTAATATTGTCATTAATTAGTTCAGTTTAGCCTTTTAAAAATTATTTGGTATATAGCTGCTACTGTATTTGTAAACTTTTGTTTAAAATATGTTTACTATTTTGCTGTTTACCAAAAAAGAGGTTAAACTTTCATATAAAACATAAAAAGGCCTATTTTATTACTCACGTTAATTCGCTATGTGAAAATAAAGCTTCCTTACTGCTTAGTTTAATGCTCCGTTTTAATAAGGGGTACAAGTATATATCCTCCTGTAATCTTCTGTATCCCTTCTAGACAACACCCTACTTCATTGACAGATGGGTAGTGTTGGGCAAATAAAGCTTCATGAAGCACTTTGTGTATTTTCTGATTCCACTAAATATACAGGTTATATAGTATTAGAAATAAAGAGAGGAAGGTCACAAACTGAAAAGAATTTGATAGTCATTTCTTCTTTTAAATTATTTTTATTTTCAATACAATGGTTGCACTCACCTTCCAAGCGCACTCCAAATATTCTAGAATGATTTATTCTTTGAAAATGGGGTTATTCAGGTCATCTGGTGAAAATTCCTGGATTTTTTTTTTTTTTAATATCGCAACATATAATCACATAAAAAAAAAATATTGCAATGACAGTTGCCACAGTGTCTAGGACTGTTTTGTTCTAGGAATGTTCTATGCAGCTGAGAAAGGCCCTTATGACCATGACCATCTATGGTTCAATAATGGATGTATAGCAATCGAATTTAATTATATTCAGTTCAATTTATTTTTGCATAGTGCTCTTCCAGCTTAAGAATACTGAGAATTAATTAAACCACACATCATCTATATACATTAACACACAAGCTAGCGTGAATGAGCTCAATTTGACTAGCATAAACACGTTATGAAACAGATTCTCCATGTATTATTGTGAGAGAACTAAAAGACAGGAAAATAAACTCAAGGCAACATCGTTGTCAAGGACATGTAAGAACAAAATCAGAAGATCACAAAGTAACTAAAGTGAATAAAGGAAAAATCGAATTCAAAAAGGTTCAGAACCAAAACTGAACCCACCACTAGGCCGACTTGTAACCAAACTAACCGTCACTAAAGGATTTTATTTGCTGCTTGTCCAGCACCGGGATACTTAGACCTGGTCTGCCATAATTATTTATATCATCACTTCCTGGTGACATAGCTGATGCAACACTTCCAGTCAAATAACCAGTCTTAGTCTTATTTTCCATAAATAAATGGGAAAAAAGAAAAATAATTCATGTGTACTATGATTAAAAAATATAAGTAATACAAGTCCATTAACAAAATAATTGGGACATGCAAGTTAAATTTTAAAATTATTTTGTGGCATTTTATTTTATGAATTTTTTTTTACTTCCATTTATATACTGCTCAAAAGAATTAAAGGAACACTTTTTAATCAGAGTATAGCAAAAAGTAAATGAAACTTATGGGATATTAATCTGGTCAGTTAAGTAGCAGAGGGGGTTGTTAATCAGTTTCAGCTGCTGTGGTGTTAATGAAATTAACAACAGATGCACTAGAGGGGCAACAATGAGATGACCCCCAAAACAGGAATGGTTTAACAGGTGGAGGCCACTGACATTTTTCCCTCCTCATCTTTTCTGACTGTTTCTTCACTAGTTTTGCATTTGGCTACAGTCAGTGTCACTACTGGTAGCATTAGGCGATACCTGGACCCTACAGAGGTTGCACAGGTAGTCCAACTTCTCCAGGATGGCACATCAATACGTGTCATTGCCAGAAGGTTTGCTGTGTCTCCCTGCACAGTCTCAAGGGCATGGAGGAGATTCTAGGAGACAAGCAGTTACTCTAGGAGAGCTGGAGAGGGCCATAGAAGGTCCATAACCCATCAGCAGGACCAGTATCTGCTCCTTTGGGCAAGGAGGAACAGGATGAGCACTGTCAGAGCCCTACAAAATGACCTCCAGCAGGCCACTGGTGTGAATGTCTCTGACCAAACAACCAGAAAGACTTCATGAGGGTGACCCAAGGGCCCCATGTCCTCTAATGGGCCCTGAGCTCACTGCCCAGCAGCATGCAGCTCGATTGGCATTCGCCATAGAATACCAGAATTGGCAGATGCACCACTGGTGCCCTGTGCTTTTTACAGATGAGAGCAGGTTCACCCTGAGCACATGACAGAAGTGAAAGGGTCTGGAGGAGCCATGGAGAACATTATGCTGCCTGTAACATCATTCAGCATGAGCAGTTTGCTGGTGGGTTAATGATTGTCTGGGGAGGCATATCCATGGAGGGTCACACAGACCGCTACAGGCTTGACAAAGGCACCTTGGCTGCCATTAGGTATCAGGATGAAATCCTTGGACCCATTGTCAGACCCTATGCTGGTACAGTGGCTCCTGGTGCACGACAATTCCTGGCCTCATGTGGTGAGAGTATGCAGGCAGTTCCTGGAGGATGAAGGAATTAATACCATTGACTGGCCACCACACTTTCCTGACCTAAATCCAATAGAACACCTCTGGGACATAATGTTTTGGTCCATCCAATGCCACCAGGTTGCACCTCAGACTGTCCAGGAGCTCAGTGATGCCCTGGTCCAGATCTGGGAGGAGATCCCCCACACCACCATCTGTCATCTCATTAGAAGCATGCACCGATGTTGTCAGGCATGTATACAAGAACACAGGGGCCATACAAAGTGCTGCGTACAATTTTGAGTTGCTGCAATTAAATTTTGGCAAAATGGACTAGCCTGCCACATAATTTTTTCACTCTGATTTTTGGGGCGTCTTTGAATTCAGGGCTCTGTAGGTTGATCATTTTCATTTCCATCAAACGATGTGGCATCCTTTCGTTCCTAACCCATTACCCAGTCTATATCAGTATAGATATCCAGGAGGATTTCTTTTTCCCATTGAGATCTGATGTGTTTTCAAAGTGTTCCTTTAATTTTTTTGAGCAGTTATTTTAATCTCGGGTCTGATTGAAAAAGTGTTAATGCTTGCTCATTGGTTTCTTAAAGAAAACTAGATCAGATTTCGAACAAACTACAAAATATGTGGTAAATCACTTTTGTAAACCCTTTCTATGACTAATCACTCCACGTATAACTTTAAATGTATTAGTGTGAGCTGCTTTTATTTAATGGACAGATAATGTTATTTTGTTACGCTGTTTTCATTTATCTTGTTAACTTTGAGATTTATTAAATTGAAATGAAAGATATCAGTACATTCACATGTTACTTCTTAAACTATAACACTTTAATATGTCTATGTTCCTGAATTGTGATTTTATTTCTTAACTCTGTTCTCCCTGCATTTTACTAAAAGTGAAGCACTGCTCTATCTTGTGGGTTTGCCAACTGGTGTTGCAGTGCCCAAGTTGTTACACATACAAGTTAGTCAGGATGATTCCCTTCTCTGTAACATTAATATATCCGAAGTTCATGACCGCCATATCATATGAGATACTAGGATTCTGTCTTCAAAATTAACTCTTTCCCAAGTAAGAATTACAACATTAGACAGCAGGGCTATTCAATTGCAAATTCAGTTGTGCCAAATTTTCAAACCAAGAAATTTAGCTGGGCCAGACATTTTGAGTGGCCAGTTAGCAGCAGGTAATGACAAATTTTAAACCAAGAAAAATGAATGTATTGAAAAACAAGTAATGCTTATTTATTGTATCCCTTTTAAACTTGGTCAAATCTGACACAGGCATGTCAAAAAATGCAAACACAAAACAATAAAAAAAGCTACAACTGAACATAATCTGAGGCAGTAACAATATTCTTTTTCCACTTTTTTTTGTGATCAACCTTTTACTAAGACAAATTGACAAGATATAATATATAGTAATAATAATAATAATAATAAACAGACATACTGTAGCATAAAGTGGTTTTCCTTGTGGTTTGGGACAGTGGAAGACCCACTAACCCCAATGGCCGCTCAGTCCTTCTCCACTCAGGACCCCAATTTCACCAACTCGCCCACCAATTTCTCAGCACCCTTCAGAGTATCTGCCACCCAAGGGTCACATGCATCAAGGACATGTTGCAATATCTCTTCCTCGTGCATGCCAGAAGTGATAAGGCACAATGCCCGGAATTCAAAGACAAAGTCACTGAGATTCTGCAATGGCTTTTGCACAAAAGTCCGGAGCTTTTCTTCCAACACCGCCTGGTACTCGTCCGAGAGGAAAGCATTCGGAAATGCATTGAGACACGCCCCACAGCTGATAGAAATTGTGCCACTCCACAAACCACCAAGCACGAACCAGTCCGCTCAGTGCCGTGCTCTGGGATCCACACAGCTCAGTACCGCTCAGCTCCACAAACCGGTCAATGGCCTCTACAAAATTGAAAATGCTCACGGGGGAGACCAAGGGGCAAGCTTAGAAACAACTGTCTCAAGTCGTTCCCCACCTCTGTTACAGGAGTCGACTGCCTCAGTAGCGGTGAGATGGAACACCAGCTTTCTTATACCTGCCTCCTAAACTCCTCTCTCAAGTTTGCCTCCAGGCACCGCATGCACCATGCAAAGGACTGTTCAAGACACTGCAAACTCACAGCCGTCACACCAGATACTCATCTCTCTTAATAAAGCTGTAGGCGATATCGTCAACCAGTGCAAGCCCACTGCCAGAAATATTTGGGCCCCAGACAACTGGGTACGTGTGGGCCCCTCTGCCTTCCCCCGGGTCTCCACATGCCAAAACCTTCAAATACGTATATACAAAATGATCGAAATGTAGTTTATCCAACAGCGAAAATGCTGCATTTATAAATAATATACTTGATGAGTTAGGCCTTTTTGCACATCAAAGTTTTACTGTGAGAAGGAAAGCCAGTGCTAACGGAAGCTCGTAGCAGAATTGAAACAATACATTAATGAGATAGACCTATATATTACCTAACATGTAACGGTACAATTATACCAATGCAATGAATATGAGGTTTATATATAACATTTTAATATATACTACCGGTTAGGGTTATCTACATGGTGTACAAGCAGTATGGTAACTTGCTGTATCAAACTTCAAAGTTTTCAAAAAATCCGGGTGATCAAGAATCTTTAGTGATACACACAAAACCAACGCACACTCGTCACTGCTTTAAAAACAACAATAAACACCCAAGCGAATGAATTATCAAACTAAGGAGAATGACTTCTGCTACACCATATACGTCAACTTCCACGATAGTGCACAATGATATCGCTGTTGTTTGAGACAGAACAGCGCCTCTGTGTGTGAAACGGAAGTATTCAGTTACAGCGGCGAAGTCAATCTATTATCCACGTACCCTATACAACAAACATACTACTCAACGTCAAGCTCAAGGACATCGGCGTCAGCTCTCCTTTGTCTTTGAAAAGCGTGCCGCTGCCGGCCCCCTTTGACAAGCGTGTTTCACACGACACGAGCATGATATCTACTTGCGTGGAGCGTGCGGCTACTAAAACACTCACTTGTATTCTTGTAAGCTAAATGATTTAACTTTTCTATTAAATGTAACTTGAATAATTGTCCGAATATATATCTACGTGCACAACATCAGCATAAAAAAAAAAATCAAGCGTGAAGGGGCCCCGGATCAGAGTTCCGTTTGTCCCCCCCCTAGCGGCGGACCAGACCAGTGCCTCCAACTGCTCTAAGAGTAATGTCAGGTCTTGCAGAACTCGTCCTCGACACTCTGGACTGGAGATGCACAGGGTATCAAGCAGGCTCAATTCTTCCTTAAATGGGGCTTTGACTGTTATGCGATGTGGCCTAGGCATCAGTAACATATCTATCAATGGCACACTCAGTTCAAGCGCCTTGCCCTGCACCATGCCCTCGACAGACATGAATTCTGTGTAAGAATGAATTGTGAATGGAACTAGAAGGGTACGTATAAGTAAACCTGGCTCCTGCCCGGCTCACCAAAATCTGTACCCAGTACAACGCCACTAAGATTCTTACTGCTGCAAGGACAGTGATTTATTTATTGTTTTGGTGGGGGACCCAGGAACACACCCAGCCTTGGCCCAACTCGCACACCTTACACACAGAGACACAGACCCACACAGCCTGAACAATAATCAAAATGAGTAAAAAGCAAAATGGTTTATAAAGCCTTAAATAATCACGATCCATCTTATATATCGGAATGCCTGACACATTATATTCCAAATCGTAACCTTAGATCTTCAAATGAGTGTCTCCTTATAATTCCAAAAGCTAAGCTTAAAAGAAGTGGTGAGGCGGCCTTCTGCTGATATGCACCTAAAATCTGGAATAGCCTGCCAATAGGAATTCGCCAGGCAAATACAGTAGAGCACTTTAAAACACTGCTGAAAACACATTACTTTAACATTGCCTTCTCATAACTTCACTTTAACTTAATACTGATACTCTGTATGTTCAATTCGTCACAATAACTATTCATAGTGGCTCTAAAATCCGTACTGACCCCAACTCTCTTCTGTTTCTTTTTCCGGTTTCTTTGTGGTGGCGGCCTGCGCCACCACCACCTACTCGAAGCATCACGATGCACCAACATTGATAGACTGAAAGCCAGAAGTCTACGTGACCATCATCATCAGGTCCTTCCATGAAAACCCTAAATTCAAAGAGGACTGTTTGACTTATGTTAGGTAGATTGCCCAGAGGGGACTGGGCGGTCTCGTGGTCTGGAACCCCTACAGATTTTATTTTTTCTCCAGCTTTTGGAGTTTTTTGTTTTTCTGTCCACCCTGGCCATCGGACCTTACTTATTCTATGTTAATTAATGTTGACTTATGTTTATTTTTTATTGTGTCTTCTATTTTTGCATTCATCTTGTAAAGCACTTTGAGCTACATTTTTTTGTATGAATATATGCTATATAAATAAATGTTGATTGATTGATTGATGAGTATATTAAATAAAAGTAGAAAAAAAACTAAATGTTAAACCAAACCAAATACTCCCCAGCTACCCGATATGCAATCACAAAAGTAAACAGAAACAAAATCCAACACAATACACAAAAATATAAAGTCCATAAAATAGTCCAATATGCAATGGCAACAGATGATGTGAAATGAAGGAGAAAAATGATGATCCAGTAAACAGCTTTCTGTAAGTAATGTATAGACAGTCCTACCAGTATTCCCGATACGGCAAGAGGTGGCGAGATTTGGGAGCGCTCCCAAACCCACCTCGGGGTGTGAGATGATAAAAATGGAAGGATCAACTGTAAATGAATACATTTGTGGTCAGATATAGTAGATGAGATCAATGAAGCATCTGAGACCAACGAAGCCAGGTTAAGTGATATGAAAATATAATCAGTGCAAGACTGTCAATTATGACAGGAAGAGAAAAAAGAAAATGCTCTAAGTGAAGGATTAAGATCCCATCCTTCAGATTTCAGCACTCTTGGACATACACTTGGGGTTGGGGTAGGAGACACAGAATTATGGACCCCAAAAGCCAATCCAAACCTGCGCCGGAGAATATGAATATATAAAAAACAGACAAACATTGGGGGCTTTGCGCAACATAAACTTCTGAAGAAGCCCCTTTGTGATGGCACTTCTTTTAAGCAAGTTTTTTAACACTCACGATTTTCCTATGGAAGCACTCACTCAGATTAATAACTGAGTGTGGAGACGGTTATAGCCTTAAAATGGAGGAATATTTAGGACAAAAATAAATAAGCAAAATAAATCAAAAACTGTGAAATATGACAATAAATACATAGTAACATTAAAAATGGGAGTTTTCTCCCATGATCCAAAGACATGCAGGTTAGGTGCTTTGGTGGTACAAAACTGTGTGTGTGTGTGTGTGTGTGTGTGTGTGTGCAGCCCCCCGCGACCTTGTTCAGGATTAAGAGAGTTTGAAACCGACTGACTGACATAAAGGAATAAGGAACAAGAGACATATTTCCTGACCCATTTAATTATTTATACTTGCATTTCATATTGTTATCATTTATTTAGTATAGCCATATGGGATGCACAAACCAGTGCAAATTATGCCAAATCAATATGCGGACAATACAAATTTCCATACCATGATTGGTCGAGCCCTGGGTTAACAACAATCACCACCAGTACTGTTAGCCAACAGGGTGCTGGCGTAAATTGGGCAACTGTTGGCCGAAGATGAAGAATAAGAAGGAGAAGAAGAGGGGGGAGATGTGTCCGGAGGCATGAGGAGAGGAGGAAGGTAAAGTGGAACCAAGGGTAGGAACTTTGAACGTTGAATGTATGACTAGTAAGCAGAGAGAGTTAGCAGATATGATGGAGAGAAGAAAGGTTGACATATTGTGCGTGGAAGAGACTAAATGGAAGGGGAATAAGGTCAGGTGGATCGGAGGTGGATTCAAATTGTTCTATCATGGTGTGGATAGGAGGAGAAATGGAGTAGGAGTTATTCTGAAGGAACAGTATGTCAAGAGTGTTTTGGAGGTGAAAAGAATGTCAGATAGAGTAATGATTATGAAGCTGGAAATTGGAGGTGTGATGATGAATGTTGTTAGTGCATATGCCCCGCAAGTTGGGAGTGCAATGGACGAAAAAGAAGATTTTTGGAGTGAGTTGGATAAAGTGATGAACAGTGTACCCAAGGGACTGAAAGTGGTGATTGGAGCAGATTTCAATGGGCATGTTGGTGAAGGGAACAGATGGAGAAGAGGAGGTGATGGGTAGGTATGGTGTCAAGGAGAGGAATGAAGAAAGTCAGATGATAGTGGATTTTGCCAAAAGGATGGACATGGCTGTGGTGAACACGTATTTTAAGAAAAGGGATGAACATAGGGTTACGTACAAGAGTGGTGAAAGATGCAAACAGGTAGATTACATCCTATGCAGAAAAGAACAATTGGGATAGTCACAGAGATGCAGAAAGTAGACAAGAGTACAAGGAGATAAGGCGCAAGGTGAAGAGAGAGGTGGCAAAGACTAAAGAAAAAGCGTATGATGAGTTGTATTAGAGGTTGGACACTAAGGAGGGAGAAAAGGACCTGTACCGATTGGCTAGAAAGAGGGACCGAGCTGGGAAATATGTGCAGCAAGTTAGGGTAATAAAGGATAAAGATGGAAACGTACTCACAAGCGAGGAAAGTATGTTGAGCAGATGGAAAGAGTCCTTTGAGAGGCTGATGAATAAATGAGTGAGAGAAGAGGTTGGATGATGTGGAGATAGTGAATCAGGAAGTGCAACGGATTAGCAAGGAAGAAGGGAGGACAGCTATGAAGAGGATGAAGAATGGAAAAGCCGTTGGTCCAGAGGACAAACCTGTGGAAGCATAGAGGTGTTTAGGAGAGATGGCAATGGAGTTTTTAACCAGATTGTTTAATGGAATCTTGGAAAGTGACAGGATGCCTGAGGAGTGGAAAAGAAGTGTACTGGTTCCGATAGGGTAGAGTAGAGTTGGCGAAGGTGGACGAGTTTAAATACTTGGGATCAACAGTACAGAGTAATGGGGACTGTGGAAGAGAGGTGAAAAAGAGAGTGCAGACAGGGTGGAATGGGTGGAGAAGAGTGTCAGGAGTGATTTGTGATAGACAGATATCAGCAAGAGTGAAAGGGAAGGTCTACAGGACAGTAGTGAGACCAGCTATGTAATATGGGTTGGAGACGGTGACACTGACCAGAAAGCAGGAGACACAGCTGAAGAGTTAAAGATTCTAAGATTTGCACTGGGTGTGACAAAGATGGATAGGATTAGAAATGAGTACGTTAGAGGGTCAGCTCAAGTTGGACGTTAGGGAGACAAAGTCAGAGAGGTGAAATTGCGCTGGTTTGGACATGTGCAGAGGAGAGATGCTGGGTATATTGGTAGAAGGATGGGTGTAACAGAACAAGATGCAGAGGACAGAAAGATATGGATATAAGATGATGATCCGGTGTGGCGACCCCTAATGAGAGCAGCCAAAAGAAAAAGAAGATAATTTATTTAGTGTCACATTTGACAATACTTTTATTTATTTTCATTTTATTTATTTGTGTATTTATCCATGTACCCATTCAATTTCTAAACCCACTTTATCCTAAGCAGAGGCAGAGTCACAAATAAGATGGAGCCTATCTCAGGAAGCATAAAACCCTTTTCTTTTCTTTTGTCTGTACCAAATAATTATTATATAAATCTCATTCATCAGATTACACTGTGCCAACTTTGCCAGTCAGTATGACCCATATAACCATGTTGGGAAAAGAAAAATTCAACTGAAATTTTAGAAAGGCATCAATTCTGTCATGAAGTTATTAAAAACTAGGGGGCTCCACCCCCTGTTCTCTTTGCTCGCCAACCCCAAGGATTGGTCCTGTGGAAATACAATTTAAATTGTTTTTTTTTTCCCATGGGAATTGTTACATATGTATTATGTTCAGGGCGGCACGGTGGCGCAGTGGTAGCGCTGCTGCCTCGCAGTTAGGAGACCCGGGTTCGCTTCCCGGGTCCTCCCTGCGTGGAGTTTGCATGTTCTCCCCGTGTCTGCGTGGGTTTCCTCCGGGCGCTCCGGTTTCCTCCCACAATCCAAAAGACATGCAGGTTAGGTGGATTGGCGATTCTAAATTGGCCCTAGTGTGTGCTTGGTGTGTGGGTGTGTTTGTGTGTGTGTCCTGCAGTGGGTTGGCACCCTGCCCAGGATTGGTTCCCTGCCTTGTGCCCTGTGTTGGCTGGGATTGGCTCCAGCAGACCCCCGTGACCCTGTATTCGGATTCAGCGGGTTAGAAAATGGATGGATGGATGGATGTATTATGTTCACTTTTCATTTTAAAACTTCAGTAAAAACAACATTTGGAATGAACTTTTCTTCAAGATCGCATTGAATTTTGATTCCTTGTTTGGTCTTACATCGTGATTATGCAACGTATAACTGGCCATGAGTGAATATCGTTTCTTTGTCTCTTATAAATAAACCGACTTTTTCAAATGTTTGTCCTTGTGATTTGTTGTCATTGCAAAAGCTATTCTCAGGGAATCTGTAAACATTTTAATACGAATGGCATATCAAGATCTCCTTTTTGCCCAAACATCGTTTCGAGTTCATTCAATAAAAATAAGATTTTCTAATAAAACAATCTACTTATGGAAGTGAGAATATCCAGAGCCGATATAGGCAGTGGCACAGTTCTCAAGAAGCTGCATATTTCTGGCCATTATGGATTGCACGTCATTGTAAGAAATAAATCTGGCCGATCGATAGTTCTGAATACTGCCATTGCATCATGATATAAAGCTGTTTCAATGCTCTTGGACTACCTTGATATGATGATTGTAATATTACTGCTTTACCTATTTTGAATTTTTCTGAACTATTGATATTTGAATTTTGAACACGATCAATGAGACCTTGCACATACTGTATGTTCCTTTCAAAGTTTACCTTGATTTGATTTAATAAAGAAGAGACGATTAGTTGCGACTTTTACATATGCATTGATAATGTAATGTTGTGATAGACGTTGAGATGATAGAAGTGGGTTAAATACATGGGAACATATCACTAATTTTGACCCAAAATATTTTGTGGGTGTTATTTGTTTTTCTGAATGAGTTTGTTTCATATTGTATGACCATCCTGCTTCGCCATCTGGGAAAAGCAAAGGGTCAGCATGTGGCGATGTATTTGACATAAATGACGAATCATGCTTTGGTCTTTGATATCCCCATCTTTCGAAATTATTCTCGCTGACAATTCATCACATGTTGGTTTATTATAGATACGACTATGATCTTTCAGATTCATCTAGAAATCCAAGAAAATTTCTCTGTCCGTGTTTTGCTGATAAATTTCGTGTAAAGTACGAAACTTTTGGACGTATGGATTTGTATCCATTTATTGTCTGTATAATTTCCATTACTTCGGATCGTTTAACTCTTTCGATTCTATGTTGCATCGCTTCTCAGTGATCATAAAGATACACCTGACCAAATTGTGTTTTTTTCTAAATTAAACTTGTCATAGCTATAATTCTTCCTGGAACAGATTCTCATAGTGTATGGTTCATTATTGTGTAAATCAACGTTTTGTGCATTGAATGATGCTAACGCGAAAAGATTATAGTAGATACGTATATTTTGTCTGTAGTGTTTGTGGATTTCACTTTCACCAAACAACAAATATTTGAATTCTTGTGGAAACACGTCTTCATTGGGAAGCAGCAGTACTTGTAGATTGTCTAATTTGTGTTGCCATCAGGGACAAGTCTCTGACTTAAACGTTAAAGCCTTACAATATCTACATACTTCCAACATATCACCTATGTCCATATATTCAATATATATTTTATATTACATTACTAGCAAAACACCCACGCTTCGCAGCGGCGAAGTACTGCCTTAAAATTTTTATTAAGAAGAAAATTAAACCTTTTTAAACTGAGGGAAAATATACCAATAATTATTTGTTAAGGATCTCTTTGTATACCACATTGTGAGTTCGGCCCTCCAGTTGTAATATGACCAAGCTGTGCGCTGAAATTACTCTTGAGCATGCAACATACAGTTAGCCATGTGAAAAGTAATCTTGTTTCAAATCTCACAGGTTAGATTGCTGCGGTCATAATCGGTTTGAGTTTCATGGTTTGTTTCAATTACGACAGTATTTGTAGGACTTGTGTTGAAAAGACATTCGGCATCTGTCAAGCGTTGTAAGTATACAACCGGTTTCATCGATAACTTCACATCCAGCTTTTGAGAGTTTAAACATTCATAAACATCAAAGTGTCCACTACTGAAATCGTCACCTGTCAATCTAAGATATTTAAGAGGCATTGGCGGTTGTCGAAAGGTGTAAAATATTTGGCCATTTCGGTACACTCGAAAGCGACAACCGAACAATTCAGCGGCAGCCATCAACTCACATGCAGATGCATAGGAGAAGGGCTTAAGCATTTCACTCTTATAGGGCTCCTGTGTAGTATACAGTAATCCTTCGCTATATCGCGCATTGACTTTCACTCTATCGCGTATTTTAAATGTAAGCACATCTAAATATATATCACAGATTCTTCGCTGGTTCGCGGATTTCTGCAGACAGTGGGTCTTTTAATTTATGCTACACGCTTCCTCAGTTTGTTTGCCCTGTTGATTTCATACAAGGGACGCTATTGGCGGATGGCTTAGAAGCTACCCAATCAGAGCATGTATTACATATTAACTAAAACTCCTCAATGCTATAAGATATGCATCCCGCGCGGAGCTTGATTGTTTGCTTGTCTCTGCCTCTCTCTCACCCTCTCTGACATTCTCTGCGCCTGACGGAGGGGCTGTGAGCAGAGGTGCTGTTTGCTTAAAAGATACTGACGCTCCTCTAAAAAAATGCCGCTTTATTGCGGTGCTCAGCATATTTAAAAGCACAAAAGCACACGTATTGATTTTTTGATTGTTGCTTTAATCTCGCTCTCTCTCTGACGTTCTCTGCGCCTGACGGAGGAGATGTGAGCAGAGGGGCTGTTTGCACAGAGGCTGTTTGCTTAGAAGATACTAACACTCCTCTAAAAATGCCACGGCAAACTTAAAAGCACAAGTATTGATTTTTTTATTGTTTGCTTTTCTTTGCGAGCGCGAGCTCTCTCTCTCCCTCTGACATTCTCTGCTCCTGAAGAGAAGAAGATCTATTTGCATTCTTTTAATTGTGAGAAAGAACTGTCATCTCTGTCTTGTCATGGAGGACAGTTTAAACTTTTGACTAAAGGGTGTTATTTCATGTCTAGAGGGCTCTAATAATGTTAACAGTGTGGGAGAGTTTATAAGGGCTTAAAATATATAAAAATAACTACACAAACATATGGTTTCTACTTCGCGGATTTTCGTCTATCGCGGGGGGTTCTGGAACGCAACCCCCGCGATCGAGGAGGGATTACTGTAATTATCTCCTGTACCGTCATCAGTCCACACCTTGAACCTGTCCCAGTCATTCAATACATAAGACACAATGTTCCTCCGGATATCAAGAGTGAGCCTGATATGGCCGTGCAATATGTAACAAAGAGAATGGAAAAGGTAGGTGCCATCTCCGGGCATGGAAACCACTCAGTAATTGACAGTTCTTTGATCGATGGTGATCACCTCGATAGACATGTTAATGAGGGTACGGTTGGAATGATAAAGGAAATGGGTACCTGAACAATGTAAAGTAAGTCTAAAATACCTACACAATAACTATAATCATAATAAATGAACAATAAAACAGCGGAGAAGCCGTGGATTAAATAAAAAGGCTGTAGTTATCTGCAGGGAGACGTGAATTCCGTGGCAAAGCAAGGAAGGCAATGTAGAGACTGGAGCGACAGACAGCCTTATATAGGCAGGCAGCCAACAACGTGGGAGGAGTTGGGATGGGGACCCAACGCTGCACACACGGTGACCGAGCTGCAGGCTATGGACGTATATATGTACGTAAGTAGGATTCAGTTAGCGCTGGGAACCCGCGTACCAAATTTCTTGAAGATGGGCCCATCAGTAACAAAGACCGTTGAAATGTTCAATATGGCGGCCGAAAGTGGCATCATACCACCGAAATAAGTACAGTACATTGGTTTCGGTTAGCGCAGGGAAGCCGCCTACCAAATTTTGTGAAGATGGGGCAATGAATAAGAAAGTTCAACATGTTCATGGTAGACTTATCTAACTGTAAAATGATTTTGATAAATGTTTATGCACCTAATGTTGATGATAAGGAATTTATACAAAATTTATTTGCATCCATTCCCAATCTGAACACTCATAAAGTTATAATGGCTGGGGACTTTAATTGCGTTTTAAATCCACTTTTAGATAGGACTTCCTCCACAGGGGGAACGCATCTAACACTGCAAAGGTAATTACAAAGTTTATAACTGATCACAACTTACCAGATCTCTGGAGGTTTTTAAACCCAAATTCAAGAACATATTCTTTCTACTCACCAGTACATCATTGCTACTCAAGGATTGATTACTTCTTTATAGACAATAACTTCTTGCCTAAGATTAAATCTTGCAAATACGATGCTATTGTTATTTCGGACCATGCACCTATGATCTTGGAGCTGAAATTACTAAACCCCATACACTCACCCCGAGATGGCCTCAACCCGCTTCTATTAGCAGACGAGAACTGTACAGAATTTATATCCAAACAAATCAAATTCTTTCTAGAGACAAATACATCCCCGAGATCTCTGCAGGAATACTCTGGGAAACTCTTAAGGCCTTCTTAAGAGGACAGATTATCTCATATCTTTCCCACAGAAATAAATCCAAAGTGAAGAAAGTAGCAGAGATAAAAAGCGAAATTACTAAAATAGATGAAGAACATGCCAGACTACCAAGCGAGACTCTACATAGGAGGAGGCAGGCTCTACATTCAGAATTAAACCTCTTGACAACTAAAGAAACTGAACAACTAATTTACAAATCCAGACATCATTACTATGAACATGGAGAGAAAGCTAATAAGCTTTTAGCTCAACAAATTCACAAGCAAGAAGTGCAACGCAATCTCGTAATCACTAACACGAACGGAGATAAAATCATCGAACACAAAAATATAATGCACACTTTCAGAGACTACTATAAATCCCTATATACTACTGAGTTTAAAGAAGACAATATACAATCTAATGCATTTCTGGATACATTACAGATACCACAAATGACGCTTTTAGTGTGGAGGAACTTGATAAACCTCTGGCATTATCAGAATTACTAGATGCTATAAAGTCACTCCAAGGTGGAAAAGCAGCAGGCCCTGATGGCTACCCTGCAGAGTTTTACAAGAAATTCTCCGCTCAGCTAGCTCCCTCCTATTAGCAACATTTACAGAAGCCAGAAATAACCAATTTATTCCACAAACCTTTTGCCAAGCATTAATCACTGTCTTTCCAAAACAAAATAAGGACTTATTACAATGTGCATCATACAGACCAATTTCACTTCTGAATAATGACGTTAAAATACTCTCTAAAATCATAGCCAGAAGGATGGAGAAAGTGCTCCCTCGGTAATATCACAAGACCAAACTGGATTTATTAGGGGCCCGACACTTATCTTCAAATCTTCGACGCCTGTTTAATGTAATATACTCACCAACTAAATCAAACACCCCAGAAATATTATTATCATTGGATGCAGAAAAAGCATTCGACATGATTGAATGGAAATACCTTTTTACTACATTGGAGAAGTTTGGGTTTGGCCCGAACATTTGTGCATGGATTAAATTACTGTATACCAACCCAGAAGCTTCAGTTTGCATCAATAACATTGGTCAGACTACTTTAAACTAGAACGTGGCACTAGACAAGGATTCCCCTTGTCACGCTGCTGTTGTGATTGCCATTGAACCACTGGCAATACATTGTCGAAATACTGATCAGATAAAGGGGATTAGCAGAGAAGGACTGGAACAGAAAATCTCATTATATGCAGATGATATGTTACTGTATATTTCGGACCCAGAAAATTCCCAGATCTCTGGTCTCAGAATTAATCTGAATGAAAGTGCACTCTTTCCAGTGAATTCTCAAGCATATAATATTAGATTAGATACCCTACCTTTTATCATTGCAGAACAGTTTAAATACCTAGGGGTAAACATCACAAGTACAAACCGGATTCCAAATAAGTTGGGACACTATACAAATCGTGAATAAAAACTGAATGCAATGATGTGGAGGTGCCAACTTCTAATATTTTATTCAGAATAGAACATAAATCACGGAACAAAAGTTTAAACTGAGAAAATGTATCATTTTAAGGGAAAAATATATTGATTCAGAATTTCATGGTGTCAGCAAATCCCAAAAAAGTTGGGACAAGGCCATTTTCACCACTGTGTGGCATCTCCCCTTCTTACAACACTCAACAGATGTCTGGGGACCGAGGAGACCAGTTTTTCAAGCTTAGAAATAGGAATGCTCTCCCATTCTTGTCTAATACAGGCCTCTAACTGTTCAATCGTCTTGGGCCTTCTTTGTCGCACCTTTCTCTTTATGATGCGCCAAATGTTCTCTATAGGTGAAAGATCTGGACTGCAGACTGGCCATTTCAGTACCCGGATCCTTCTCCTACGCAGTCATGATGTTGTGATTGATGCAGAATGTGGTCTGGCATTATCTTGTTCAAAAATGCAGGGTCTTCCCTGAAAAGATGACGTCTGGATGGGAGCATATGTTGTTCTAGAACCTGAATATATTTTTCTGCATTGATGGTGCCTTTCCAGACATGCAAGCTGCCCATGCCACACGCACTCATGCAACCCCATACCATCAGAGATGCAGGCTTCTGAACTGAGCGTGGATAACAACTTGGGTTGTCCTTTCCTCTTTGGTCCGGATGACATGGCGTCCCAGATTTCCAAAAAGAACTTGAATCGTGACTCGCCTGACCACAGAACAGTCTTCCATTTTGCCACACTCCATTTTAAATGATCCCTGGCCCAGTGAAACGCCTGAGCTTGTGGATCTTGCTTAGAAATGGCTTCTTCTTTGCACTGTAGAGTTTCAGCTGGCAACGGCGGATGGCACGGTGGATTGTGTTCACTGACAATGGTTTCTGGAAGTATTCCTGAGCCCATTCTGTGATTTCCTTTACAGTAGCATTCCTGGTTGTGGTGCAGTGTTGTTTAAGGGCCCGGAGATCACGGGCATCCAGTATGGTTTTATGGCCTTGACCCTTACGCACAGATTTTGTTCCAGATTCTCTGAATCTTCGGATGATGTTATGCACAGTTGATGATGATAGATGCAAAGTCTTTGCAATTTTTCGCTGGATAACACCTTTCTGATATTGCTCCACTATCTTTCTGCGCAACATTGTGGGAATTGGTGATCCTCTATCCATCTTGGCTTCTGAGAGACACTGCCACTCTGAGAAGCTCTTTTTATACCCAATCATGTTGCCAATTGACCTAATTAGTGTTAATTGGTCTTCCAGCTCTTCGTTATGCTCAAATTTACTTTTTCCAGCCTCTTATTGCTACTTGTCCCAACTTTTTTGGGATTTGTTGACACCGTGAAATTTTGAATCAACATATTTTTCCTTTAAAATGATACATTTACTCGGATTAAACATTTGATCTGTCATCTACGTTCTATTACAAATAAAATATTGACATTTGCCATCTCCACATCATTGCATTCAGTTTTTATTCACAATCTGTTTAGTGTCCCAACTTTTTTGGAATCCGGTTTGTAAACATAAAGCTCTATATCAACAAAATTTCGCCTGCATGGAAAAAATTAAACAAGACTTGCATAGATGGTCAACTCTTCATCTCACTCTAGCTGGAAGAATTAACACTGTTAAGGTGAATATTCTTCCTAAGCTCCTTTTTTTATTTCAAAACATCCCAATATACATTAATAAATCATTCTTTAAGCAATTAGATTCAACAATAACCTCCTTTATTTGTAATTCAAAACATCCACGCATCAAAAGAGCGACCCTACAAAGACAAAAGGCAGAAGGTGGCATGGCTCTACCTAACTTCCAGTTTTATTACTGGGCAGCAAATATACAGGCGATAAGAACCTGGACACAAATAGAAGAACATACACAGGCTTGGACCACAATAGAAATAAAATCCTGTAGTACTACTTTGTATTCCTTGCTCTGTGCTCCAATAAACACACGTTATCGGCAATACACTAATAACTCAATTGTGCTCCACTCACTTAAAATCTGGAACCAATGTAGAAAGCATTTTAAGACGGAGAAGCTTCTATCTGTGGCACCCCTGCAAGAGAACCACCTCTTTCAACCTTCACAAACATATGCAACTTTTTAATATCTGGAAAAAATTTGGAATTAATTTGCTTAGAGATCTTTATATAGACAACGTCTTTGCATCCTATGAACAATTACATTCCAAATTTAACATTCCAGCTACACATTTCTTTCACTATCTTCAAATCAAGAACTTTGTTAAACAGAACCTTCCAGATTTTCCTCATCTTGCATCCTCATCCATGCTGGAAAAAATATTGCTCAATCTCAAGGAATTAGACTCCATCTCTACAACATATAAAATCATTTTACAATCCCTCCCTTTCAAAGATCCAAGAGGACACTGGGAAAAAGATCTCTCAATTAATATATCAGAAAAGGAGTGGAAAGTAGCAATGCAGAGAATTCACTCGAGCTCCAGATGCGCAAAGCATACAATTATACAACTCAAAATTATATATCAAGCACATCTGTCTCGACTAAAACTCTCCAAAATGTTTCCATGGCATGATCCAACCTGCGAACGTTGCAACCAAGCCCCAGCCTCACTGGGTCACATGTTCTGGGCCTGCACCAAATTAACATTACAGTAATCCCTCGCTATATCGCTTCGACTTTCGCGGTTTCACTCTATCCCGGATTTTAAATGTAAGCACATCTAAATATATATCACAGATTTTTCGCTGGTTCGCGGATTTCTGCAGACAGTGGGTCTTTTAATTTATGCTACACACTTCCTCAGTTTGTTTGCCCTTTTGAATTTATACAAGGGACGCTATTGGCGGATGGCTTAGAAGCTACCCAATCAGAGCATGTATTACATATTAACTAAAACTCCTCAATGCTATAAGATATGCATCCCGCGCGGAGCTTGATTGTTTGCTTGTCTCTGCCTCTATCTCACCCTCTCCGACATTCTCTGCGCCTGACGGAGGGGCTGTTTGCTTAAAAGATAGTGACGCTCCTCTAAAAAAATGCCGCTTTATTGCGGTGCTCGGCATATTTAAAAGCACAAAAGCACACGTATTGATTTTTTGATTGTTGCTTTAATCTCGCTCTCTCTCTCTCTTTCTGACGTTCTCTGCGCCTGACGGAGGAGATGTGAGCAGAGGGGCTGTTTGCACAGAGGCTGTTTGCTTAGAAGATACTAACGCTCCTCTAAAAATGCCGCGCAAACTTAAAAGCACAAGTATTGATTTTTTGATTGTTTGCTTTTCTTTGCGAGCACTCGCTCTCTCTCTCTCCCTCTGAAATTCTCTGCTCCTGAAGAGAAGAAGATCTATTTGCATTCTTTTAATTGTGAGAAAGAACTGTCATCTCTGTCTTGTCATGGAGGACAGTTTAAACTTTTGACTAAAGGGTGTTATTTCATGACTAGAGGGCTCTAATAATGTTAACAGTGTGGGAGAGTTTATAAGGGCTTAAAATATATAAAAATAACTACACATATGGTTTCTACTTCGCGGATTTTCGTCTATCGCGGGGGGTTCTGGAACGCAACCCCCACGATCGAGGAGGGATTACTGTATTCTGGACAAAAATTTTTAATTACCTTTCAGACAGCCTTGGACTCACAATCCCTCCTAACCAATTAACAGCTGTGTTTGGGGTTCTTCCACAGGGGCTTAAAGTGGAGAAAGACAAACAAACTGTGATTGCATTCACTACGCTCTTAGCACGCAGACTCATTCTGCTAAACTGGAAGAACCCAAACTCTCCTCTTTTAAGTCAGTGGGAAACCGATGTGTTATATTATTTGAAATTGGAAAAAATCAAATACTCAGTTAGAGGATCTGTACAGACTTTTTTCAAAACATGTCAGGATCTAATCAGTAATATTTTAAAATAAGTTCATAAAGCACAGAGAATTTATTAATTTAGGTATGTTTACAAGTCTTAAATTTTACGCCGTTTGGCTTGCTCTCTCTCTCAGGGGTGGGGATCGATCTGTTCTTAACTCAATTTTTCTTTTTGTAAAAACTTGATTGCTTTGTATGGATTGTAATAAAATTAATAAAATAAAAAAAAAAAGAAAGTTCAACATGGCGAACATTGTCAACCGTTATGACCGTTACACATAAAATTTTGAAATGAAACCTGCTTAAAATTTGTAAGTAAGCCGTAAGGAATGAGCCTACCAAATTACAGCCTTCTACCTATACGGGAAGTTGGAGAATTAGCGACGTTGGAAAGTTCAATATGGCGGCCAACAGTGGTGTCATACCACCGAAATAAGTACGTACATCGGTTTTGGTTAGCACAGGGAAGCCACCTACCAAATTTCGTGAAGATGGGGTCAGCCTTCTACCTACACGGGAAGTTGGAAAATTAGTGATGTTGAAAAGTTCAATATGACGGCCGACAGTGATGTCATACCATCAAAATAAGTACGTACATCGGTTTCAGTTAGCGCAGGGAAGCCGCCTACCAAATTTCGTGAAGATGGGGCCATAAATAAGAAAGTTCAACATGGCGGACGTTGTCGACTGTTATGACCGTTACGTGTAGAATTTCGAAATGAAACCTGCTTAATTTTTGTAAGTAAGCTGTAAGGAATAAGCCTGCCAAATTTCAGCCTTCTACCTACACGGGAAGTTGGAGAATTAGTGGTGAGTGAGGGCTTTGCCTTTTATTAGTATACAGTAGATTACATTATTTCACCAATTAATAATTTCCATTTGTTTGTGCGAATGTGATCTGTACTTTTTTTTGACACTTTCAAATTTTAGTACTGTCATATTTTTGACCTTGCTCTGCATGTGTATCGCACAAAGGTTTTTTTTTTGAGCCTTTTGAATTCCACTGCTTTCATAATCTGAATCCAGCTCTGCATGTGTATGGCGCCAACGTTTTTGAACGTCTTTATGAAGTTCTACTGTGTCTTTTACTCTTTGTCTTTTATTTCTGACCCCGTTTGGACCTGCAAGGTTTTCAATTCCACTTGTTCCGTGCTGATTATTATTAGTTCCTTGCTTAGGTCACCGTCTCACAGGAACATGCTTCATTTGGATGTCGATATGACGTGACTTGACCGTGTCATGGGAAGTGAAAGTGTCTCTGCCACTCTGAAGTTTCTTTCTTCAGAAGATCACGTCCTGTTGCAAGCTTTTCTTTTATAATAGGGTGGTCCAGTGCCATTTAACCCATTACAATGGCAATTGAGCATCACAGTGAAACCTATTCATTGGATATGGCATGTTTACCAGCCCATTTGACCCATGAACTCACTTTGGGCACGCAAATCTCAGCTGCAACATGAAATAGGAATCTTGTCACAAATCTACGAAAATAAGGGTGGCAAAAATGTTGCACAACTCTCTACAATGCCTGTTAAACATCAAAGTTAATACTAATAATTAAAAATGGGAATGTGACAAATTTGCCACCTGTCTGAGACAGGTAGTAACATTGGTCTGTGCAAAGATCAACTGCAGTTTAACAAAGGCATGTGCATTTTCTCAAAACTGTGACGACTAGGGCAGTCCAACACCATTTAACCTTTTACACTGCCCATTAAATATCACAGTTAATTTCCTTCGTTGCCAAGTTTGCCAGTCAGTCTGACCAATGTAACTGCACAATTAAATTTTTCAAATAAAGAGCTCTTTTTAGTGTTAGTGATGCACGTTAATATCTTTTTATGCTGCAGAATATTTTGACTAGCTCTTAATGATACATAACTTGTGCAAAGCAGTTACTTATCTAAGTGAAAAACTGGCTGGAAGCAAATAACTTCAGGCTCATGTGAAATGGTCACGTTCTCCCCATATCTCCGTGGACTTTACGCTAGACCTCCCAAAGACTTGCAGGTGAAATAAATAGAAGGTCCAATGGTGCACCCCTGTGATGAATTAGCGTCAAAGCCAGGGCTGATTGCTCACAGATGTTCACTAAATGCTGCTAGGGAAAACTCCAGTCCCCGAGACCTCCAGTTAGATCACAAACATGTGACACTGAGGTGGCAACTGAGCCGACGATGAAAGCTTTAACCCGTATATATGGAGATGGATTGCCGTCAAAAAGTATCTCCATCGTTCCACCTTTGTGGCACATGCGTAGTAACAAAAACCTATTGTTTCTTCTTCTATAGAGAATGCCTTGTACATCCAGTAACATAATTTTGACAGTTTGTTCACGCTTGACAACTGTACTCGTAATTTTTAGAAGTGTAATTTTCAGAAGCACAAGCATATTTTTTTAGAAGCAAGCGTAATTTTCAGAAGTGCAAGCATAATTTTCAGAAGAAAGCACAACTTTCATAAGTGCAAGTGTAATTGACACATGTGAAATGTAAATTTGACTTAAATTATTACGAGTTACTTTTGACAGAAATCTTACTCCAAAGAAATGAATCTGTTAAATTATGACTTGCAGTAAAATTACATAAAGAAAATACAGAGTGAGGTGCAAGTTTGCTGGCTGGTGGTGGGGATCTACCTAGCAATGGGTTTAAGGCAGCCTTTGCATCAATGCCAATCAGACACTCACAGTCAGAAAACTTAAGAAGAAGACTGTTGGTGAGGTCGAGGAAAGAGGAGGGGTGATACAGGGCATAGCCATTGGCGGAAACGAAGAGTAATATACAATCTCCTAGCTCAGATTTCAAGTAACAAAATCAGCCCATGTTGTCACTACCTGCTTCCAAACCCTTAATTTGTAAGGTGCAGCACACTTGAATTAGAACACACACATCTTTTAGTGCGAGCAGAAGAGGATGCCATAACCCTGTTGAGCTTATTATTACAGCAGGAGACTTCTGCGGCCAACAGGTGCGACTCCTGAATTAAACCCATGTCTACGTGGTGACGGTGGGAGAGTTTGAGAAAGCAAACTCACCACTGACCTGAGTTCAGGGCCATTATGTTCTATGAAATAATGTTAACCTTTCAGTAATTAGCCTGAGAAAAGAGATTGGCAGAAGATAGAGCAGAACAACAAAAAATGGAAGTAATAGTATGCTGTTGTGCAGCAATTGGTAAAGTCACAAACATAAAAACCAACAGTTACCCCAGCTCAGACTACCTTCCAAACCCACACCAACCGACCCCCAAACTACCCCCAGTGGCAGAGACACCACAATAAGTAAACGGATAAAAACAGAAGCAAGCAATAAATGGCCCAAACCACCACCAATACCCAAATATCCTGTCCCCAATTGATCCCCAAACCACCCCTGGAATCAGGCCTCCTAGGAGTGTAATAAAAAGAAATTACAAGAAAATGAAAGCAAAAAGAGAGGCCAAAAACCACCTACAACCCCGATCCTCATCCTCAGCTACATAATTAATGAAAAGGAATGAATTATATCTTGAAATAGAACCAAAAGAACCTGTAGAACAAAATAATGGAGGGAGAGGATTAACTGCGGCATCTGGCAACCCATGATGATGCTGAAGATGCCATCAGGCCCAAGCACCCCTGCCACTGCAAACCCATCAAATAAATAAACTACGCAGAAAGTCCCTCAATTCCATCTCAGTGTGTGGTAACATACAGTAGCATAACATCGACATCATCTGAAAAATATAAAGGACAGTTAAAAAAGTGATTCTAGCCAATACTAAAATCATTTGATGAATGACTGGTGAATGGTTGCTCTACAGCCAGAGCTTGAACTTGACCAACGATGTACAGAATACAACGTTGCAACAGAGAGTAAATGAAGAAACCCTGACAGTGTTAAAGTGTCAGTTAAAATAAAGTTGTCAAAACGCTGCAACTGCTTTAGAGGGTGAGTTGAACAGGTGAATTGCAGAACCGAGACTTATTTTCATCTTTGCAGCATAGAGCAAATATGACTAAAGACCGGCGAAACAAGCTTTCTGGGAAACTGGAGACATGGCCTCCTTCTCTGCATAGTAACTGAACTAAAATCCAAGAAGAAGTGGATCAATGAGCCTACAAAACTGATGTTTTGAACACATCGTGCCTCCAACAGTATTTGTTGGTGGTCCGAAAACCTCAGTAATTTTATTATAAAAATCTGCAGGTTTGCAGCATCAGCATGGCCACATGATTACATTTGATGAACCCGCATGATATCTGGGGCAAAGTTTGAGTGGTTTGAGAACTGCTTTTACCAAATTTGGGAGAGGAAGCCCCTACTTTAAGTCCAACAATTCTTAAATTATCTCTTCAAACCCTGTCTTCTTGATCGATCAGTTTGTCAGCAACCTCTTTATGGAGTGCCTTCATCTCCACATCTCAACAGGATACAGTGAATTATTGGGCTCAGGCATCCTTGATTAGTTTTGCCTGCTCCTCTTTAATAGCTTTCAGGTCGCCCCGTATTTCAGTGAAGTTGGTCTGCATTGAAGCATTCAGTGTGGTGGTGTGAGGAGATGATTTTTCATTGAGTCCCGTTGGTGTAAAAGTAAGATGGGAGAAAAATCGAAAGTGAGTTTTATTAGTGTGAGTGAACAGAACTCAAGCCCTTGCTAGCCACCACAGTGAATCATCACGTGACTTCCCTCTCCACTTTTGAAATAAAAAAATAAACATCTGACCTAGGCACATCTCTGAGTGCTTAAAATCAAAAAAGGGCACAGTATTGGCAATATCATTTGTTTCCCTTTTGAAATAAATAAATATTTTTGTCATATATGACCTTGGCACATCACAAAATTCATTTAACAGAATAATAAAAGAACTATCAACGCTATAAAAGCTTTCAGTGCACAAACCTATAATAAGTCATAACAGTAACTAACACACGATACCACATCTACTGCACACTGAGGGAACATAGTTTTTATTTTTAAAATCATAGGTATGGCTTTGTTACACATCACACATTATGTTGATATTATGACGTGTCTCACTACTGCGTGGCCTGTGGGGGTGGAGTTTTGGGAGGAAAGCACTTTGTGAGGGCTTTGTGAGAGGGGAGGTATGTGCAGTAAATAGCAGGAAGATGCAGAAGAGTGGAGAGCTGCCTGTTTTTTTATTTGGGGTTCCACGCTATAAACAGTGCCCTACTGCTTCTTGTCTGGGTCATAGGGACACCTCCAAAACAAAAAAAAGCCAGTTTGCATTTTAAAGATTGCCCAGGAGAAGCAGCTCCTGTGTATCTTATTCCACAGGTCATCACAGTATCATAGACTACCACCACTACTTCTAGACACACAACAACTCTTTGCATTATGGGTTGAATGTTGCTAGGCTATGCAGAGTGTTGCGTTCATGGTCTGTACTACTGTGGGAATTTCTGAAAAACTCATGAAATGTGTTTTTACTCAATATTTCTCTGTGTTTCAGCGCTCCAGACAAAAATTCACCTCAAGGAGACTGTGGTGCCTAAAAGAAAAAAAATTAGGAGCCAATAGCTTTGATTTATGTGCCAAATAACAAATGTGTACAAATCTCTTCTCTTTCTATCCTCCATGTATGTGTGCCTTTTTTCCTTCTCCTGTGCAATGTATCCTTACGTTGTTTTTATATCTGTCTTGATGATGTGCGTAACTTTCAAACTATGTATTGTCATTAAGAACAGTGTACTTTACTCAGGCTCTGACCGTGTGTCACAGACGATCAAAATGTCAGTGTCAGAGAGCCATCCAGTGTAATTTAGTCTTCTTTTACTCTTCTGTGAAGTGAGCAAAGATTTGAAACAGGGGTCAGGAAACTGCTGAAGTAATGGGCCTTCTGTGCCGATTGTGACAAAAGCCTCCAAGTTGAGACACCGAGTGAGTTTTTGCACTTTTGACGTGATTTTGTTCTGTATTGAAAAGCCATGTTAACACTGTGCTGCTGAAAAAGGCAGAACAAGCATGAGCGCAACAAGATGTAGAATATTTTGGAAATCTGTGCAATAAAGTCAGCAAGACTTCCCAGAAACTGTTGTTGATTTGCCCTTTAATTGTAATTTTTAATACATTTTACATGAGTCATCAGACTTTCCTATTACTTGTCTAGAATTTTACCAATAACATTAAAGTTGGCTTTAATGCAAGTAATTGTCATGAATCAGTGAGACCAAATCATATATGATAGTATGGAATTGATTATGCTTTCACTTATTTTTTCAAATTTTCATTGATCTACTGATAAAGACCTTCTTGGCCTTTGCACCAGGTATGTAGTGCTTGCTAATTCTGTGCTACCATAAAGATATGAAATATTTAATAATAAATGATTTACCTCATATTTCAAAACACTATCATAAGCCGAGCTACATGATTTATTTAACCCAATGGCTTATTAACGTCATTTTCCAATGAAATTTAGAACACCTCATTTCATAACTATTTTAAACTATTCCTTCCCATTATTTTTGTAGACACTGTTCTTCACATAAATTAGGTCTTCCTTCTGTGTCTTAATGAATGTATGTATACATTGCATCAAGTGGGGCACTCAACATCTGCACATCAGTAAAGGCGCATGAGTAAGACTGTTGAAAGGAAAGAACGTGGAAAATATCAAAAGAGCTACTATCAGGTACTCCAAAAACCTAAGGCCAGCGACACAGTGTATGACATTCAAATGGACAGCATGTCAAACAACTGCAGTTGCCAGATCTCATTGCTTTGATGATGTCAGATTACACAGCCGGAAATCAAACAGGATGATGAATTGAATGACTGCCTCACGAGCTCTCAACATGGCTTCAAATTTCCAATGTACAGTACCTCAAATTTGCTGCATTTTCACAACCTACTGATGTGCTGCCTGACAGCAGAGGTGGCCATACAAATTGTATCCAGTATGTCGAGTTCAGACACAGTCTTGGACAGACTTTTTCCTTTATTCCTTTCTGCTATAGATCGACACAAGAGACATTATAGTCCATTAACACAGTTTTTCTTTTTTTCCTTGTATCCACATTATGATTCCAGCTGAGCACACGTTGTCAACTCCTGCACACAAAGGAGCCTATTCCTACAAATTAAAACAAAAATCAAACCCAGCTGATTATGCTGTCATGAGTTGCTTGGGATTCACTAAGATAATGACAGCTATGGTGGGATGGGTCAAATATTAGACTAGTGCAATACAGTAATTTCCAGGAGTTGTAGAGTCAGCATTTTCTTACATATAGTTCCTAGTCAGCTTAGCTGTGAGAGAAGTTTCTGCAAATAACAGACACTATACACAGATAAGAGTTATTCAGTGAGCTGAACACCAGGCGTCTCACTAATCTTGTACTTTATTGTGGATGCATGCAAGAGGCTAAATAAAATAAGACAAAAGAACACAACACCAAAGTTTAAAAAATGCACTGATTAAGTTAGTAGTAGCGGTTTGTCCTTTGGATTTGCAGAGAACAAATTACTTGTTGAAGCAAGTGCTCATGAATATTTTACCCTTTTCTCTGGAGTTAATGTTTTCTGTTCTCCGACTGATAGCAATATACATTCTTAAAAAATGCAATTTGAAACTAATCCAATAAATAAAAATTACACATCATTAATAAACCTTTAATCAACACCACAGAACCATTACCACACACACAACACTAGGTTTAGAAGCAGGTTTATGTACAAATCATAAAGCTACAGTAGCCACTCATACTGACAACTACAGGATTGCTTTAGCATACAGTATATTACATACACATAATGCACATGTTGCATTGAATATATCACGTAACATTTATTGTTTACTAGTGTTTGTTGTTGGTGCTGGAGTTGAATTAGTGTTCCTAACATGTGGGAGGCATGCAAATAACTGTAAATGGCATTATACTATACACAAAACAAAAAATTACATTTTAAAACAACGTTGATTGACCTTCAAGGTCAAACACAATATTTGTTCAGTTCTAAACAATTTCTCTTATGATTCTCACTCTATTTCACACACCCCATCACCACTAGGCAGCATAAGTGGAGTTGACGTAAACACATTTAGAAAGAGAAGTGGAGGCTCTGTGGATTTTAACTTTTAGAAGAAGTTGTGGAAAGTCAAACATAAGTGTTGAAAAAAATGATATTGGCTTTTGCATCACTGATTTTTTGTTCAAATAAATAACTTAAAATCAACACTAAAAAATAAAAAATCAAACATTGTTATGGCAGCACCACTGAAATAGTGAAAATTGAATAGTGAATATTATTTGGAGTATTTTCCATTTACAAAAACTCTTCAAAGTTGCTTTTATAACAAAATGCATTTAAAATCAGTTTTGTCACCACATCATTTTGTCATGTTTCTGACATATGCTGATGTAAGATGAATCTTTGCATCAGTAAATTAATGAGTTATTAGCAGGTCAGTAACCTTTGCTGAAGAGTAATATTTAAATGGACAAGCCACAAACTACTGATGTCTGCATTTTCCAAATCTCTCCCTCCTTTTTTCCATTTTTTATACAAAAGTTTTCCCAACTTTAACGGTACCTTTATGAAATCAAACTTGTCACCTGAAGAGTATTACTGTTGTGGCCAAAAGTTTTGAGAATGAAACAAAGATTTATTTTCATAAAGTTTGCTGCCTCAGTTTTTATGATGGCAATAAAAATGAACTTAATCCCAAAAAAAAAACATTCCAAGAATGTCCAGCAAGCACCAGGACTGTCTCCTAAATATGATTCATCTGTGGGATCGGGGTACCACCAGTGCAGGGCTTGCTCAGGAATGGCAGCCGGCAGGTGTGAGTGCATCTGCATGCACAGTGAGGCTAAGACTTTTGGAGGATGGCCTGGTATCAAGTAGGGCAAGCAAAGAAGCCACTTCTCTCCAAGAAAAACATCAGGGACAGACTGATATTCTGCAAAAAAGTACAGGGATTGGACTGCAGAGGACTGGGGTAAAGTCATTTTCTCCGATGATCCCCTTTCCAATTGTTTGGGGCATCTGGAAAAAAAAAATTGTCCAGAGAAGAAAAGGTGAACACTACCATCAGTCCTGTGTCATGCCAACAGTAAAGCATCCTGAGCCCATTCATGTGAGGGGTTGCTTCTCAGCCATGGAAGTGGGCTCACTCACAATTTAGCCTAAGAACACAACGATGAATAAAGAATTATATCAAAACATCCTCTGAGAGCAGCTTATCCCAACCATCCAAGAACAGTGTTGATGAACAATGCCATTTCCGGCATGACGGAGCACCGTTCCATAAGGCAAAAGTGGTATGTAAGTGGATCAAGGAACAAAATATCGAAATTTTGGGTCAATGGCTAGGAAACTCCCCAGACCTTAATCCCATTGAGAACTTGCGGTCAGTCTTCAACAGGCGGGAGGCCAAACAAAAACAAAAACCCACAAATTCTCACAAACTGATTGATTATACAAGAATGGGCTGCCATCAGTCAGGATTTGGCTCAGAAGTTGATTGACAGTATGCCAAGGCAAACTGCAGAGGTCTTGAAAAAGAATAATAATACATTTATTTATATAGCGCCTTTCCCATGCTCAAGGCACTTACAGAATATAAGAAAGAACGGCAGGGTATACAGTATATAGCATAGTACAAAGCAAATAAAGAAGAGTAAGACAGTAAATTCAGAGAAAGCCTAACAGACAACAGAATTGATGTCTAGCACACACACACAGGTTACATGAGCATCCTGACAGAGAGGTAAACTGAGAGAAGGGGAATTAAGTCAAGCAGAGCTAAAAGCCTTCCTGAACAGATGAGTTTTGAGTTGTTTTTTAAAAAAATTCATGGGAGTCAGCTGACCTGATTAATTTCGGTAGGTCATTCCACAGTCTGGGCGCTATACAGCTGAAGGCCCTGTCACCCATGGAGTGTAGATTAGTGTGGGGCACAACAAGATTGCCAGAATCAGAGGACCTTAGTGAGCGGGCAGGCACATAGTGATGGAGAAGGTCACTGATGTAGTTTGGCACGAGGTTATTTAAGGCTTTGTAGGTTATTAGTAGGATTTTATATTCGATTCTGTAAGACACAGGGAGCCAGTGAAGACGGAGCAGGATGGGTGTGATGTGCTCGCTGCTGCTGGTTCGAGTAAGGACTCTTGCAGCCGAGTTTTGAATAAGCTGGAGCTGTGATATAAGATTAGATGGGGCACCTGCCAACAGCGAGTTACAATAATCTATGCGGGATGTGATAAAAGCATGGACAAGTTTCTCAGCATTACAAAAGGACAGGAAGGAGCGAACACGGGATATGTTACGGAGGTGAAAGTAAGAAAGTTTCTTAATGTGATTTATGTGGGTGGAGTAAGAAAGGGAGGAATCAAAAATGACACCAAGATTCTTTGCAGTAGAGGCAGGTCTGATGAGATCAACCAAGATGGACTGGGAAGGAGCTCATTTTATTAAGTTGCATTTTAGTCCCAATTTGCAGGAGTTCAGTTTTGTTGCAGTTTAATTTTAAAGAGTTCTGCTCCATCCAGGTTTTAATTTCACTAAGGCAGGTTGTGAGCTGAGAAAGCTCTGATGAAGTTCCACTTTTAACACTGAAATAGAGTGGAGTATCATCTGCATAAAAATGATAGCCCAGTCCATAGCTATGAATAATATGGCCAAGAGGAAGCATATAAATACAGAAGAGAAGAGGGCCGAGGACAGAGCCCTGAGGAACTCCTTGTGTGACTGGCGCCGAGCTGGATCTGCTGTTGCCAAGACTAACAAACTCTTGCCTATCAGTCAGATAGGACTTGAACCACTGGAGGGCAGTGCCAGAGATATCCAGCATGTTCTCCATTCTGAACAGTAGAATGGCATGTCTGACAGTGTCAAATGCTGCACTGAGGTCTAACAGAATTAATATGCTGGCTTGTCCAGAGTCTTCTGCCATAAACAAATCACTGATTACCTGATGCAGAGCAGTTTCACAGCTGTGCCGCACCCTGAAACCAAACTGAAAGGGTTCCATCAAGTTATTAGTGGTTGAGTGGGGAGCTGGGAGGCTACAACACGCTCAAGAGCTTTTGACAGGAAAGGTAAGTGGGAAATAGGCCGGAAATTGTCAGCATCCAGAACAGACTTTTTTTTTTAACATTGGGGTTACAGAAGCGATTTTAAAAGTGAGCGGCACAGAGCCTGTGTCAAGGGATAAGATTATTGTTGTAACAGTCGGGATTATGGCATGAAGGCAGGATTTAAGTAGTGTGCGGAGGATGGGGTCCAGTACACAAGTAGTCGGTCTCATCTTACAAAGCAGGCCATTAACAAAAGCAGATGTGACTGGTGAGAACTTAGAGAGGGAGCTGGATGGAGTGGGAAAGCAGGTGTTGAACAACAGGTGATGTATTTGTTAGTTGAATTATTTAGATCTTTAATTTTGTTATGGAAAAAAGTGGAGGAAATCCTCACAGACTTCAGTAGAAGAGATAGTTGGGCCAGATGCGGGTTCGAGTAGTTTATTAACTACAGAAAACAAAACCCTTGGGTTATTGTGGCCACTTTCTATTATTCTGCCATAGTGGGTGTTCTTTGCAGCAGTTAGTGCTTCTCTGTAAGCTCTTTGGTGGTCAGAGAAAGCCTTGATGTGCACGGTCAGGCCAGTCTTAGGCCTTGTTCACACGGGCGTTAAAATCGAGTGTTTTTTTTGCGTTTGTAGCGTCCGGTGAGCGCGGATCAAGCGCCGAGTGTTTTCTACACGTAGGAGTCAATGAGAGTGTTCACACGGGCTTTGGTGACGTGCGTTTGTCCGGCAGCACGTTTATACGCCATCAAAAAAATGTTGCATGCAGCTTTTTCTTGCCGTTCAAAACCCAATGAACGCAAGGAAACCGCTTCTAGTTCGTTTTCTGCGCGTTTATTTTACACTTTGGAGGACCGGATATTTTTATGTTTTCATATACAACATATATATTTTCATATTGCTTATTTTATTGTCTCATGTAATTTGTAAACCATGAACCTATTAATTTATGTTCTAATATAATATTTCATAACGATTATGTAGGGGGGCAATCCATGGCGGGGGAGGGGCACTTCAGTGCATAACACCGGTATAAGCGCACACTCGACTACTGTTTCCTTACCTCAAAGTGACAAGTAGTCTTTCTTCGGGGCTAACACCAAGTCGCATATTGGTTGATTGGCGTGCAATGTGGCATTGCACCAGCTGCAGCAGACAATCAAAAGTGGAAACCGACATCCGACAGTAATTAAAAACTTGCTGAAATTTTCGCATTTCTTCATAAAGCACAAAAAAAAACTTCCTTTAACCCGACGTTGTGCAGTCAGAGGATGAACCCAGTAGCGGCGGAGATTTTTTCTCTCCCTACGTCGCCGTATTGCGAGTATTTTTAAAACCAGAAGATTAATATCTAACATAGCAAAATGGTCCATATTGAAAGGAGGCACCTCAAATAAAACGACAAGGGCTTTCATATCCAGTTCCCGACACTGCCTCCACAGGTTAACACACAAACTACAATTTGGGCTGCAGGCTGGTGTTAGACAGAGACAAACGAACGCCGGTGTAGAAGTCAATCGATCGCCGCCACAAAATGCAACATAAACGTCTAGGACGTTCAGAGCAAGTTCGTTTATCCAAAAACTTAACGCCCGTGTGAACAAGGCCTAATGTGACATTCTCTCAAGGCCTCAGCCAGCTGCTTTCATAGATCGTAATTCTGAATTATACCAAGGAGCTGAACGTTTAAAGGAAACCTCCTTATGTTTTAAAGGAGCTGTTTTATCTAATGCTGAATGAAGGTCTGAGTTATAGTGGTCAACAAGACTATCTAGTGTTGACGGAATAGGTGCAGACAGTAAAAGATCAGAAATGGATCCAGAATGGATAGATATGGACTCTATTCATAAACTTAATGGAATTGGCAATAAAAGCCTTTGAAATTTATGAAATGCTTGTAATTATCCTTCAGTATACCACAGAAACATCTGGAAAAAAAAAAGATCTAAGCCATGACTGTATTATTTCAAAATTTAAACAACCTTTGTTCTCTTATTTTCAAGGTGTGTCACATAAACGATCAGACTTACATTTTACTTACTTTACTTGGATACTTACTTATCCAAGTGATACAAAAACTGTTGAATAGGGAAAGTGTACTTGACAGCATAATCCTATCAAAATATTACTTCAGAACTGACAACATAGACAAGCCAACTGATCATATGGAGTTCAATTAAGGCCCTTAAATGGCTCCAGTTAACCAGTTCTTAGGAAAAAAAATGCGGAGCTACATGTTGGAAGGGCAGGTGGTTAAGGCAAGTATTAAATCTGTTTTCATTCTCAATCCCTTGGTTTGCGCCCAACAGCAACAAGCCTAAATCATGTATCAACACTTAATGGAGCAGCATCCCGTCATATTAGTGATTTAAAAATGTCAGCATGCAATACTGTTTTCAGACCACACCAGTACAAAATGCTCCACTGAGCATAACAGCGATAAGTGAGACTGCATCCCATTTGCATCAATATTCAAATATGCATAATATGAACTTTAATTTATGCATCATATGAGCTTTCACTAAGTTTATCACATTTTATTTGTTATACTAAATTTATTTTTGCTTCAAAAACTGCCAATGATAAAATATAGTGCGTTTGCTACAATTAAGCATGCAGTTAATGCAGCATAACCGTGTGTCTCAGCTTCCATTAAATGTATTACATGTCATAACAGGTTTGATAGATATATAGATAGATAGATACTTTATTAATCCCAAGGGGAAATTCACAACTTCTAGCAGCAGTATACTGATACAAAGAAACAATATTAAATAGTAATAAAAATGAAAAAAAATAAAAAAAAAAGAAAAATAAAAAAAGCAGACAATAACTTTGAGTAATGTTAGCATTTACTCCCCTGGGTGGAATTGAAGAGTCGCATAGTGTGGGGGAGGAACGATCTCCTCAGTCTGTCAGTGGAGCAGGACAGTGACAAAAGTCTTGTCACTGAAGCTACTCCTCTGCCTGGAGATGACACTGTTCAGTGGATGCAGTGGATTATTCATGATTGACAGGAGTTTGCTTAATACCCGTCGCTCTGCCACAGATGTTAAACTGTCCAACTTTAATCCTACATTGGAGCCTGCCTTCTTAACAAGTTTGTCCAGGCGTGAGGCGTCTTTCATCTTTATGCTGCCACCCCAGCACACCACCACGTAGATTAGGGTTTGCCTTGCACTTCAAATATGACGTGAACCACATGAATGTCTGGTCACCAAGGAAAATTCTGAAACACTAACAAAATAATTAGATTTTTGAATTGACCTATTGATTAGCTACAAGTAGAAAAGATAGATAGCAATATATTTTTAAATATGCTGCAATTTTTATTTTCTCACACCCATTGCAGCCAGGATAGGCACCTGCCCTGCACAGGATACTCCACTTAGAACAGTGGTACTCAAACCTAATCCTCGAGAGCTCCTGTGGTTGCAGGTGTATGGTCCAACCAGTTTCCCCTAGTCATTTCCCCTCTAATTGCAGATAATATTGTCTCATTGGCTTTATCAGACTGTGATCTCTGACAGCCCCTGGAAGAGTTTGCGGTTGAAATGTATTGCAGTTAAGAAGAAAACCATCACCCCCACAAAAAATGGCTTATTCTCTTCAGGTAGGGGATAAAGCAGTTTCTAAGACAGAAAGATTTCATGTAGTTTGGTTTCTTGATCACAAATGAGGGAAGTAATGAATGGAACATTGCTCAACAAACAAGGGCAATGTCAGAGGTTGTATGAATGTTGTTCCAGAGTGGGGTGGTGAAGTGGCACCCAAGTCCTCAGGTAAAGCCCATGTAAAGCAGTCAGTCTATTTAATCATCCTCAGCTAAAGGCAACATTCATACTGCAACTAAATTCCAACTATTGCATTCACATGTAAAGCAGATCCTACTATTTAAAGAATTGTGAACGCAAAAAAAAAAAACATTTTAAATAGTACTGAATCCAATAAAGATGAATGACTTGGTCCCACAGTCCAAAAACATGCAGGTTAGGTGCATTGGTGATTCTAAATTGTCCCTAGTGTGTGCGTGTGTCTGTGCGCGCCCTGCAGTGGGCTGACACCCTGCCCGGGGTTTGTTCCCTGCCTTGCGCCCTGTGTTGGCTGGGATTGGCTCCAGCAGACCCCCCGTGACCCTGTAGTTAGGATTTAGCGGGTTGGATAACATATGGCTGGATGGACTTGAATATGACGCCCACTTGAACAGTGATTGCCTGGAAATTAAGCACTGCAAAAATTATTTTAAGTCCTTGTTTATATATCCTGTGTCACAGGTCTGTGTTGAAAATCAAAAAGGATTATGTACCAACTCAGTGTGTCAATGGAAGGGGATTGGTCACCTGCTAATACAACTAAGTGCTATGTTTCCTGACAGAAGTGGCACACCTCAAAGAAGGTAGTGCAGTCAAACTTTAACACACGTAATTCAACACCCTCTCTTGATATTCTGAAATTACCAAACCAATGTTTTTCCTCAAAACTCTTCATGTCACACCTCAACCCGTCCTAGCTCCTCTCTTGTGCTCAATGGTTTATACATACAGAGATGGCAATGATATCACTGCTCAAAGCAACAGCCACCATCTTTGGTTTTCCCACTTCTAATACTTGTCATAATGAGCTGACTAATTCACAGATGCCCTGCATTGAAAACAATATTAACCTTTTGAGGTCTGAATATTTTTTCCAAAAAAAGTTTTCTGGAAGCACACAAGCAGTGGTTTCACACAGAAATCAAAATAAAACGTCTTGATATATGCTGTGGAAATCTGATGAATTAGAAGGTAAGTACATTCATTACAATCTGTACACAATTAGTTATCCACATATTTACCAGAACTGTAATATAAAAGATGCACAAAAGTATTCTATAAATAAACTGAATTACAATTTTTAGTAAATGTGTTCACGTCAGTATTCTCGGTCTTACTGCATTCTAGGCCAAATAATGACAGTATTATTATTTCAGTGTTATTTACTCATGTTATTTTCAAAGATTTATTTCTGGTGTAAAGAGAAATCACAAAGATAGATATACAAAATCTACTGTACATCGGCATGTCTGCACATCTTTCTGTCTCCTAAACCTTAATGTAAAAGGTGAAGAAATCCATGCCTCCAATAACTTACTCTCCCCACATGCAGTTTTTGGGTCACACGAAGCCGAAATTATTCTCACCAACACAGAGATATGGATGGGGTTCTAGGGAACATCATACAACATCACTTAAACTACCATTTGGGTGACTAAGCCAGTATACATAGGTTTCCATTTCATTGCTCTGTATATTTGCTTTCACTGAATACATTCTTAGACTATTTTCCTTCACTTTTAGGCCTTTAAAGCTTGCTCAGTCTTGGTTAACTTCGTCCCTATTTCTTTACATTTAGCATTTACTTCATGTTCTGTAACTTACTGGAAAACAACCTATAGTTTTCAAGTTTATCTGACATCTCCCTCAATATAGTAATTAATAATCAGTGCTCAGACCTCCTGTGGAATTCAAGTAAGTTAAATCTGGCCTTCACCCATTAAGCATTTTATCTATCACATGACAAAATTATTTAATGGGGAATGCAGCTGTCCAAGTGATGCATAAAGAAAACGATCTGAAATAACAGTGTTGAATAGGGAAAGTGTGCTGGGCAGCATAATCCTATCAAAATATTACTTAAGAACTAGCAGCATAGACAAGCCAACTGATCATATGGAGTTCAATTAAGGCCCTTAAATGGCTCCGGTTAACGTCTTCTCAGGGAAAAAAAAAAACGCGGAGCTTACATGTTGGAAGTCGCAAAAAGGGGCAGGTGGTTAAGGCAAGTTGTAAATCTGCCTCCGTTCTTAATCCCTTGGTTTGCCCCAACAGCAGCATGCGTAAATCAGGTATCAACACTTAATGGAGCGGCATCCCGTCATATTAGTGATTTAAAAATATCAGCGTGCAATACTGTTTTGATTAGAGGAAATGATTTTTAAAACAAAAAATAAATAAAATGTTCAGACTACACCAGTACAAAACCATATCGAATTGGCCCTTGCACGATCGGCTACAAAAGGTGGTATGTTTTTATGATTCATACAGACTAAGATTAGAGATGGCAGCGACCTAGAGACAACATCCAAGGCCCTCGTCGCCTCTAGTGCTCCTCTTGCTCACTTTATTGATGGTTCCCTTGATGCCAGGTTGAGGCACGCGTAGCACCGTTCTCCCACTATAGACAGCGAAGTGCACGTTTAAAGCGGTCCGTCTCCTTCTCGTATAACTGTGGTAGCTTTCGAGGACTTGCACCAGTCTTAGTTTATTTTGACCGTTATGAGCCGAAGATTCAACTTAAATTAAATGTATTTTTCTATAAACAATGCAATGCACTTATACTTAATTGATAATACAACAATTATTAAGCTAAGTCCTTTTCCCAACATTGGCCTATTTTTAAAACAAAAAAAATGTTACACCCTTACCTGTGCTGGATATACGTGCGACATTAAGCCAAATATACAATATAATTAGCAAATAGCTCAAGGACCGCTAACGACGCACGTCTACGCCGAAGCAAAGACTCCTGGGGAAAAGAGTTCTTTGCTTGGCGAGTTGGAGTCGCGCGAGATCTTGTTGGGAGTTTGGCAGCAGACGCGGCAGGTGTTACTACTAGATGACGGAATGGGAGATCATGGATATTTCTTTTGTTTTGTAGTTACCTCCCTGATTCGATTACCATCGCTTCAATTCCATATAGCATTGAGCAGATTTTACAATTAACGTTAATTTGTTTTAATTAAAAAGTATTGTTCTTTCTGATGCCTACTGCGTATGAATGACCAGTGTGAGCCCACAGACCATTGGACTTATTTATTAAAGGAAGAGAAATCGTTGAACACGAACGCTTCCACAGAAGTCAATGGGCACCTAAACACCAGGACTAGTTGCGTATTCCCTCGCCTTGTTCACTGTGTGGTTGCGTATTCCCTCGCCTTGTTCACTGTGTGGTTGCATCCTCCCTACGCTGGCTTCCTAAAGAGCCGTGGAACAGACGATCTGCCTCTGGAGGAGCACTCAGTCCTTGGCAACCTAAATTACTGCAGGGTTTAATTCAAAGCAATTTTACAATCAGTGCGTTATTCTTATTTTAATTGTTTAGTTTTAAAATCGAAAACGTTTCAAAGAAATGAATAAGTGTTTTTGTTCTTTACTGTAGTTGAAAATGCTCAAGTTTCTTTGGGCGTTTTTTAATGTACCATTTTCTGTAAAATTTGCTGATTAGCAATGATTAGTGTAAAACATTGAACGTTGATGGGAGCAATTACTTCAATAGTATTTTCACTTGTCTGATCATTATGAAGTTTTTTTTTTCAATTAAGCAGACAACTGAATACGGTGCTGAAATGCTTTTTCATCTTTAGCATTTAGTATTGACAGTATTTGGATATAATTAAGGGAGGAAAATGATCAATTAAAATACATTGCCAAATGGAAACTTCTATCAAGTTTTGACAAAGATACAAATATTTTAGAATTTCTTAGAGGAATAATGAGGATTATGAAATCACAAATTAAGAATGATGCACTGATTGTTCATTGCAGTCACATGGTTTCCCAAATACTGAACTTGGGAGCCACCGTTCTAAACACTTTGCCATCAGAAGCCGGCAGCACTATGTGTGTAAGTACAAAGTCCGTTACTATAAACACAGCAGGTAGCTGGTCAATAAGCACTTCCATCTGCTTAGCTCTGCGTTAATGTATGTAGATTGCAAGTTTTATTTGTTTATTTTAAGAATGCAATAATTAACACATTGTGTTTCTAGCCATTCTTTTTTTTGGTTGCATTTTTTTCTTGAGAATTAAGATGGTACCAGCAGTAAATGGTGAAATGGGAGTACAGCAGAGTATCACTCCTTTCATAGTGATGGGTGGATTGTTTTCTTTTATTTTGATGTGAACTCTAAACTCAAAGAAATGTCACCACGATATCCATCTTAATAAAAGTATGTCTATCTATGTGTCCATCCAGTTTCTGTGTCTCTGTCTCTATATGCCATTCGGTATGGAATCAAAGCAGTACTAATGCCTGTGTAGTGTTATATCTGCTGGAATGATAAATGCAAAGCACTTTATTAATGCAAATGTTTGTGATGTGCCATTTGTTGGAATGACAGGCAATTCACTTCATGACTACATACATTAAAAAATACATTCCAATATATTGTGCACTACAAATCTTAACGTTGAGGACTAAGCTGATTACTTAAATTTCAACCCATCTTAGCTGGGTATCTCAACTAGTTCTCTGATAAATGACAAGATGATGTGTATGCATATGCACTGCAAATAACTAGCGTCCCCTCTCTGGTTGGCCCTTGACTTCCATCAAGTGCTGCTGGGATAAGCTGTTATCAACACCACCTTAATATTGTAATGTAATAGTTTGGTTAATCGAGGGGTAATATATTAAAGGAATTTTGATATTGTTATTTGTTTGTTTTTGGTTTGTGTTTCTCTGCGATTAATTCTTTTTTCCACTAACTTAAGAAAACAGAGCTAGACTTATAACCTCAAGTCTGCTGTTTTTTCACTACAATTAAGATTAGCAAAGAAGGTATTGCTTTTACTTTAATTACATCAACAACAATGTTTACATATTTACCTCTTCATTCATCCATCCATCCATTTTCTAACTTCAGAGTTGTCAGGAGCATGTGTCTGTCCTGGAAGTGTTTTGATATCGGTGTGAATCGGCCAAATATTTATACAGCGTGCATGTGTTTATAATTTTTAAGAAGTTGACTGATCTGTTATATGGTGAATACCTGTTGCTTTTGTGGTGTATTTTTGTTACTTTTTATTATCCCACATTTGAAAAACAACTCTGTTGTTACAGATTGTTCTTAAGCCTTCAAATGTGAATATTTCCATTATCTAGCAAAAACTCTACATTTTCTTTGCACTACAGTTATTCTGCTGCAACAGATCCTTCCTTACAGTGACGTACTCAATACCCATAGATACATTTTTGTTAACTTTTAATACACTAGAGTAAAAGTGTATGTACAAAAACATACAGAATAAAAGAAAAACAGGGATGCAACAGAAGTTCCCTGTGTCCAAAAAAATTACAATTTTTTTCTGATCTATAGCTAGAAAACACCCACTCACTGACACACACACACACACACATTTTTAATGCTTCCACTGGACCAAAGCAGGGCCCTTGTTTATAAGTCACAGTATGTGTACATTGAAATAAGTGTCACACTTAAAAATATACTTGTGATTTCTAAGATGGCTATTCATGAAATAAAGGCAAACGGCCAATTGCAGATTGTGCAAGAAGGGGCTAAATACCCATAACTGTTAATTTAAAATTCCTAAATACATTAAAGCCAAATGGATCCACTTGATAGCTAGGGATATTTGTCTGTGATAATACCCACCATGTCTGATAATCTTAAATATTCTTTTAAGTGTATGAGAAAAAAATCATGCCATATGTTTATTGAACTCAGTTATTCCAATGAAGGCTGTAGGATGCCAAAATCTAAACAGCGACCAAATCAGGATGGAGCACCAGCCATCACAGAAAAAAGCAATTAAGCAATATAAAAGTTTTAAGAGTTTTTTTTTTTATTTCAATTCCAGAAAGCAAGACATTATTTTTTTGCTCAGTCATACCATGCTACAAAACAGAAAGAGTGCTTTTCTTGCATAAAATACTTTTTTAAACATTTTCAGAAAATGTACATCTTAACAGCAGGGTACAATGTTATATTTTCCTGTATTGCACACTTAAATATTTTATATTTGAAATTATTTCTATCTTTTGTTAGGACCAAGTATGATAATCCTTTTGATTTAAGCAAAATAGCAGCCATAAAGGACTTCCTGTTTCATAACAGTCATCTGCTATTAATTTGCTTGCCATTTTTGTAGCCTTCAAACAATAACAAAAATACTTAAAACATGCTTCTTTAATGTTATCAAGAATAATTGGGATTACTGTATTTGTTGAAAATAAATAAATAAATAGATATTATAGCAATAACCTTTTAAAGATCAATATATAAAATTTGGAAGATTACACACTTTCAAATAACCATGCATATTTGTTATTGCTTATCCTGTTGCGATTTGTAGAGTTCTGAAGACAGATTAGACCTGCTTTTCCACAGTAGCAATCTCCAGATTCTCTTGAGGGATTCTGATTTTCTTTAAGAAAGACTGTGGAAACCTTCCAAAGTATCCTTGCAGTGGGCCATTCTGGGCTTCATTGTGGTGTTAAGTCTTCTTCACTTCATTTTCATCTCTCAATCCAGAGATACCGCAAGTGCTGTGTATAAAACTAACTCTGTGAAGAAATCTCACATCTTCCTCTACCAAAACTGTTATGTAGGAAAGTACAATGTACTTCGATAAAATATTATTTTCCATTGAATTTGGCATTTTGTGCTAATCTCCAATGAAAGCAACCTCTTATGCTTTAAGAACACCCTTTGATGGCTTAGAAATAAAATGATTTCTGCTATCTGTGACATGGAGACTTACTGCTGTCTCATTGCCGCCATGCAGTTACATACATATGTTGCTGCATGTATTGCTGTGTTTTAAAAATGACAGTTCAATGTATCCAGCTTTACCTTATTATGTTTTTAGAGTTACTATATTATTAAAGGTATAAACAATCTGCTAAATATTAATCAGGCCTTTACAGCATTTCATTAACATTAGCATTAATGTGCTAAGAGTTATTCTTTTACAGTGGTATTTTTTTTGAAGAGTTAAAATAAAAGATATGCTTCTCAAAATCTTGTTAAACATGCATTACATGCAAATTTTTTAATTTGTTAATTTTGGATTTTTCTCTCATGATGGGCTTGGAGACTCTGCTAGACACCTTTGTCTCTGTTCAGTACAAAGTAGATTATGTTCTCTGTGCATCCACCTGAAGAGGTTGATATTGAAAAGATATTGAAAAGATCATTGAACATTGTCTCTGTATATGAAGATCTTCCAATTGATACAAATAACCAAGGGTTTAAACACATGTAACCCTAGGACTTGCCTCAGAGGAAATCTTTGGAAAGAGCACTGATTTCACTTTTATTACTGTGAATTACTGTAATACAAACCAGCTCATAGCAGTTTTGTAAGACTTAACTATAAATTTACTGTGGCAAATATCTCTGGTTTTGTGGATTACTTTTCAGGAAGCTGCACAGAGCTTTTATCAGAACATTCACTATCTATATCTTCTTGGATATCTGACAGTCTTTCAAAGTCAGGAATTGGTACCAAATGACACATAATCAAAGGCCAGGTTTTCTTTTGACGACAACCTAGGCTGAAAGCAGGGAATACAGCACCACGAAACTTGCATTTGAAAGTGAAGATGTGATTCCATTTGTTGTCTGTTTTGTAGAAAGACAGTCGACCTTCCTCATAGTCCAAGAAAACACCTAATCGATTCATGCGCTCCCGGATATCCAGTGCAATGCTTTCATTATTATGCATGATATAGTAGTCACCATCAACCAATTGCAGAACCCAAGAATTTTTATTCTGACCCAGAGTAACATCTCTCTTATTCCCATTACGTGCTATTGACTCAGAAGCCACACCAATGGTCCACTCTTCATTGCTCTGGACTGTCACTTCCCAGTAGTGGCGACCATTTGAAAACTTCTGGTTTGCCAGAATGTTTTGTGCAGTGGTAAAGCATTCATTCTTTATTGGCACAATCCGCTGCTTTGTAGAATATTTAAGCTCTCTCTCATCTGCTGACACATCAAGGCAAACATGAGCCGTGTCCTGATTCAAAGTGATATTTTCAGAATCTGTAAAAAAACAGCGAGCGAATGTTATTTATATACAAAGATGTACATTTACTTTTAATATTTATCATCTTTTATTGAGATGTCAAGCAAAATAATACCTTTTATTGGCTAAATAAAAAGATTACAATATGCAAGCTTTCAAGGTGAGGTGGCACGGTGGCGCAGTGGTACCACTGCTAACTCAGAGTTAGGAGTTCGCTTCCCAGGTCCTCCATGTGTGGAGTTTGCATGTTCTCCCCGTGTCTGCTTGGGTTTCCTCTGGGTTCTCTGGTTTCCTCCCACAGTCCAAAGACATGCAGGTTAGGTGGATTGGCAATCCTAAATTGTCCCTAGTGTGTGCTTGGTGTGTGTATGCCCTGTGGTGGGCTGGTGCCTTGCCCGGGGTTTGCTTCCTGCCTTGTGCCCTGTGTTGGCTGGGATTGACTCCAGCAGACCCCCGTGATCCTGTAGTTAGGATATAGGCATCTTGCTTTATGGAGGGGCCTGAGCTGCCCTGTAAGCTTACATATTGTAATCTTTTTTGTTAAACAATAAAAGATGTCATTTTGCTTGACTTCTTATTGTATAATAATGGCTAATACAGAACAACACCCTTCTGATAACATCTTCCATTGTAAGAGTTTTCATTTTAATTAACATGCAACTTGGCGGTGTGGAGGCTACTGCTGTTTTGCAGATTGAATCTCTTACCTGGTCGTTGTCCATGTCAAGTGTACATGTGGTCCTAGTATTTGCATGAATTTTTGTCTGGGAGCACAAAGTTTCCATCTCACATTCCTAAACACGTATATATTAGTTTAACTGTCATTTCTAAATGTGTGCCTTGTGATGGACTTGGCACCCATTCTGAGACCAATTACTGCCTTTTGCCCAGCGCTATCAGGCTAGACTGTCCCATAATAGTGAACCAGATTAAGTAGGCTTGAGAATGTAAAGTTACAGTGTAACATATACTCTAACAAACACAGTTACGGGCTAAAGTATTTGAAATCAAGTTTGGTGACACCATCTCTGGTCATGTTATACCCAAGTGCCACTGTCTATGGTTAATAACAAAGTGGAAGAAAATGATCTTTGTAGTGTCATTCTACAATAGTGAGTCTAAAAATAATGAATGTTCTGCGGTGGGCTGGCGCCCTGCCCAGGGTTTGTTTACTGCCTTGCGCCCTGTGTTGGCTGGGATTGGCTCCAGCGGACTCCCATGACCCTGTGGTTAGGATATTACGGGTTGGATAACTGATGGATGGATAATGAATGTTGTCCTTCATACAGAGATTCACCACTCTATTTACATGACCACTGATTTTCAGTCATTAATTCTGACATATTTCAGTGAAGAGATCTGCAGTGATTAGTCTAAAATACCATTTGACTAGAAGGTGTGTAATGTGACATAGGCTTAAGTGGGTTCAGTTGGTGAGTGAGGTGTTTGTGTATTATCAGTTTTTGGTTGGATGAGAAACAGAAAAAAATGCTGTTAAAGCTGACGTAGAAGAGTAGATGGCACTATCCATCCATCCATTATCCAACCCGCTATGTCCTAACTACAGGGTCACGGGGGTCTGCTGGAGGGTACTATTCTATCAATATTAGAAATCCTATACAATCGAAAACTATAATAATCGGTGATGGATGACATGCATGGGCAGGTATCCTGGCCAGGATGGAGCATGGCTTTCTAAGTGGATGGGAGGCCAGCCCAATGCCACTACAAGGAATAAGGCAAAGATGCCAATGCCAGAGTGGGTTTGCTGTCATCCCGGTTGAGTTGGACACCCAGCCAGGATGACAACATAATAAGGGGGAAAAAACTTGCCAGGACAATGGACTTCCCAGACACAATGGGAGACAACTCCCTAGGGTAATGTTATCTCTGAGGTTACCCGCAAGGCAGTCTAGATATTGTAGTTCTCTAGAACAGCCTTGTCAGGTTCCAAAGGGGCCACCATAGTGTTATCGAGATTCTCCATCCCTGCTTTGTGGAACTTCCATGTGATCCAGAAGTGCTTCTGTTGGGCTGAAATACTCATGGTTCTTAGATAAAAGAACCCGCTTGACCTCATCCAGGTGAGTCAGAGTCGGGTGAAAGTGGACAAAGCTCGTCCAGGAGGTGGAGAGGAGGACATTTAAATGGGATCTGTGTCTGTGTCTGGAGTTTGGGGGGTATGGGCTCTCTGACACCCTCTGTTGTCCATCCTTCATTAAAAATTTTCAGTCAAATTGTGGAAATCCTTGAATACTAAGGATAGCAAGGTATTGTTCTTAACCCAATGATCATTAAGCCGTGCATCCATCCACTTTCAAACCTACTTATCCAAAGCAGGGTCATGAAAAGCTGGTGCATATCCCAGCATTCATTGGGCACAGGGCAGGAACAATCTTGAGACTGGGAGCCACAACATCAAAGGTTGAACCTAATCTGCTTGTTTTAGGACTTTGGGAGGAAACCAGAGTACCTGGAGAAGAACATGTAAACTCCACACAGGAATAAGCTGAGAGGTGAACCCCAGTCTCCTTGTTTCAAGGGAGCAGTGCTGCCACTGCAGCATTTTATCTCCAAATCTTATAACCTGAATTTCAGCAGTTTAACTTACGTTGTTCCAGTAGACACCCCATGTTCAGAAATCACGATGATGGCAAATTATATAATTATGGTCTATTTCTGTGATTTCCAACAAGATGCCACACTGCATCTTGTCTGTTACCATTGTTTTAAAAGATGTTAAAATATTGTTTCCACAGAAAGATGAACTATTAATGACATCTTACTGACATCCGTACTGACCCCTACTCTCTTTTCCGTTTCTTTTTCCGGTTTCTTTGTGGTGGTGGCCTGCGCCACCTCCACCTACTCAAAGCTTCATGATGCTCCAACAATGATGGATGGATTTAAAGGCAGAAGTCTACGTGACCATCATCATCATCAGGCCCTTCCGTGAGATCCCTAAATCCAAAGAGGACTGTTTCATTTATGTTAGGTAGAATGCCCAGAGGGGACTGGGCGGTCTCATGGTCTGGAATCCCTACAGATTTTATTTTTCTCCAGCCGTCTGGAGTTTTGTTTTTCTGTCCCCTGGCCATTGAACCTTACTCTTATTCGATGTTAATTAATGTTGATTTATTTTGTTTTCTTATTGTGTCTTTTTTCTATTCTTTATTATGTAAAGCACTTTGAGCTACTGTTTGTATGAAAATGTGCTATATAAATAAATGTTGTTGTTGTTGTTATCTTCCAAAAGGGAGTCTTTTCACTGCCAAAAAAGAAATTCTTACCTTCACAGTCTTTGCAAAAGATACCAGCACTTTTCGTAATGTGCTGCAAAATATCCAGTGTGATATATGGCCGACTGTTTATCCCATCCAATACCCCAACACAGCTAGATGGAGTCCTCCCTGCAACATGGAGGTACCCTGAATTCCAGCAGGGCATCATGGACATTAGAGTTCGGCTTCACAGCCCTGCTGGATCCCGTAGGGGCTGCCAGAGGATGCTGCAGGGAGGCACGAGTGTTTTCATTATAGCCTGGAAGTACTTCCTAATCACGGGGATGGAAGCAATGAAGTATTTCCGGGTTGAAGAAAAGAAGACGTTTTCATCTGACCCGGAAGTGCTATAAAATCACATGGACTGAGGGAAAGAAGCACTTCCGGGTCAAGGAATATAAAAGGACTGTGGGAAACCCCAGCAGACTGAGCCGGAGTTGGGAGGAAGTGTGACGGAGCTGCTGGGTGGAGAGGAGGATTGTTTATTATTGTTGTGATTATTGATTTATTATTGTGTATCGTGGAAGTGGAGATACTTTGTGCACTTTATTGTAATAATAAATTCATTATTGGGACTTTTACCTGGTGTTTGGACGTATTGTCTGCAGGGTTCAGGGGTCAACAGCAACCCCTGCTGTCACACCAGCAAAAACAGTAATGCAAATGCTGTAAAAGATGTGCAGCCTTTTAGTACCCTGCTGGTGCATACTTACTCTATTTTCCTCTTATTGGCCCACTGAGTTTGTACAGATGTAACAATCCACATTAAGATAAGCCTAGGTAAAATGCCACCACCAAGTCTAGAAATCCGTACAGTAAATGAACATTCTCACAGTAGAAAACACTATTTCTAGTAGAACTGAAGTATTTTATCTATTTAGTGACTGTGAGGGTATGAGTGTGACGTGCATGCACATACCCACAGTCACTCACCTTAAGACAATTTACACTTACTAATCAACATAAACAGGAACTATTTTTCTTGTGTTAAGGATACGTTTTCTATTTGCTTGTGTGAGTTCACACATAAATACAGAAGTAAGCCAAAACTAAACCAACCATGTGGCATGAAAACTTTGCTGTGATTAGGGGTTAAAGGATTATTGTAGAAGAAGACTAACACTAAGAGGGCATGAACATCTCTTTTAAAATGGCTGAATCTCATATTATTTTGTGTTTTTTTTTTTGTTTAAATATGACATGCATAACAATTTTACAATGGGTGTGTAATTGCAAGATGTGGATCAGTACTCGACAACTGTCTTGTGCCATAAATGCCCCAGCAGCCTCCATTGTAAAGTAACAGTGGGGGCAAGATATTCAAATCTATAGAAAACACTTCATTTTAGAACACAGTTTCACATGGCAAATGCATAAATGTCATGTTTGAGAATAAATAATTTTGACTTAAAATTATTATCACCCATTGGTCATCCTCAATCAACCCCTTTTATCCATTTAGTTAATTATTGTATTAATTCTAATCTAACAGCATGAAACAACTTAGAGACTCAGTATGTCTCTGTGATTTACAGTATCTTGGGTTTTGGTTTTCTTGTACTCTGCCATGTGTTTTATTTTGAATTGTATTCTTATTTGCTTTGTAACTTACATTGTGGTAGTGATTGCTGCAAAAGTTTCTACAGATATGTAAAAAAAAGTTACACTAAGTGATTCAGAAAGCTGCAATATACAAGACATTGTGCTCTGCATTGTGCTCTGCATATGCTGGTAAGTAACATCAAACTGCAGGACACCAAACCCTTTTTATGTTACTCACATGCCCAAGGTCTTGGCAGAAGTTTCCTGATGAGAACCAACAAATCATCAACGCTGTTCTCCAAGGCTTTCAACCTCTTATCACTCACTTGGACTTCATTGTCAAAACTTTTATGGATATCATGCAAGGGTTCAATGCTGCGTAAAAAGACAGTAAGGAATGTTAATAGTTAATTGTTAAAATGAGAATGTGTTGGTAAAATATGAATATACAATAACTGGTTTGAATTGTGACCTTAATTTAATTTAAAAATAAAACGGTACATCCACTAACTAGGACGTGATGTTTAAAAAGGGTTTCAGTTTTATTTTTTTTACATAACCTTTCAAGTCATGAAATCCTTTAGGAAGTAAATTAAGAGAGAGAGCTCAAAGTGCTTTACAAGATGAAGAAAGAATGTTTTATAAAAATAAAAAATAAGATTAGGCAATACTAAATTACTAAGAATAAAGTAAGGTCAGATGGACAGGAGGACAGAAAAAAACAAACAAAAAAAATCCAGAGAGCTGAAGAAAAAAAAAAACACAAAATCTGCAGGGGTTCCAAAGCCATGAGACCACCCACTCCCCACTAGGCATCCAACCTAACATCCATCCATCCATCCATCCATTATCCACACCCCTATATCCTAACTACAGGATCACGGGGGTCTGCTGGATCCAATCCCAGCCAACACAGGATGCAAGGCAGGAAACAAACCATGGGCAGGGCGCCAGCCAACCACAGCCAACCTAACATAAATGATCTAAATCAGTCCTCATGGTTTTCAGGCTTCACATGAAAGAATTAAATGATGATGGTCATCTGGACATCTGGCCTTCAGCCCATCAATGCTGGGGCTGCTTGGTGCCCTGATCAGGTTGTGGTGGCACAGTTGTGACGTTGCGGCTTATTAACATTGGTCAAGGCTCGTGGCTATACTATCAGATGACGTTTCTGGTACCGTAATGCCATGGGAAAACGCGCTTTCGTCAGAAGGCAGAAGTAAGAAAAGTCAATAAGTAACGCCAAAGATGCACAATGATTCAATCACAATGCTAGGTGCTCGTACTTTGCTCACTATTAGTCTATACTAGCTTACCTTCCCCCTACACAGTTTCTGTGTGTCTATTCATGCAAGATGCTGTTCTGCACTTTCTTACTGGATTTAGGAAAAAACCTAATAACAGCTTGGACTTATCCTTCAAAAGGTTGCTACCTTTTACTTATAGTTATACCAGTATATAGTTTGTGCTAACTTCTAAGTTACAATTAATAGCTCTTGAAATCAAAACAGGTGTACATATGGTCTGATGTAAGCAATGCTTTGTTCCTTTTCTAGTCAGCTTTCTCCAGACACTAGTGATTGATTATCTTCAACATGCTTTCTTGTTTTAGGAGCTTGTCTCCTTTATCGCTTTGGTCACACCTTCTGACTTCAGGCAGCACTGCAGTTCCTTTTTGAGGTTCAAACACACCCTGTTGATCCTTTTTTTGCTAGCAATGTTACACCTGCTGGGTCAGCTGGTGATCAATCAGCCCTCATTGTTAACAAGACAAAAATATGGTATTACATATAAAGTATTCCTCCTGTTGGGCACTTGCTATCTTTAGCAAGTTTAGGACTAATGGCACTCCTCGTCCATCTTCTGTTATAGACAGTCTACCATTTTTCTAGTCCAGCCTTGTGCCCCTTTGGAGTAGAACTGGATTAATACAATGCTGTTACAACCACACCCTACAAGCACAGGGATTTCTACTATACAGCATAAGTTACTGCCCAGTTAAGCAGTGAGCTGATAGAGGAAAGCAATGAATTAGGGTGTTTTTGAGGTTACAGGATGAAGGGGACACCTTGTCATTGGTTTCTTTGGGTGCCCATAAGCCCATCCTTTTGGTTGACAATTGGTGCAAGGTTCTGTCCATCACAGTTGCCACACACTGAATTATGTCTCTTAGTTCGAACTTGGGTGTCTGGCCAGTATGTCTAGGAGATGTTGTTACAATGCTACTTGGTCTGATTGTCTAATCAGATGAGGTGCAGAGTCTACATTCCAAAGAGGTGCCCATTGTAAAAACTGAGAGTTTTTAGCTGGCTTTAAGAGTGTCTGGCCCTGGTTTTTAAGTCAGGACTTGTGTTTTAGCCATAGCAAAAATGGATAATATCAGTCTGTACTACAACAATAACTAGTTCCTTTATGTTCTGCCTGTTGGGGACACCTTTCGTAAGCTTTGCAAGCATTTAAACTGATGAAGGCATGCCATCACTCCTGACATGTGTTGCAGCCAGGGTTTGAAGTGGACTGGTATGCTGTACCAGTAGTTCCCTCTTTCTGCTTTGTAAACTGAAACGTAGCAGGACATCATGGTTTGACCACCAAGGGAACACCTTAATTATCCGCAATATTGCATGTATTTTACCTATCACCCCAAATCTCATTCTCTAAAGTATACTGTTTGTATCTAAGTGCACCTGACAATCCAAGTGGACTTCTTGTGTAAATGTGTACATTTGTATGTATATTATTTCACATCTTTAGAGGTGTAAGAAGAATTTGACAGAACAGGGAGTACTGAATTTACTCAAGAAGTCCACATTGTAACCAGATCTTTTTTGGGTTTCACCTAACTTTTCTTCATCCACTTCATTTTCCACACAGCTTGCCACTGCCCTAATTCTCTAATTGCCTAATAATACACCACTCGCTACACCATTATTATTGAGGAATATTGACAAATAAAAAAAACACAGGTTTGCTGATTTTCTTTTTTATATAATTTCACCAAATTTCAATCAAATCAGTCAAAGCGTTTTTGAGATTTTGGGGTATTTAGTTTTTCAATTGTGGGAGGGGTTTACCTATGAATACTGACATATTTAAATGTCCTACCTACCTAATGTCCTATATACCTACAGGCCTAGGTGTACCATCCTGAGAAATGTCAGCTATTTGACTAAATGGGAAATTATGTATTTGTTGATGGGTGAGTGCATTATTTATACAGTATACATATAACAGCTTTAAATTTAGCTGCTGTTGTCTCACGGATACAGTGCTCTTATGTTTTAATATTGCACCCAGCTATTGTCAATACAGAATTTGTTCCAATATCTGTAAGTTTTTTTTACAGGGACTCTGAGGTCTGTCCCATATCCCAAAGATGTCCATTATAGGTTGATTGGCATTTCTAAATTGTCTCAGAATGAGGGTGGGTTTATTTACAAGTCAAAGGAGGTTATGCTCAAGCTTTATAAACACACCACTGAGGCCTGCGCACTGTGTACAATTTGGTCTCCAGTCTACAAAAAGGACATCCAGTAGCAGTACTAGAAAAAGTCCAGAGAAGAGCAACTAGGCTCATTCCAGGGCTACAGGGGATGCATCATGAAGAGACATGATTGAAGTGTTTAAAATTATGAAGGGAATTAGTACAGTGGATCAAGACTGTTATTTTAAAATGAGTTCATAAAAAACACAAGGATACAGCTGAAAACATCTATCCATTATCCAACCTGCTATATCCTAAATACAGGGTCACGAGGGTCTGCTGGAGCCAATCCCAGCCAACACAAGGCGCAAGGCAGGAAACAAACCCCGGGCAGGGTGCCAACCCACCGCAGGACACACACCGCAGGTACAATTTAGAATCACCAATGCACCTGAAGGAAACCCACGCAGACATTAAGAGAACATGCAAACTCCACGCAGGGAGGTCCCGGGAAGCGAACCCGGCTCTCCTAACTGTGAGGCAGCAGTGCTACCCACTGCACCACCGTGCCACCCCAGCGGGAAGCATGCTAAGGGTAAATTTTGCACCAACATTAGGAACTTTTTCTTCAAACAAGGAACTATTGAAACATGGAATAAGTTAGCAAGTAATGTGGTAGACAGCAGAACATTAAGGACCTGCAAAACTCGACTTGATGTTATTTTGGTAGAATTAAGTAGATAGGCACGGCAAGCTTTTTTGGGCTGAATGGCCTGTTCTCGTCTAGATTGTTGTAATGTTCTAATGTGTTGGTGGAGAATACAATGAATTGTCAGCCAATCCAAGCTGCCTTTTGCCTTACCCTCAGTGTTTTTGTGATAGTCTCTGTACCACTCTGACCCTGAATTATATTATGTAGATTTGATAATGTTATGCCCTATGTTATGTTTTGTCAATTTCCAGAACTTGCCTAATCCAGGTGAAAGTCACAGGGAGCAACGCAGAGATCATCCTAATGATATAATACAACAGGCAATGCACTATATATACATATATATATATATATATATATATATATATATATATATATATATATATATATATATATATTAGGGCTGTCAAAGTCAACTCCTTAATAACGCGTTAACGCATTCTAACTTTAACGCCCTTAAAAAAATTAGTGCCGTTAACGCAGGTGCTTTTGACCCCACGAAATTCCCGTAATTCAAGCTGAGCCTGCAAACTGAATGCGATACTCTATCCTTCTAGTTACAGTATTTCTCGTAGAAGTCACTCCATATTCCTAATTGTTGATCGATGGAATAAAGTCCATTAAATGGGAAGTTCAGTTTCAAAACTTTGCCCGGTGGCTCACTAGATAAAACTAAGTTTGTGTGTAGTTACTGTCAAGCCGAGTTTAGTTATCACCGGAGTACAAGCAGCCTAAAATATCACATGCAAGTCAAACATCCATTTTACACTAATAGCATTAGCCCGGGTAATATGGGACAGGCCACACTTGGCAGTGTGTAGCAGAAACCAATGGACGCGTCAACCTCCACCAAATTAACGGTAGTAACTGCTAAATGGATAGCCACAGCATGCAGGCCGATTTACATTAGTGGAGGAGGAAGGTCTGCGCGACATAATTCGGATCACGTCAAACGACCCAATTTATGAATTACCCTCGAGAGGCACAGTCGTAACTAAGATACACGAGCTGTATGACTCAGAGAGGGCAAAACTAGTTAAGGAGCTGGAGATCACGGAGACGGTCGCCCTTACTGGTGACTACTAGTTTCGGAAATCATAGCTACCTCGGGGTATCGACGAACAGTGGAAACTGCATTCACATGCTTTGACGGTCGTGAAAACATCGGAGAGACATCAAGCCGAAACATGAGACGAACATTTTATGGATGTAGCAAGGCAGTGGAACGTTGAGAATAAAGTAAGCACACACAATAGAGACAGTGCACGAAATTTAATTTCAGTGGTGAGACAGCTGCCTTGCGAACACTTGCCATGCATCGCGCACAGCATTCAACGTTCTGCCACAGTGTCTCTGTAGAATAGTGCATTTGACGGCGCACTTTCTAGATGCCGAAAGGTGGCGGGGCACTTCAAGCACAGCCCATCAAATATTGCAGAACTTGAGAAATAGCAAGTCGCGCATGGCCTGGAGACTGAGACAATCGCACAAGACGTACCGACTAGATTGAAAGCCCGATATAATACTAACGTGGTCATGCCAACAAATGCTGAGCTGGAGAAACTTCAGAAGCTGGAGGCATTGCTCGCGCCCTGCAGGTAATACACACTTTTTTTCTAGCAATATCGCACACGGTCATTGAAAAATGTGCGTCTCCATCGATCATTAAATACACATAGTGGGAGGGTGGAGTCTCTTACCTTAGTGGCAAGTTCTTTTTCATACTGTCGGATATTTGGCCAGTCCTTTAGCATATGGTTTGTCATAAGTCGGATTGATGTTTATGCCATTTTTTATGTAATAAATATGAGTGGGACAAATTTTGTGACGGGATGTTCGTCTTTTGCGATACAGGACGCAATGTTCACTTTGATTCTAAGAACCTTCTCATTAACTTTTATTTTTTTGTGTGTCATTAGCAGCGGCCACAGATGATGACATGCCATGTGTTTTTTTTTTTAAATTTACTTTGTTTTCTGAAAAACTATACTTATACGTTATTTCGTTTTAAAATCGGATTTCCAGTAATGTACGGTATTGAGCCTGCTAATATTTCTCCCGATGCTTATCAGTACCTGCAAAACATTGGATTGATCATAAAAAAAGACTGGGAAATCTTTTAGCCAATGTACGTTAAACTGGTACGTTTTTTGTGTCAGATAAGAAGACATTTAGTGGCAGGGTCCGCCTCCTCACATGACGCAACAGTAGTAGCGCTGAGTTTAAGTTGGATTGGGAGGGGGGCTTGCCATCTTTTACTCGTTGCCTATTCTCTCCTGTTAATGTTGTGATATTACATTACAGTACAGTACATCCACAAAGAATGTTTTTTAATTTCAAATTAGATTTAAAAAAACTGTCGCATTGTGCAGACCAAATAAAGTCCATTTATAGTTAAGTATGAGTAGCATTAGGTAATTCTCAAGTCTATCTTGTTTTGCTAATGTTTTTATGTATGAGTGAATACAAATGCATACAAGGCCCTAACAATTTAATTGTTATTGAATTGATTTTGGCAGATACTTTACTGAACTCCTTAGGAGAGAAGTTTGTTTCATGTTCAGTGGTGCTGCCCGCTTTATGCCATCTGTCTCGGGTGATGGAGCGTTCCGAGGATGACCCAGCCTATATAATAATAAAGTTCAAGCAAACCTTCACCATGGACATGGAGAAACGAAAGGAAAAAACAAACAATACATAGCTAAAGATTTCCACAGCACTTGACACCATGTTTAAGGACCTTAAGTGCCTACACAGAACTGACAGAGCTGAGGTGTGGTCATTGATTGCTGGCACCCTCAAAGAAGACATACAGTAACCACTGCAAGCAGCAACATCGGAACCCCCAAACAAGAAGGCATCTCTCTTAGTGGTTTCAGAGTCAGAATCTGATGAGGAGGAGGACTGTATTCAAAAATGTCTGAAGTGTTAGAAAGCAGAGCTGTCATCAGCATGGAGGATTGCCCCCTAAAGTGGTGGTTCACACATGCTCTGGTATACAAAGAGCTGTCTTGCCTTGCTCGCAAGTACTTTGCAGAAAAAGCGAGCTGCCTTGTCCTCTGGAAATGTGACCAAACTTGTATGTTTAAGCAACTGGCTAAGTTTAATAAAATAGAAAAAGTGTATTATTCATAATAATCCAAAAGGCCAACCCGCTGTCTCTGCTGAGAAATTAACTTGGCTAAATACATTAACAATATTGAATTGTATTCTGTTTGTAAAATCCTGTTTCTGGAGTATTTGTGTGGCTTTTGAGTGAGATTTATTAAGCATTATTGAGTAATACATGGAGACTGCAGTATGAGACTACATGTCTTAAATATATGTCATCTGTTTTACAATATAAGTCCAATTGTTTGTTTTCTATGTTCAGCATTGCACAGCCCTAGAGGATGAGTGAATAAAGCTATATATATATATATATATATATATATATATATATATATATATATATATATATATATATATATATATATACTGCTCAAAAGAATTAAAGGAACACTTTTTAATCAGAGTATAGCATAAAGTCAATGAAACTTATGGGATATTAATCTGGTCAGTTAAGTAGCAGAGGGGTTGTTAATCAGTTTCAGCTGCTGTGGTGTTAATGAAATTAACAACAGATGCACTAGAGGGGCAACAATGAGATGACCCCCAAAACAGGAATGGTTTAACAGGTGGAGGCCACTGACATTTTTCCCTCCTCATCTTTTCTGACTGTTTCTTCACTAGTTTTGCATTTGGCTACAGTCAGTGTCACTACTGGTAGCATGAGGCGATACCTGGACCCTACAGAGGTTGCACAGGTAGTCCAACTTCTCCAGGATGGCACATCAATACGTGTCATTGCCAGAAGGTTTGCTGTGTCTCCTGCACAGTCTCAAGGGCATGGAGGAGATTCTAGAGACAAGCAGTTACTCTAGGAGAGCTGGAGAGGGCCATAGAAGGTCCATAACCCATCAGCAGGACCAGTATCTGCTCCTTTGGGCAAGGAGGAACAGGATGAGCACTGCCAGAGCCCTACAAAATGACCTCCAGCAGGCCACTGGTGTGAATGTCTCTGACCAAACAACCAGAAAGACTTCATGAGGGTGACCCAAGGGCCCCATGTCCTCTAATGGGCCCTGAGCTCACTGCCCAGCAGCATGCAGCTCGATTGGCATTCGCCATAGAATACCAGAATTGGCAGATGCACCACTGGTGCCCTGTGCTTTTACAGATGAGAGCAGGTTCACCCTGAGCACGTGACAGAAGTGAAAGGGTCTGGAGAAGCCATGGAGAACATTATGCTGCCTGTAACATCATTCAGCATGAGCAGTTTGGTGGTGGGTTAATGATTGTCTGGGGAGGCATATCCATGGAGGGTCACACAGACCGCTACAGACTTGACAAAGGCACCTTGGCTGCCATTAGGTATCAGGATGAAATCCTTGGACCCATTGTCAGACCCTATGCTGGTACAGTGGCTCCTGGTGCACGACAATTCCTGGCCTCATGTGGTGAGAGTATGCAGGCAGTTCCTGGAGGATGAAGGAATTGATACCATTGACTGGCCACCACACTTTCCTGACCTAAATCCAATAGAACACCTCTGGGACATTATGTTTTGGTCCATCCAATGCCACCAGGTTGCACCTCAGACTGTCCAGGAGCTCAGTGATGCCCTGGTCCAGATCTGGGAGGAGATCCCCACAACACCATCTGTCATCTCATTAGAAGCATGCACCGATGTTGTCAGGCATGTATACAAGAACACAGGGGCCATACAAAGTGCTGCGTATAATTTTGAGTTGCTGCAATTAAATTTTGGCAAAATGGACTAGCCTGCCACATAATTTTTCACTCTGATTTTTGGGGCGTCTTTGAATTCAGGGCTCTGTAGGTTGATCATTTTCATTTCCATCAAACGATGTGGCATCCTTTCATTCCTAACACATTACCCAGTCTATATCAGTATAGATATCCAAGAGGATTTCTTTTTCCCATTGAGATCTGATGTGTTTTCAAAGTGTTCCTTTAATTTTTTGAGCAGTTTATATATATATATATATATATATATATATATATATATATATATACAGTGGTGTGAAAAACTATTTGCCCCTTCCTGATTTCTTATTCTTTTGCATGTTTGTCACACAAAATGTTTCTGATCATCAAACACATTTAACCATTAGTCAAATATAACACAAGTAAACACAAAATGCAGTTTTTAAATGATGGTTTTTATTATTTAGGGAGAAAAAAAATCCAAACCTACATGGCCCTGTGTGAAAAAGTAATTGCCCCCTGAACCTAATAACTGGTTGAGCCACCCTTAGCAGCAATACCTGCAATCAAGCATTTGCAATAACTTGCAATGAGTCTTTTACAGCGCTCTGGGGGAATTTTGGCCCACTCATCTTTGCAGAATTGTTGTAATTCAGCTTTATTTGAGGGTTTTCTAGCATGAACCACCTTTTTAAGGTCATGCCATAGCATCTCAATTGGATTCAGGTCAGGACTTTGACTAGGCCACTCCAAAGTCTTCATTTTGTTTTTCTTTAGCCATTCAGAGGTGGATTTGCTGGTGTGTTTTGGGTCATTGTCCTGTTGCAGCACCCAAGATCGCTTCAGCTTGAGTTGACGAACAGATGGCCGGACATTCTCCTTCAGGATTTTTTGGTAGACAGTAGAATTCATGGTTCCATCTATCATAGCAAACCTTCCAGGTCCTGAAGCAGCAAAACAACCCCAGACCATCACACTACCACCACCATGTTTTACTGTTGGTATGATGTTCTTTTTCTGAAATGCTGTGTTCCTTTTACGCCAGATGTAACGGGACATTTGCCTTCCAAAAAGTTCAACTTTTGTCTCATCAGTCCACAAGGTATTATCCCAAAAGTCTTGGCAATCATTGAGATGTTTCTTAGCCAAATTGAGACGAATCCTAATGTTCTTTTTGCTTAACAATGGTTTGCGTCTTGGAAATCTGCCATGCAGGCCGTTTTTGCCCAGTCTCTTTCTTATGGTGGAGTCGTGAACACTGACCTTAATTGAGGCAAGTGAGGCCTGCAGTTCTTTAGACGTTGTCCTGGGGTCTTTTGTGACCTCTCGGATGAGTCGTCGCTGCGCTCTTGGGGTCATTTTGGTCGGCTGGCCACTCCTGGGAAGGTTCACCACTGTTCCATGTTTTTGCCATTTGTGGATAATGGCTCTCACTGTGGTTCGCTGGAGTCCCAAAGCTTTAGAAATGGCTTTATAACCTTTAACAGACTGATAGATCTCAATTACTTCTGTTCTCATTTGTTCCTGAATTTCTTTGGATCTTGGCATGATGTCTACCTTTTGAGTTGCTTTTGGTCTACTTCTCTGTGTCAGGCAGCTCCTATTTAAGTGATTTCTTGATTGAAACAGGTGTGGCAGTAATCAGGCCTGGGGTGGCTACGGAAATTGAACTCAGGTGTGATACACCACAGTTAAGTTATTTTTGAACTAGGGGGCAATTACTTTTTCACACAGGGCCATGTAGGTTTGGATTTTTTTTCTCCCTAAATAATAAAAAACATCATTTAAAAACTGCATTTTTGTTTACTTGTGTTATATTTGACTAATGGTTAAATGTGTTTGATGATCAGAAACATTTCGTGTGATAAACATTTAAAAGAATAAGAAATCAGGAAGGGGGCAAATAGTTTTTCACACCACTGTATATATATATATATATATATATATATATATATATATATATATATATATATATATATACTAATTATTAGATTACAAAGTTTGGTTTCTTTTCCTTTTTATTGCATGCTTGAATTTATTTTATGCTGTATCAGTACATAAGAAAATATTTTTTAGGCTTTGTCCAGAGCAAAGCTGAGAAATTTCTTTGTTTCTAAATATTGCTAGCAGAAAGGAGTGAAGTTCCTAGTTAAAAACAAATTGGTTAATTGTACCATAACAATATTATCTTAAGCACAATTACTAACCTGCCCTGAATTGTATTGACTTTGGGTGTCTTTTTGACTTTGACTTTTGATTGAATTGGTGATTGACTTTGGATTGAATTGAGTGACTTTTGAATTGCAGTTCTCTGTAAGCTTCCACCATCCAACCTTCTGCATGCTCGGACAGCCACAGCACTGAAAACTAACAAAGAAAGAGGGGTGTGGGAGGGGGTGTATTGAGGTATAGATGGAGCAAGCGGCTGTCCTAATCATTACAGTTGCTTCCATCAGGCCAGTTTTACAATGGGGTTTCCCAGTGGAACTGTGAATTGTGTTCTGAATAATTCTTTAATGCAAACCAAATATAAAATTACTATTTATGTGGTGACTGTCTGTGGTTATTATAGTCACTGTTGTGGCTTCAAGGTGGCACTATAAGTGGAATGACCTGTCTACTGTACATTTGAAAACACTTAATTCGGTCCATTCATGGAGCCAACAATCCCTGCAGAACAGTCAATAAAGGGAAATGGCTATAGGCTTTGTTGGTAAACTAAGCATAGGAAAAGTTCAAGTATATTTTTAAATAAAATGTACAGCATATTGTATTTGTTTCACATAATTTTGACACTGAACTGTGGAAAGAGGAATGAACACTAAAATCCAATAAATTAAACAAAACAAATAAGAAATTTCTTACCTTGCTTTCAATGAATTTATCTCCTGTAAAAGGAAAAAGAGAGTGATGAGAATGAGGTTGTAATTATACTTGTGTTGAAATCAATCATTAATCAAATCATTCATTTGCTAAACCTTTTTATTTCTAATTTTAATAATCACTAGTGATGAGCGAGCATGCTCGGTCAAACGTGTTGGCTGGAGCATCACTATGCTCTGAGCATGGTGCTACTCGAACGAGCACCACATGTGCTCGTGCGCCATGCTCGAGTCTCCTCCCCGCACGTTTCGCGGGTTGGAGACAGCCAATCAAGGGGCAGGTAAGTACTGCTCTCACTGTAATGCCAGTAGGTATGTCAGGTGTTGGCATTACAGTGATTGGCTGGCCGGAACACGTCATCGGGTGCTGAACAGCATGCACTCGCATATAATGTTTTAGAGCATCAGTTCACCTGCAGGCACTCCCATATCATGTTTTAGAGCAGTGAAAGGCAACCTTTTTTCCAAAAAGTCCAAAGTCGCGGCGCACCTGAGGGACTGCCCATAAATAAAGTCGTGACAACACAATCTATGGACTCGCCAATAAAACAGTTAATTTTACAAGTTTGAAAGATATTTTATTAATAAAGGAATCACAGAATAAATCTTAAATTTAATTAATGTGAACGTTGAGATTGTTTTTCAGCACATATGAGATTGATGCGAGGATCAATTTTCGAAAGACAGACGCGCATTTCCTTGTCGATCATTTGAAGTCTCTCACGTTTCTTAGACTTCATTTCCGTAAGTGTTCCGTTATCTGTTTTTCCAACATATTTTTTTTAAAACATTATCTTTTTAATCAACCAAAAGTTCAAAAACACTAGCAATTTTAAATATTTTACAAATGTTTTCGCAGCGCCCCTAGAAAATTCGCGCAATTAGTGCCCGACAATGTTTTAGAGCGTCAGCTCACCTGCAGGCACTGGTATATAATGTTTTAGAGCGTCATTTTTCCTGTAAAATTGATTTTTTGGGAGGTTTTGGGCGTGTTTTTGTCATTCTGTAAAAGTGGCGTACAACTCGGACAAACTGGCTCCCAGCAGCGACTTGGAAGTCCAAGATGCATCCAGACATCGTCTCCATGCTGTTCCCGGTCCATTTGGCTGGTGTTTCTGTCACTTTCTGACCTTTTCCAATGGACCAGGCACCCTCCCTTCTTCAGAGCAGGGGGTGCCTGGTTATCTCCCATTGACTTACATTATACTTGGGTGCTCGGTAGAGCACACGAACATCGCGATGTGTTCGAATCGAACACTTTGGTGCTCGCTCATCACTAATAATCACGTATCTCTAAAAAATAAAATATTTTCTATGAATATGTGAGCTTTGCTTCCAACTTCCACTGTCCCCTAATGATCATGAAATGTATTTTTAACCAAAACATTTAACTAATAGTCTGAAAATAAGCAATGATAAACCAAATTAAAATGTAACATGACATCTTCAAACCTGCTTAGTCCAATTTGGGTCACAAAAGTAGTAAATAAATTGTTATGTATGTTATAGGTTAACTAGACATATAGCATGATTGTCTCAATTTCCCTGCCTTTATGGTTAAATTGTTAAGCATATGCTGCTGTGATAATACATCATCACATGATTAATTTGTTCTACATTTTGAGTTAAATTATCTAAAAATAATTAGAAATACAATATAATCCCAGATGACTATAAAAGGTAGGAGCTGAAATCAATCATATTCAAATATGAGCCATTATTTGTCAAAAAAAAAAAAAAAACTTTAGAAACAGAGAATATTATGTGAATGAGTAATATGCCGGTGTCTCTGTCAAACAGCTAGCAGCCCAGTGTAAAATGATTGTTTTTGGTTTACTTTTCCTAATAAGCATATCCATTTTCTGTTTTGATCTGCTTTGATGAATGTAGGTAGCAGTGAGCAGACTACACTCCACAGCTCATTTGGTGATTTGTTATTCCCTGCTTCAAGCATACAGCCATCATTCCTGTCCCAAAGAAACATAAAGTAGACTGCCTTAATGATTACCGCCCAGTAGCACTTACTCCCATAGCCATGAAGTGCTTTTAGAGGCTGGTGCTAGAACATATCAAGGGCTCCCTCCAGTTTGCCTTCTGTTGCAACAGGTCCACTGAGGATGCCATCTCCATAACACTTCACACCACCCTTTTTTCATCTGGAGAACAAGAACTGTTATGCCAGACTGCTGTTTGTGGACATCCCAGCTCATCGCTAAACTCCTGGATCTGGGGCTTAGCTCTTCATTGTGCAACTGGGTACTGGACTTCCTCACCGGCAGACCTCAGCAAGTGAATATTGGTGGAAAAACCTCCTCCATCATCACCATCAACACTGGCACCCTGCAGGGTAACGTGCTGAGCCCCCAGCTTTACTCTCTCTACAGCCATGACTGTGTAGTTAAGTACAGCTCTAACACCATCCTCAAGTTTGCTGACGATACCACTGTAATAGGTCTGATCAGGGAGGACGATGAGACGGCCTACAGAGAGGAGGTCAGACTCCTGGCAGAATGGTGTCAGGACAACAACCTCACCCTCAACGTTAGCAAAACTAAGGAGATGATTATGGATTTCCACAAACAGGCAACAGAGCACAGCCCCATCTACATTGGAGGTGAGGCTGTGGAGCAGGTCAGCAACTTTAGGTTCCTTGGAGTCACCCTCACTGATGACCTTAAATGGTCAAGTCACACTGCGGCTGTAGTCAAGAAAGCCCAACAATGCCTCTACTTCCTCAGGAGACTGAGTAAAGCCCAGATGTCCCCCACAACCTTGTGCAGATTCTACAGGTATACTGTGGAATCCATCCTGACAGGATGCATCACATCCTGGTACAGCAACTGCTGTGTTCAGGACTGCAGAGCTCTGCGGTGTGTGGTGAACACAGCACAGCAAATCACGGACACACAGCTCCCTGCGATCCATGACATCCACACTACATGGTGTCTCAGGAAAGTGAAGGCAGGACCCCAGCCACCCTGCACTATCACTTTTCACCCCTCCCATCTGGGAAGCGACTAAAGTCCATTCGGACACACACCTCCAGGCTCAGGAACAGTTTCTACTAGTACTGGGTGGTATACCAAAAAACATTTTTTATTTTTGTTATGATATGGATTTTTCTTATACCGGAACACCGGTTTAAATAGCCTAAACAACTTTCGGAACGTGGCGCAGCAGAAAACACTGTTTAAGCGGGGATCTTTTTCACTGCAGCACCGCGGAACGGGCATACAACAGAGTACATATGTTAGTGGAAGAATTGAGTAGTAAAAATGGACAGAGAACATTCCTAAGCGGAAGCTGTAGCAGATGGTAAAGTTGAAGATGATGACACAGAAGAAATTTTGAAGAAAAAAAGGTGTTGTGTCTGTTCTCTGAAGATACTTTGGTTTTAAAAGTTCAGGGGCCTCATGTATAAACGGTGCGTACGCACAGAAATGTTGCGTAAGAACTTTTCCACGTTCAAATCGCGATGTATAAAACCTACACTTGGCGTAAAGCCACGCACTTTTCCACGGTACCTCATACCTTGTCGTACGCAAGTTCTCTGCTTGGTTTTGCAGACTGGCGGCACCCAGCGTTAAAGCAGTGCTACTGTTCCTGTGTGGTTACACCTTATTTTTCTGATGCGGCTTTATAAATACACTGAAACTAACCGCATATTGTTTATTAGTGTAACACATCTGATTTGTAATTAACTTGTAACAATATAATGGTCCAGGGAATAGCCATATTATTCCAAATACCATAACTGATTTAGCGTTGTTACTCTCACTGCACCTTCTTCTTCTTTTTTCAGCTGCTCCCGTTAGGAGTTGCCACAGTGGATCATCTTTTTCCATATTACTCTCACTGCACCACTCAGAGTATTTATATCACTGTATCTGAGTGTGAATCACAGCAGCAGCTGATCGGAAAGAGAATTACAGCTTCAAGTACACGCTGTCTCAGCCACGGCAAAATTTTCAAAGCCTTTCTTGTACGGACCTCGTGGTTCAGAAACAGTTTCATCCCAAGAACTATAAACGCACTCAATCAATTGCTCCTTGTAGAACTGTTTGTACTTATAAGTACAATTACCCCACTGTAAACTTGCACTACAGTTATAATATTGCACAACCTGAGCCACTTTATAAAGCGCATATTTACATATGATGACGATATCATTTTTAAGGTGAAATGCAGCAAAATATGTTTATTATATTATACAGATAAAACTTTAACTTCATTTAAATAATCTATATTCTTCACTGGGAGTGTCATGAAGGATAGAATAATTAAACATGTACTACGAAGATATTTCAATGTTCCTTAAATGTTCTGAAGAATCGGCGCTCCCCAATTGTGATTGGGTATTTGGGGAAAGAAAAGCAAGGACTGCAGTGGTGGCTACGCCAATATATATTGAATATAAAACAGAAAGAGAAAATAACACAGCTAAAAACACAGCTACAAATTTCGGCAAAAGTTAAATGCTTGTGTCATGAGCATGAGGCGGCTATGCAGTATACGCAACGGACATGGCCATCCACCGTGCATAAACTACATTACTTACATTGGCGGGCGAAGGAGCCACCGATTCTTCCTCTGCCCAATGCCACCACAAGCCTAGAGCCGCCCCTGAGTACTGCTGCAATAAATTATTTCATCAAAGTGAAACACATGTTTAATAACGTGCTTTAACTCCTATCATCATGAAAATGATATCATGTATACATCTCAGTATTTTAGTTATTCAAAGAGCTGTAATATCACGAATGTAATGGATTCTGTGTCCAGTTGGAGGAAGAGAGCCGGTTTAAGAAGCAAGTAGTGATTCACACACATAGGCACATAGAAGATCAAATACAAAACAAAGCATTTAACGTGCTACTTTAATTACGATATGATTTGAGAAACTGGTTAATTAAACAATTTTAAGATGAAGTTTATGATGTTCTACTTTAATGACAAAATAAACTACGTGATTAAAGTGGAAATGTCGAGATTGAAGTTGACATTTCGTGCTTTTTCGCCACTGTGTGCCTTTTTTTCTCTGTTCCCTAATAAGCTTTCATATGACACTCAGACAGTGGGCTACAACTCGGCTTTTCACGGCGACTTTGATATGTGACTTCTTTTTTTTTTCCAGCACTGTGCGATTTTGTGAATATGAGCTTTCAAGTTTCTCCAGCACGCTATGTCACTCGATCAACTTCCTTTTGTTGATTATACCACGGTTTATTTGAACAAATAGTATGTTTTTCCTTTGCCTCCACTTGGTATTCGCTGAAATTCTTATATTTTCCCCCGTGCTTTTCCCATTGTCTTTTCACAGAAGGCTGAGTTTAAGGGCGATTTAGATTTATTTGCATATTCAAAGAGGCGCAATTCTTGGAGGAGTTGGGGCGTTACATAAAGCGCGTGCACGAGCGTTAGTTTTCACGCTGATCGGGATTTATGTAGCGGAAGAACGTGGAAGTTGGTGTAGGCACAGATTCCTGCATCTGGATTTTTCTGTGCGTAAGCACACTTCGGCTTTTGTGCTTACACCATGTTATAGTGCGAGTTCTACGCACGGCGTTATACATGAGGCCCCAGATGTGTTCAAATGTGTGAATACTGTTTCTATACTACTGGATAACACTGCAAGCCAAATTGTAATTGTTTTATTTTTTTTTCCAATACTGTGTAATGTACCTGGTTACTGTGTAATAGTGTGATGATGCCGGTCCCCTACAGACTCCCCCTTCCCACATGGGAGTCTGTTGAACCAACACCTCGATAGTTATGACCGAGATGAGATGAGAAATCTCATTGAAGCCAAAGGATGGTGGAAAGTGCTCAAGTGCTTTTGTTAAAAACAGTGAAAAGTTAAACTAAAAGTGTCCATTGTGCAGTGTTCAGAAAAATACAGTACCCAAATAAATAGCAAATCCATAAAACCAGTGAAACATGGGAATAAAATCCGTAATAAATAAATCCGTTAAAATACAGGTTAAAATGCAGTCTCTCTCCTCGCCCGATCGCAGCACACCATCTTCTGTCTCCACGGCTCACCCTTTACGGGCATTGCTGGCAGGGCCTTTACAGCACTAACTGCTTTCTGTCAACTCCCGTCTTGGCTGCCGCCACACTGCACAGTCAGACCATCCGAGGTCGGCACACCTCCCACATCTTCCTTTGCGCTCACTCACTTGCTCCTCAGATCCATTAGGAGGTCTTACATTTCACTTGCCCCACTCTGTACACTTAGTCAGTGGATGACTGTTAATGAACCAGCCCCTAGATCGCCTCAGCGTGTGCTCCCTTATGAAGCCCCAGTTCGTGCTGCCATCACCTTCCTGGTGTCTGTATCGTCTCCCATGACTGCCTTTTCCCATCTTTAACCCCTTTGTGCTCTATCTTTTTTTTTTTGCTTGCCCCTATCCTGCTGGCCCATAAATATACATCTCTGTGGGCGCAGCGCCTTATTCACACGCCGCGGTAATCCGATGAAGCAATAGAGAACGATCGGGTGCAACATGCCCTAATCACCTCATCAACTCCCCGCGGTCGTGCAATCACGTTTTTAAGTAATAGTATTATTACTTGAAGTTGCACTATTATTTATTTTATTGTTGTTATTTATTAGTTTAAATATTATGCAGTTTAATGATGGTAAAGTTGTTTAAAAAATCACTTTAACATGTCAGTGGACAGAGATTGTTAACATTAACAGAAAGTGTAGTTCTGCGGTGGGCTGGCGTCCTACCCTGGGTTTATTTCCTGCTTTGCGCCCTGTGTTGGCTGGGATTGGCTCCAGCAGACCCCCGTGACCCTGTAGTTAGGATATAGTGGGTTGGATAATGGATGGATGGATGGATGAAGAAAGTGTAGTTGGTTCACAAAAAATATTTAGTATTTATTCCTTTTCTAAGACATGTTCAGTGCAATACAACTTTTGATAAGCACCTCTGGATATTTTAGTAAGTCTAAATGCCTCTTTGGATGGTTGACAATATGTTGTCAAAATTTTAGTTTGAGTTTGCAAAATTTGTTGAATAAAAAAGGTTCTATATTTTGACTGCAACTGTCATGCAATGTGATTCCTTCTCTTCATTAGTGCCTCATTAGTGCCCCCCTCCTTAAAAACTATCACTTTATGGGGCCATGCAAATCTTTATTAATACTTGTGTGCACATTAAAATGTTTTTTTGTACAATGTACAATTCTAATGACAGAGGAATAGGTTATTCTTAGCCAGTCTACTGCAGTAATTGCAGTGGAAAATATGGTTAACTCATGCATGGGAAAAAAATACAGTTGAATACCGTGAAACCGGTACAATTTTGAAAAATACCGTGATATAGAATTTTGGTCATACCGCCCAGCACTAGTTTCTACCCAACTGCAATCAGACTCATGAACAATCAGTAACCTTGTGTCACCTCCACTGCTACCTGCATATATACTTCTGCCACTGTCTCTATTTATTCCTAGGATTCTGTTTTTATTTATTTACTTATTTATATTCATTTATTTATTGTGTGTGGTTTTTTTGTCTATGTTCACTGTCTGCAGAGGCACATGCAATCAAGCATTTCATTGTACATGGTACTTGTACTTGTACACATGACAATAAAGAATTGAAATTGAAATTGTATTGTAGTAATAATATCCTGTGTTAATTGATCAGGCAGTCACACTTGTAATTTATGTCCATATGTATTAAGCCAAAAGGGGCTTTTGGCCACAAGGTGTGTCATCATATTTGTGCACTGTTGATTTCCCTGTCCTTCCCAACTCCACCCTTTGACTCATTTTCATGCCATGCTCTTTATCTTTAGAACACATGAAATTCTGAAACTCTGACGTTTGGTTCATCAAATAGGAGGAGAACTCATTACATCAGATTTGTTTACGTGTGCATGTTATTTGTCGTTGTTTTAGTATAAAAATTTTATGTAAAGCCCTCTTCTGAGTTAAACCTGTGAGTCATGTATGAATCTAGTCACAAGATGGCTGCATTTGCGTTCATCCCTGGATGTGCCTGCCAAGGCATAGTAAATTGTGTGACTTCATGCCTAAATCAAAATTTTTACATGGCCACCTTGAATAAATTGTTATTTGCGGTATACCTTAATTAAACCAGTATGTCAGCCATAAGCTAATGGTAGACCTTTCAATGTATCTTTCATTTATGCCCAAGCTGTAGTAACCTGCATAAAGGGTGAAAAAGAAGTTGAAAGCCAACTGTGGCATAGTGTATGGCGCAGTGAAAGCCAGCATCTGAGGGGAAAACCAAGATGAGAACCAAGTATGGAAGTACGTAGAAGCTTATTCCTGACACTAAAAAATATAAACATTTAAATATTGAATTATTTTGCAAACATATAGCATTATTTTGCAATAATTACTGCATTATTTCTAAAAAAGTACTGTGCTACTTTGCAGAAATATTGCTTGCTGCTGCCGGTATCACCATGCATGAGTGTGCTTCAGTTGTTTTGTGACAGCTGCTGAAGAAGCAATAAGCACATGTGTAGCGTGCAATTAAGTGACAAGAATTGAACAGACATTATATTGTAGGTTTACATTTAGTTTTAATCAGCATAAAGTTTAGCAAGTTAAATAAAAAAAAGTATTAGCGCTGAGCTGTCATTCCTACTTCACTATTATGATTGGTGTTCTTTATTCATTTTTATTTGCTTTCCTGAGGAGTTCCTAGGACTTTTTGAAGGCTACTCTGAGATTTCTGAGGTAAAGGAATTTAATACAAATGTTTAATTTGTTGTACCTTTCTTACTGACAAAGTTGAAATATTTTAATGTCTTATCTCAACATACTTATCTTGAATGTTGATAGGCTGTACTATTATGGTGATTTTTGAAACATTGTCTTCAGGAATTTTCTCACATGACATCATTGGCGCGACCATATGTAAAATCAGATTATGTGCCATTTCAGTATCCGTGTTTGGATAATTCTAAAAGTCTTTAAGTGCACTTTTCTGTATTTTTCTTCTTGGTTTTCTGACTTATTTTCTGGCTAACAATTCTGATTCTTGTCTTATGTTTCTGGCTTGATGAAAGATCTCTTCGTCTCTTTGGTTTTGACCATGGCATATACTCCATTTTGAGTCTTGTTTCATCTTCTAAACCTGAAATAAAATGTCATTCTTCTTTGGCAGATCACTTACACTGCCAGGGTCTGCATGGGGTTTGCACATTCCCTCTGTACATTTGTAAATTGATTGATAATAGTGAGTGTGCTTATCTACTACTATATACACTCACCTAAAGGATTATTAGGAACACCATACTAATACGGTGTTTGACCCCCTTTCACCTTCAGAACTGCCTTAATTCTACGTGACATTGATTCAACAAGGTGCTGAAAGCATTCTTTAGAAATGTTGGCCCATATTGATAGGATAGCATCTTGCAGTTGATGGAGATTTGTGGGATGCACATCCAGGGTATGAAGCTCCCGTTCCACCACATCCCAAAGATGCTCTATTGGGTTGAGATCTGGTGACGGTGGGGGCCATTTTAGTACAGTGAACTCATTGTCATGTTCAAGAAACCAATTTGAAATGATTCGAGCTTTGTGACATGGTGCATTATCCTGCTGGAAGTAGCCATCAGAGGATGGGTACATGGTGGTCATGAAGGGATGGACATGGTCAGAAACAATGCTCAGGTAGCCCGTGGCATTTAAACGATGCCCAATTGGCACTAAGGGGCCTAAAGTGTGCCAAGAAAACCCCCACACCATTACACCACCACCACCAGCCTGCACAGTGGTAACAAGGCATGATGGATACATGTTCTCATTCTGTTTACGCCAGATTCTGACTCTACCATTTGAATGTCTCAACAGAAATCGAGATTCATCAGACCAGGCAACATTTTTCCAGTCTTCAACTGTCCAATTTTGGTGAGCTTGTGCAAATTGTAGCCTCTTTTTCCTATTTGTAGTGGAGATGAGTGGTACCCGGTGGGGTCTTCTGCTGTTGTAGCCCATCCATCTCAAGGTTGTGCGTGTTGTGGCTTCACAAATGCTTTGCTGCATACCTCAGTTGTAACGAGTGGTTATTTCAGTCAAAGTTGCTCTTCTATCAGCTTGAATCATTCGGCCCATTCTCCTCTGACCTCTAGCATCAACAAGGCATTTTCGCCCACAGGACTGCCGCATACTGGATGTTTTTCCCTTTTCACACCATTCTTTGTAAACCCTAGAAATGGTTGTGCGTGAAAATCCCAGTAACTGAGCAGATTGTGAAATACTCAGACCGGCCCGTCTGGCACCAACAACCATGCCACGCTCAAAATTGCTTAAATCACCTTTCTTTCCCATTCTGACATTCAGTTTGGAGTTCAGGAGATTGTCTTGACCAGGACCACACCCCTAAATGCATTGAAGCAACTGCCATGTGATTGGTTGATTAGATAATTGCATTAATGAGAAATTGAACAGGTGTTCCTAATAATCCTTTAGGTGAGTGTATGTGTGATTACCTGTTATAACACTGAAATTCTAGAACTATGCCAGTAAAATTTCTCAAATAGCAAAAAATATTTAGCTCTTCGTGTGTTGTGAAGTAAATAACATGCAACCTTTTTTCCATCCCCAATCTGAGCCACTTTAGGGCATGTACTCTATCTGCTGAGCCATCAGGTCACACTGTTTCAATCTAATATCTATCACAAATAACTGGATTAAAACTAAACTAACACATTATTTATAGGGTTATGTTGCTGGATTGCATGCAGCACATTTTTTTCTGATTGACTGTGTGATTGAGCCTTGCAAAGCACCAGTGTACTGTCCACTGAGCTTGCTTCTTGCCATACACCAAGTGTATGGCTACTCTTGACCGTAAACTGGTCAGATTAAATTTACTCTTCAGCACATGGTGAAGTTCATCCCATATCCCATTTCTACTGTCAATTGCTCTGACTCTGGATAATTTGTCATCAATAAAAAATCAAAGAACTAGAAAATAGAACGTCAGGCCAACAGTTCAAACACTCAAACTGGTCACAAATGAAATGTCTCTACAGAGCAGCAATCCTAAATATTGAAGTAAGCCCCCTTAAGAATTGCGTAGGATGCATAAGTTCCATGTCGTGGAATGGCCAGGCTAAAGCCCTGACTTGAATCCCATATAATTGCTGTGGCAGAACCTGAAGGAGGCTGTTCGTGCAACACATCCCTCAAACCTCACAGAGCTAGCAGAGTTTTGTAAAGAGGAGTGGGAGAACAAAATCCACCCCCTTCCCACCAGCCCTATGTAAGACACTGTTGGACATTCCCTAGGCTTGTGACAACTTAGTGGTGCCCTTGTTGCTGGCATTCCCTTGCCAATCTGCCTTCACCTGACAACAGCAAACAAACTGTGAGTAAAATCAAAACCTAGTAACAAATTTATAATACTTGTATGTCAATATTAGCTATATTTTACAAGCTTTTCTGTAGCTTGGACTTTAGAAAGAAAATAAGAAGAGAAAGGAAAAAGCCCTTCTTGTAATATAGGGGCCAAAACAGCACTTAGTGCTCTAGATGTAACCTGTCAAGTGTTTCTTACTCCTGGATCTCTCTGCTTGTACCCTTAGTTTTATCTACGCCCAGTGTATCGCTACTTGTGAACATATTTCATTTTAAAACATGTTTTAAAACATAACATCATTTACCATAGAATTACCATATTAATTAACAAAACCAAGAAAGCATTAAGTTGCTACATTCCTAAGGAATGCATTTTATCTTCTACCATGAGTCCTAATTTATGCTTACTTCTACTGGATACTCAATTTATATCAGCAGGCCTCAGACCTCACTTGACCTGCACCTCTGTCTATAATGGTACTCCTAACTCTCTACTTCACCAGAGTTAATCTCCGTACAGTACTGTAGATTAAAATGTCATTTAAATGACATCATTTTAGCATGAGGCATGTTCACCAATCAGAAGTAGTGTAGGCCGCTGGTGCAATCCTGAGAATCGCATGCAAATTAAGACTTTAAGTCATACAAATTATGGGGTACTTGGCCATCTGATACTATAAATATTTAACGAATCTGTAAAAAAATGTTTCTGGGATAACTGGCTCTAATCTTAACAAATTATTCTCTTTGAGATTAGAAAAACTACCATGATTATGAGTAGGGGTGGTTTGGAATTGAAATAAGAATACCTTAAATTTAACCAACCAGCAATAAATCATTAATAATATTGACTTAGAACACAGTTGATTAATTAAATTGAAATGGTGTTCCAAAACGTTCATGAAAATTCTTATAACAGTCACTGCAAGGCCACATAATACTGATTAGATCAAGTTTTATGAACTATGAATGAACACAAACTTCCAAACAAACATACAAATCATCTATCCAACATTTATCCAACCCGCTAATCAAACTTATAAAATATTCTTGGGCAGCACTGCAATGCATAATCTGTATATACTTAAGATAAAGCAAAAACAATCAAGAATCATTTGGGGAGACATTAATCCTCACCATAAGCTGAGAAATGCTGTCACAATTAGAAGATAAGATGTTGTTAAGTTCTGTGGTGAGACTGTGTGCAGCATCCTTGACTGCACTGCTGCACTCAGTTTGATGATGGATTTGGTATATCATACTCTGCCTCTCTGCCTCAATCAGTCGGTATGAGTGCTCCTCATCCTGCTTCAGCTTCTCCTGAATCTCCCGATACTTCATGTTTACAGAGTACTTGACTTCTTGAATCATTGCCTGCAAAATACAAATTATAAGCTTCTTATCTCTGTTAAATACAGTCTGAAAGCTTTTACAAATTCCACCTGTTTATTTTTTTAATTCCTAAAGTAGAATCAAACACAGCATTCACAAATTCAAATAGTGACAATTAGTAATGAAACAAACAGTTTCTTTTTGCATAGTTTCATGAAATTGCCCCTAAAATTCCTGTTGCTTGTGATTTTGCAATTGTGAAATGAGGGAACTCCCTTAAATTACAGTAGGTTTTTAAAGTTCCAAGAATTACTCCATGCTGCAGGTATCTTCCTTGTGCACTGCCTACTAGCACATTCACACTACTGGCTCCTCCATTTGCCGCTCATTTGTGATCAGAGAGGTAGACCATCTTGCACTCATTTTCCCCAACTTTATAAGCTAATCCAAGCCAGGATCCCTTTGGAGGCTCACCAGTGGCAATGTACCCAGGTCAAGATTTTACCAGAGAATCAGCACCTGTGTTCTCTATCTGAGCTCCATTTTCACCCTTTGCACCAGAATACATTTCTCCATGGTTTTGCACTTAGAGAAAAAAGTAGTAGATGAGATGAAAGCAGTATATATGATAATGGTGCTAATTTTGTTGGTTACAATATACTATTTGTTTCTCAATTTTGTTTTCCTCAAAACTACAATTTCACATAAATCATTTCACTCATCACTAGTGAAGGTGTAGAGTGGAAAATTACAGTAGTACTGTTTTTTTGGCAACAGAAATATTCCTAATATAATGCACTTTCAAAGTCTGCAAAAGTTGAAAGTAACAACCTAAATTTTTTTTTTAGCAAAGCAGTTGCTTCCTTTTGGAAAAATAGTAGACAGTCTTGAGTTTTATGTACCAGCTAGTACACTTATCATTCAAACAACAGACAAAGTGAACTATGATTAATTAAGCATCTTGACGCATGATGCAGGTCAATGAAGTCAATATGAAAGGAGCAAATATTAATATACAATACATTTCTTGATAAAAATCATCACCCTACCTGAATAAAAAAAAACGTTTGATTCACTTTCTAAAATCATTGTTCTTCTTCATCATGTTCACCTTATGTCAAAAATCACACTAAAATATTACAAATTTGCAATAAGTAAAATATACAGTAGATCAACAGTTTCTTTATGTCTTCATGCACTAAACGAAAAAGCCAGATATTTTTCTGGCAAAATACACTGCACAACAATTTTGAAAAGTCTTGCTTCAACATTTGAAAAGTCTTGCTTCCTGAAAAGGTTTTGCTGATTATGACAGGTACCTACTGGGTATGCACAAATATAGTTTTGGTTATAGTGCATCACATAGGAACTCTGAAAAACAGACATTTATATGTTTACTGACAATAACGTATAGTATTTAGTCACATTTATGTTTTGCATAAGCGATTAAATTCAATAGTTTTGCTCCTGATTTTCTTTTGTATTCAATGTCTGGTGCATCACGTTTCAGTGTCCAACAGTAGTCATCAAGCATTGACGGATTCCAGTTGCCCTGGTATCATTTCTCCATTGTAGCAATGTACCTGCTATACTGAATGTGCTTCAGCAACAGTTCCATTTTCTCATACATTTCTTTCATGTGTGCTGATAATCAACAAGTACTGAAGGGTAAACGTTGCTGTTGTGTAGCAGACACAACCCAAGGCCGAGAACAATCCTTCAATGTCACAACAGAAACCGAGACTGTCAACATGTGCAAAAAATTTGGTTATATCATGACATCGGCCTTGAAACACAGAAATCTTTGTACATGGTAACAGCAAACACCATTCCTGTAGTCTCAAACCCAGCAGCTCGGCTTTTGCTTTAGACAGACGCAAATCTCTGACCAAATCGTTCAATTCGGACTGTGTTATCAGATGTGGATCTTCAGATGAACACGGTTCAAAATCTGGGTCAATGTCACTGTGAGTACCCTGCATGGCAGTTTCTTCATTTGGTTTATCTAAGGTCCAATCATCTGGTGGTTTCGGAATTGGAAGACTGTTGTCATGTGGCACGGGTCTCATTGCTGAAGGCAGATTAGGATATTCAATTGACTTCTTGTTTTTGGCAGAGAAACCAGTCACATTAGTCAAACAGAAGTACCAGTCTGTCACGTGGTCTTTCTGTTCTTGCCATATCATCGGAACAGCAAATGGCATTGTCCTTCAAGTGCCTCTAAGCCACGCTGTCAGACTGACAGCACATGTCACACAGCAAATGTGAGGTGCCCATTCCTTGTCTTGATCACCAATTTTACGGGTGAAATACAAATGATAAGCTTTCTTCACAAGAACAGTCATCCAACATTTCTGAGGCGCAAGTGTATATTCGCCACAGATATAGCAGAATGTATCGCAGCTGTTACAACATTGACAAGACATATTGCCCGACAACCAAACATCTATAGCATCAAGCTTACTTACTGTTATATTGCTACAGATACTATACTTTACTATACTGATACTATACATACACACTGACTATCTATATTAAAAAAATGAGCGGGATCGGTGTATGCAAGCCACCTTTATAGCATGCTGAGACAGCGTTAAGCTTGTTCAGATCTGCCCAGGCATGCCCAGGATGTCAACTTCCACAGAACAGCTTCCATCCTGGCCTGATTCCATGCCTGGACATGCCTAGGCTGCACAAACCGTTGTTGATAAGTCACTTACGGGAGTGAAAATGTTTGGGTACAAATATAAGAAAAAATCATGACAAAACTTAAGATTTCTCTGAAATGGTACGTGATGGGTACATTTTGATGTGATATTTGTGATCAGCATCCAAAAATCTATAAGAAACACCCAACAGTGATATTAAAGACGCAAGGACATACTTCCTGTCTTCCTGCTCTTGCATTGATGACTGCCCAGTGGATCTCCAAAAAGCCATGGAGAAGATTAGAATTAAATAAAAAAGTTACATCACTTTATTTGGTTTTGTGTTTTAATTTAATTATACTATACTTTTATTGCATGCAGTGCTTCTCTTCTTTAAAGTGGATTTGTACCTATTGGTTTTAGTTTTACTTAATAGGTAGAAAATTATTTGTTAGTTGTAATTATACTTCGAAGACACATGATATTCTATATGGTGTTCCACAAGGCTCTATCCTGATCTGCTACTCTTTTCAATCTACATGCTTCCATTAGGTCAGACTATCTCAAGGCATAACTTGAGCTACCACAGCTATGCTGATGACACACAACTGTATTTATCAATAACGCCTGATGACCACGACTCTCTTGGTTCACTGACACAATGTCTTACTTGGGTTTCTGAATTGATGAATAGTAATTTTCTCAAACTAAATAAAGAGAAAACAGAAATTTTAGTGATTGGCAAAAATGGATATAGTGAGGGTATTAGAAATAAACTTGATCCATTAGGATTAAAAGTCAAGACGGAGGTAAATAATTTAATGGTAATTATTGACTCTGATCTAGTGCTGGGTGGTATGACCAAAATTCTATATCACGGAATTTTTCAAAATTGTACCGGTTTCAGGGTATTCAATGGTATTTTTTTTCCCATGCATGAGTTAACCACATTTTCCAATGCAATTACTGCACTAGACTGGCTAAGAATAACCTATTCCACTGTCATGAAAATTGTACATTGCACAAAAAAACATTTTAATGTGCACATAAGTATTAATACAGGTTTGCATGGCCCCATAAAGTGATAGTTTTCGAGGAGTGGGTTACTAATGAGGCACTAATGAAGAGAAGGAATCACATTGCATGACAGTTGCCGTCAAAATATAGAACCTTTTTATTGAACAAATTTTGCAAACAACTTAAACTAAAATTTTGACAACATATTGTCAACCATCCAGAGAGGCATTTAGACTTACTAAAATATCCAGAGGTGCTTGTCAAAAGTTGTATTGCACTGAACATGTCTTAGAAAAGGAATAAAGAGTAAATATTTTTTGTAAACCAACTACCCTTTCTGTTAATGTTAACAATCTCTGTCCACTGACACGTTAAAGTGTCTTTTTAAACAACGTTACCATCATTAAACTGCATAATATTTAAACTAATAAATAATAACAATAAAATAAATAATAGTGCAACTTCCAGTAATAATACAATTACTTCAAAACACGATTGCACGACCGCGGAGAATTGATGAGGGGATTAGTGCGAGTTGCACCCGATCGTTCTCTATTGCTTCACTGGCTTACTGCGGCGTGTGAATAAGTCGCTGCGCCCACGGAGATGTATATTTATGGGCAGGCAGGATGGGTGGAAGGAAAAAAGAATCGATAGAACAGACATGGGAGATGATACAGACACCAGGAAGGTGAAGGCAGCACGAGCTGGGGCTCCGTGAGGGAGCACCGCGGAGGCGATCTAGGGGCTAATTAATCCCAGTGACTAAGCTTGTAGATTGGGGCAAACGAAATGTAAGACTTCCTAATGGATCTGAGGAGCGACTGAGTGAGCACAAAGGAAGACATGGGAGGTGTGCCGACCTCGGGTAGTCTGGCTGCGCAGTGTGGTAGCAGCCAAGACAGGAGTTGGCAGAAAGCTGTTTGTGCTGCAAAGGCTCCGCCAGCTACTGCAGTGAAGGGTGAGCCGTGGAGACAGTAGGTGATGTGCTACGATCGGGCGAGGAGAGAGACTGCATTTAAACGAATTTATTCATTATGGATTTTATCCCCACATTTCACGGGTCTTATGGATTTGCTATTTATTTGGGTACTGTATTTTTCCGAACACTGCACAATGGACACTTTTGGTATTACTTTTCACTGTTTTTAACAAAAGCACTTGAGAACTTTCCACCATCCCCTCGCTTCAATGAGATTTCTCAGCTCATCTCGGTCATAACTATCGTCGGTGTGGTTCAACAGACTCTCATGTGGGAAGAGGGAGTGTGTAGGGGACCGGCATCATCACACTATTACACAGTATTGAAAAAATAAAACAATTACAACTTAAATTCGAAGAGCTAAACTTAAAAGAAGTGGCGAGGCAGCCTTCTGCTCTTATGCACCTAAAATCTGGAATAGTTTACCGATAGAAATTTACCAGATTAATACGGTGGAGCACTTTAACAAACTGCTAAAAACTCATTATTTTAACATGGCTTTCTCATAGCTTCATTTTAGTTTAACTCTGATATTCTGTATATGCATTTTATTATTGTTTTTGTCATGGTTTCACAATTCGTACTAACACCTACTTTTCCAGCTGTTCTTTTTACATTTTTTAAATAATTTTATTGATTTTATTGAAATCACACAACATTCCATACAAATAGATCAATTTTGCAAAAATAGGATTGAAAACAAATCAACCCCATCCCGAGAAAGAGCATAGGAAGCAGAATAAAACTAAAAGCTAGTACAAATAAGTAAATAGATGAATTAATAAGTGAATAAAGATCAATGGAGAAGAAAAAGAAATGGGGAGAGAATCTGTTTCCTCAGCGCTTTAAAAGCTTATTCTAAAATGTTATTTTACGGCCCGCTGACTACCTTTGACCAGCCCGTGTGAGTTTGTAGTAAAAGTGTAGCGACATCTATTACTTTGTGATAGGTGCACGAAATACAATTACATGGCTTTTATTTTGAAGACCGCTTTTGTTTTTCTTAATTACCAGTACGCTTATGCACATCAGCAAATGTGTTGAACAGCTTCCAAGAAACAACGTCTTAGCCCTTAAATATGTCAGCTGTTAAAAAAAGAAAAACTGACGCAGAATGTAGAGTTTTTAACAAGGCGTGGACTTATAAATATTTATTTGCTGAAATCAAAGGTAAAGCTGTGTGCTTAGTGTGTGGAGAACATATAGCGTTGTTTAAGGAATACAATTTGAATCACCATTACGAGAGTAAACACAGAGAAAAATACAAGAATTTCATGGATACAGAGCGGGCACGAGCATCGGAAGATTTGCTAGCTAAACTGCAAAAGCAACAAGGATTTTTTACAAAGCTCCACTCATCCAGGGATGCAGCAGTCATGACCAGCTTTACAGTAAGCCATTCTCTGATGGGAAGTTTATCAAAAACTGTTTGATGGAGTCTTCCGCGCTAACTTGCCCTGAGAAAAAAAAATCACGTTTGCAAATGTGTCTCTCTCGAGGCGCACAGTAACGAGGCGGGTCGAGAACATCGCAGGGAATTTGGCGCTTCAAACGCAAAAGAAAACGGACAATTTTGTCTTGTTTTCTTTGGCTCTTCGACGAGAGCTCTGACGTCCGTGATACAGCCCAGTTACTTATCTTAGTACAATACATGGAATAACGATAGAATTTGACATGATGGAGGAGCTGGCAGCTATGCGGCCAATGAAATGAGGTACAACGGGAAGTGATTTGTTCACAGAGGTAAATGCATCCATGGACATGCTGGGACAAAAATGGGACAAACTGGAAGGTGTTACAACCTATGGCTGTCCAAATCTGATGGGGAAAAATGTTGGACTTTTGAGGCGGATGCAATATAAAGTGACTGAAATTAATCCAGAACAGAAATTGATATTTTTGCATTGTGTGATTCATCAGGAGATGTTGTGCAAGTCAGTGCTAAAAATTAGCCATGTTATTGATGTTGTAACTAAAATAATTAATTTCATCAGGGCAGGAGCACTGAATAACAGACAGTTTGTTTCACTGTTAGAGGAGCATGAAAGTGAACATAGTGACATAGACTACCAGACAGCTGTGAGATGGCTCAGCCTTGGCAAGGTGCTTAAAAGAGTATGGGACCTGAGAGCAGAGATTCAGGAGTTTTGTGACAAGAAGGACAAGGACATTCCAGAGCTCTCAGATACACACTGGATTGCGGATCTGGTCATTGATGTTGATGTGACTGCACTAATGAATTAACTAAATACCAAGATGCAAGGCAAGGGCCTCTTTGCACACAAAATGTACAGCTTGGTGACAGCTTTCATGAGAAAGTTGCAATTTCTTTCAAGTCAATTAGAGAGCAACATTCTCACTCACATGCCAACACTGAAAGAAGTCGCACTATCAGCTGATCACCTCCACAAGTATTCATCCATGTTAGGGGCACTGCATGGTGAGTTTTCAAGATGATTTGAAGACTTCAAAACAGTTAAAAGTAAAATGCACATGATTTCTTCTCCCTTTACTTATAGTGTGGATAATGCACCCAGTGATGTCCAGCTTGAACTCATTGATCTGCAGTCTCATAATCTACTGGCAGAGCATTTTAAGTCAGTATCACTGGTACAGTTTTATCTTCCCATACTTGAGGAGGCATGCTCAGAGGATGTTGGTTGTCTTTGGATCTTCCTACATCTGTGAACAAAAATTCTCAGTGATGAAGTTTAACAAATCCAGATATAGATCCTCTCTCATAGATGATCACTTGTGTGCTGTCCTTCGCATATCCACCTCAGATATTCAACCTGACTTCAGTGCACTTGTTCAAGCCCAAAACAGGCTAGATTTCACCAAAAGAACTGAGGTAAATTAATGTGACGTTGGTCTTTGAAAACTAGTTAATAAAGTTATGATGCTATTTTTTAAATGCTGCAAAAATGCATTTTCTAAATTGTTTTTATAAATGTTATTTAAATAGTGCAATAATTCTGTGCTCCAGACTTGTTTGATTGACTGTTTGACATTTTTGGTTTACTGTGCTTTATCAGTATAAGTTGATGGTGCTATTTTACGTTAAGCTATGATGCTAGTTTTTTTAAACATTGCAAAAGTTGAAATTTTCTAAACTGTTTTTGTTCATTAAATAGAATTTAATCGGTATATTTCTGCTTTGGAATAAGTCCAACTTGGTATACGTCCTGTTTGGACATGAAAAATTTTCCTACGAAGAGCCTCACTTAGAGACCTGGCATGTTCTTGATCTATTGTAGTAATTTCGCTGGTTAGCTTTGATACCTTCTTGGTTTCCAATTTATTTCTGTGGGGAAGATATGAGAAGGCCTTCAGGGTTTTCCAGAGTATTCCTGCAGAGACCCCTGAGGATGTATTTGTCTCTAAAAAAAAATGATTTGTTTTCATATAAATTCTGTACAGTTCTCATCTGCTAATAAAAGTGAGTTAAGACATTATCTGCAAGATGAGTATGTGTGGCATAATGATTTTAGCTCCAGGATCAGAGGGGCATGGTCAGAAAAAACAACAGCGTCATACTTGCAGGATTTAATCATAGGCAAGAAATTGTTATCTACAAAGAAATAATCAATTCCTGAGTAGCAATGATGCACTGGTGTGTAGAAGGAATATGCTCTTGAGTTTGGGTTTAGAAATCTCCAGGGGTCTGATACGTTGTGGTCAGTTGTGGTCAAACTGTGTAATTGTCTTTGCAGTGTTAGATGTCATCACCCCTGTCGCAGGAGACCTATCTAGGTCTGGATTTAAAACACAATTAAAGTCCCCAACCATTATAATTTTATGAGTGTTCACATTGGCGATGGATGCAAATACATTTTGGATGAAGTCCCTATCATCCACACTGGGTGCATAAACATTTATCAAAATCACTTTACAATTAAATAAATTACCCATGACAATCACATATCTCCCTTCAGGATCAGATACAACATCTGATACTACAAATGTGATAAGAATTTCCACAACTTTAGTTTTTTTTTGTAAAGCTGGAATTTTTGCAGTCTTTTTGCAGCCGGAACTGATCCTTGCTTAACAAGTGGGTCTCCTGTAAAAATACTATTTTGGCATTTAGATGAGAGAATACTTTCTTTTTAATTTGTGATTCAGGCCTTTAACATTCCAGCTTACAAAGTTAACTGTCCCGTTTTGGAGACATTGATTCTGAATTTTTGATGTCATTTTGTAGTTTTAACTGAAAGTGAGACTGCTTTGACCTTAATTTCCAATTTTGTTACGTTGGTAATTATAATTATAAGGATTAAAAGGATAGATTAGAGATAACTTGCTCTCTTTCTCTCCCCTCAGGAAACAACACACTCCCACCCTGTTTTGCCTCCCCACGTGAGGCTAGACTCCAATTCACAAAGTCCCAGTCTTCTGACATTCCTAGAGACAGAGCATGTCCAAAACAAAACAAGCCCCCCAGCAGCAGCATATGAGGATTAAAATTGAAATATATATTGAAAATAGAGTCTTAATTACTATAAGCATAAAATATAATCTTCAACAGTCTTGACATTTTAAGATAGTAGACCCAGGGAATGGTGTTAAATAATGGCCCTGGATAAGCATAGTAAACCCTAATACAATAATAACAACAACAATAAACGAAGGGTATGATGTTTAGAAAAGTAAAAAGAGAGGAAAAAAAAGTTACTAATTTAATTTCTTTCACACATACATATATACATACATAAACGTGTCTAATTGTAATTAAAACATAAACAGAAAGTGGCCAACAAGGGAAAAGGATGTATAATTATGGTACCAATATTATTGCAAGCGGATCAGACAGCCGGTGATATCTTATTTGCAATGCCATGGCAGGGTGTGACTCACGATCGTATTTCAGGAAAGTGTCGGGATCAGCTTTCTTAACTCTTTATCTGCTTCCTCTGTAGTGGACCTCACAAAACAATGAATGAACATTTAAGTGAGTGAATTAATCAGGCCGTGATCTTCAGCTCTCTCTGGATCGGTTCGCAGCTGAGTGTGAAGCGGCTGGGATGAGAATCAGCACCTCCAAATCCGACAGCATGGTCCTCAGCCGGAAAAGGGTGGAGTGCCCTCTCAGGGTTGGGGGAGAGATCCTGCCCCAAGTGGAGGAGTTCAAGTATCTCGGGGTCTTGTTCACGAGTGAGGGAAGAATGGAGCGTGAGATCGACAGGCGGATCAGTGCGGCATCCGCAATGATGCGGGCTCTGCATCGGTCTGTCGTGGTGAAAAAGGAGCTGAGCCGTAAGGCAAAGCTCTCAATTTACCAGTCGATCTACGCCCCTACCCTCACCTATGGTCATGAGCTATGGGTAGTGACCGAAAGAACGAGATCGCGAATACAAGCGGCTGAAATGAGTTTCCTTTGCAGGGTGTCTGGGCTTTCCCTTAAAGATAGGGTGAGAAGCTCAGTCATCCGGGAGGGGCTCAGAGTAGAGCCGCTGCTCCTCCGCATCGAGAGGAGTCAGATGAGGTGGCTCGGGTATCTGATCAGGATGCCTCCTGGACACCTCCCTGGTGAGGTGTTCCAGGCACGTCCAACCGGGAGGAGGCCCCGGGGAAGACCCAGGACACGCTGGAGGGACTATGTCTCCCGGCTGGCCTGGGAACACCTTGGAATTCTCCCGGAAGAGCTGGAACAAGTAGCTGGGGAGAGGGAAGTCTGGGCCTCTCTGCTTAAGCTGCTGCCCCCGCGACCTGACCTCGGATAAGCGGAAGAGGATGGATGGATGGATGGAATTAATTACATTAAAAGCTCCCAAATTAAACATGAAACAGTGAGCCGGTAATATGAAATTAATACAGTATTTAAATAAAAAATTCAGCATTCACAATGCTACTTGTAAATTGAACATGCACAGTGTTATTTCATTTTTAAAGTGTATTTTTAGCTCTTAGAAAACACAACACCAATATGTCAGGACAAAAATACCCATGTTGAAGAATCACAGGAAATTATAGATACATAACAACAAAGTCCTTTCTAACCAGAATTTCGAGTCCCTTTTGCTCTTTATCTACTTTCTTTAAACTACTGTATTTTTTAGATAACTTAATCACTCTCCTAGTGTGTCCTGCTCCTGGTTTAATTGCTCTTGGCCATTAATATTAATTTATTGTGTTTCTACAGCATGTTAGGAGTCGTCTTCTGGTTCCAATCACTCTTAAAGAGGTAAGACTCACCCTGCTCCTGCATTCTAGGTCTTTACTACATATAATAAGACTACTATGTCGGATACTGGGGTCCTCCATCTTTAGTCTGAGAGATATCACCCTCGCTGATCTCCTTTCTAAAAGTCACTGCCACCCGAGTCCCAGGGGCCTTAGCCACCTTTGATATTGTCTTATTGTTGAAGAACACTTTGTGTAAAGATGTGTAAAGAAGCTATTGTATAGTGGAGCTCACATAGGTTGATGAGACTGAAACGCAGCAAACTTTGGCACAGGGTGACAAGTAAACATGGGAGGCTCGGAGTTCCAGGAATTAAAATTGTTAATTCGAAGACTGTGATGATAAAAATTTATTAGTACATAAAGTGCTGTTTCAAAAGATTTTTTTCTGAAACTCTGTATAATTAGGACACAGAATAAAGAACACCTTTTTTAGAGGATGCAGCTGAAGCCTCTTTAAAAAAATAAATGTTCCTTTGTTTATAAAGAAATAAGGTATATGCCTTCTACGGGCTGGCTTACCTCTACCTTCTGCTCCGAAGTGGTCCATTTTTTCATGCTGTCATTGATTTTTTTTATTTTCCTCTTGAGATTTTTGATTTGCTCTTTTACGTTCACCTGAAGAAAAAGAAACACAAAACGGGAAAATGACTGAATCTCCTTTGGAACATTATACAAGAGAATGGATAATGTACAGATAAAGTACGTATGTGCAGTCAATAATTGAAAAACTATTATTTTTTCACCATATTAGCTTCATGTGCAATTTTATATTTGTTCTGATTGACCAACTTCATATTTTAAATTATTGTGGATACTTGTGTTGTTTGAGTCTATTTAAAATACACATTTTTCACTCTATGTTACTATTTTACATAGCAAAGCAATGAGAGAACACAATATCAGTGCTATTTTCATGGAATACAAGCAATCAATGGCCTGGCCACAGTACAACAATGTGTACTGGGCAAGAATTTAAAGGCTAAGGGCAATCCTTCAGCAGTGACATAATGGTGGCCCCGCCTTTAGGGCTTCCACCCACAGAACACAAGGATAGCCAGAAAACATAAATACACCATACATAAATACTAAATAATATTTAAATGAAACAATATCAGCATAAATTACTTAATAACAAAAACACTTCAAAAAATGATAATACAAAAGCAACAGAAAAGGTAAGAAAAATGAGCATAAACCTAAGTCGGAGAACTGGCTGAAACATAACACAGAAGAAAGATTCTGACTTCATAAATTCTCTGTTTGGCCAATATTATACAAGAGGAATATAAAACAATTGCAAAACTTCTAAGAAGTGGATGTTCTCCTAAAACTTCTTATAGGGCCACATGGCGAATAATAAAAAAGATAAATGGTAATTCTAAAATAACATCCAAAGTTCTTCAGGCCTCCCAGCTGCCTGATCCATAAATTAACCTGAAAATCTGAATAGTCCTTGAAATATGTTCTCTCCGGAGACAAGTCCTAAATTGAAGTATTTGGTCAAAACATAAAGGTCTATATTTTGAGAAGAGCCAGTATAGCCTACCACCAACCAATCCCCATTACTGTTGTCAATCATGGCAATAATGGTGTCCTTGTATGGGGTGTTTTTCTTACTCTGGCCCTAGGTAACTTGTTATGAATAAGGGAAATCAGGAATTCTGAGAAAAATCAAAGAACTCTTTAATAGAATATCAGGCCATCAGTTCAACAACTCAAATTGGTCACAAATTAAATATTAATAATTAATACTACAAAGCAACAATCCTAAATATTCAAGTAAGCCACCTTAAAAATGACTTAGGATGAATAAGTTCTGTGTCATGACATGGCCAGACTAAAGCCCTGACCTAAATCCCATTTAATTGCTGTGGCAGAACCTGAAGAGGGCTGTTCACGCAAGACGTCCCTCAAACCTCACAGAGCTAGCAGAGGTTTGTGAAAAGGAGTGGGAGAACAAACAACCAGCTACCAGCCTTCAGCCGTCAGCCATATGTAAGACACAGTTGGACACTCCCTAGGCTTGTGACAACTTAGTGGTTTCCTTGTTCCTGGTATTCCCTTTCATTCTGCCTTCACCTCACACCAGCAAACAGACAGTGAGTAAATCAAAACTAGCAACAAATCCATAATATTTTTGTGTTAATATTAGCTGTTTTAATAAGCTTTTCTGTAGCTTTTACTTTACAAAGAAAAAAAGAAGAGAAAGAGAAAAAAAAAAGCCCTTCTTGTAATATAGAGGCCAAAACAGCACTTAGTGCTCTAGATGTAACATGTCAAGTGTTTCACACAGTTTAAACAAACCTCCCTTGACGTGTACTCCATGCAATGCCACATAACCCATCAATAGCCTGTTATTTTGTACACTGTTTTGATGTGGACAATGAAGAGTCCAATAGGGCCCAGTCGTCCTTTAAGCATCACAGTTAGGCTATTCTAGCTCCAGACACTGATTTATATGTATAGAACACATAGTGTAAAACACATTTTCCTTTTTTTCCTTTCTTATAGAGAGTGGCATCAGTATATGCAACTTTAAATAAAGCACCAGTTGGAGTGCTACCTTTTGTAGTTACGCAGCATGACTCCACTTCTTTTCCTGAAATCTCATGGAAAGCTATGTTTAATAAAGTATACCCATCTCCTAACAACACAAATTATCAGCATGTTCAGTTTAAATTTGTACATTGCCTATACCCCTTTCAAATATTAAAGCTAAGCATTTTGCCACTGAGCCCATTTTTCACTTGTATCCCTTATTTGTCCCTGACACATTTTTTTAGATGAGTTCAGATTATCTCCGTACACTCTTTGGTCTGCCATCACTGAGAGCCTGTCCTTTAATAGTATATTTTTTGCTGTTATATTCTCTTGAATCTTTCAGCTTGTACCTCTAGTGTAATCCAGAAGGGGCAATTTTGCTAAAGTTTGATTTTATTTTTGTAAAATTCTATAAATCCTCTTTTTTTAAGCTAGTCATACTTGTGGATCAACAGTTCGTCTGGTCCAAATATAGAGAAGTTGCACTTGAGAGCTGTTTGAGCAATGTCTGCCCTGCTTACCCAGCCCTATTTTCTAAATTTCCTCTTTTGAGTTATCACTTCTTTTCTTTCAGGCTTGCCAGACAGTACCTGGTCTGCATGGGCATTAGTGACTTTTGATCCTTTAGGATCCTGTTTTAAAGGGTTGTTGGAGTAAAATGTAGGGAGGTGGGTGGTTTATTCCCTTCCCTATTTTTATATGTAATTTTTTTAGTTTTATATATATATATCTCACAGGATCTTCCACACTGTATGTATGTATAAAAATGCTTGATTAGAAATATTATTACACAGAAAGATGACAACATACAATGAAGTGTCAGAACTTTAACCCTAATACCCTTCATGAGTTTTAGGGCTAAAAACTCAATTTTAACTTCTATTTCATTTGTGATTTTAAATTTCTTTTATCCTTACGGCACATTGGAAAATTAATTATGATTCCAGTGAATCAATGCTGCCAAAACCAAACAAAATAACCCATACTTCATTGACATCTCAATTTTAATACACTCTCTTAATGTGGACACTGATGAGTTAATTAGTGCACGGTAAACCAGTTTAATACGGTGTGTTTTAATTGGCACTTCCGATATCTGTTTAAAAGGTAATTGGTCCAAGTCTTTAGAGTCCTGGTGCTTCCTGTTTTGCTAGATGATCCGGCTTGCAAGTTTGTCATTGTTGAGGACCCGAGTGGCTGGACCAGGCCAAGAGGACTCTCACATAACACCTGGCTGCAGTAGATAGTGGATCATTTACAGAGGGTGGGACTGGGCCGCGTATCTGCCTGGGGGATTGCTATCCTGGATCCCAAGCTGTTTTGTCATGTGGTGTATGCGGCAACGCACTGTACCAGTGCATGCTCCCCAACCTGACCTGACCTGACCTATATTTAGAATCAGTCATTATCGACTTGTGAGGCTTTTTACTTTACCATATTTAAATACAAGCTACATATAAACTTCTTAGTCTGTTAACCTCATAATACGTACACTTCTAGTCACACCCACTGAGACCTGCACAAATATCAAAGTCAGGAAATGAAATGTGGGGGAAAAAAACTATAAAAAAAAAAAAAACTTCCTCATAAATCCCAATAGGCAATACAAAGATCAAACATACCGTTCTTAGTTTAATCCAGAAGCTAGTTTTGAGCATAAACAAATCAAATTAGGAAGAACAGCAAAGCATGGAACCATCCAGGATAGCCAGGTGTACTTGACGTCAGCAAAGCAAGTTTCACCCTGTACAGGCAGCACACAGCCAACCCAACCAATTATATATTATGTTCATGGCGTACAATTACTGAAGAGTCATACACATGAATATGTGCCTCTATTGTGTAATTACAAGATGCATATTTGTCTCTGTTCATTTTTTCAGGAATCACCCTTTAATTTAAACTTCAGTGGCCAACTCCCCAAGGGACTGAATGGGTGTGAGAATCCATGCATCGGGCTGCTATCAGCTTTTCTCATTTTCCTTTGCGCCTTGTATAAATAAGATATATTATTATTATTATTATTATTATTATTATTATTATTCCTCTCTCCTTGGTAGAGGACACATGTGGATATGAAAGAGGGCAGTGAAAAGCTCTGGAACATGCAGTCTGTAAATAATCCATCATTCTAATATACATAGAAGAAGTTTAATGTGGAGGTGGCTTCATAAGCACAACTGGTCTGGGCGAGCCTGACTGGATATGGCAGATTTAACAAGTATGGAAGTGCATTGGGCTATACGTAGTGTTACTATAAACTGTGTTTTAAATCCAAGAGATGCGATCACTTCTTCACTAGGTAGCTCACTACCTACTTTGTACTAAGAATTTCCCATAAACACGTGCTAAAACAGGAATGGTGAAACTTGACAAAGATTTTTCTTTTTTTGAAGTTTACAGTATTGGACATGCACTATCCAGCATACCATTACTTGATTCACAACACTCAAAGTCATCCTTTCCTCTCTGGCTTTCCTAGTATATACCTTCAAATATAGTAAATTTGCTCTTTACCTTATTCTTCATATCTGATGTCAAGTGGATTACAATACAGTTTCTGTCTTGTCTGACACATGTATGTATGCTAAGTATTCTATGTTATGGAAACATCTAATTCATATTACAGTGCTAACGGGTTTGTAAAGCATGTTCTTCTCACTTTAAAAGGTTGAGGGCAACTAGCAGTCAGTTTCCAGACCACCTCAAGAGTTTTTAAACTGTAAAAAATAGCCAATAACCCAACAATTTGTCAATAAGATACTGTGAAATTGTTGTGAATTACTGTAAAAAGCAATAACAGTATATTGCTGTATTCAAATGTAGACATACTTCATGTAAGTAAAATAAAATGTTTAATTGATTTTATTAAAAGCAAGTAACATTCCATACAATCATATCAAACTCAACAGAATTAAATTCATCCCTCACTCAAGAGAAACAGAGGAAAGCCAACAGCCAGAGTAAAACTTAAAGAGTAGAAAAGGAAGAAGAGAATCATATTCCCCATCATAAATGCTTATTCAGAAATGTTATTGATTAGATCCTGGCAGGTTTTTAAAAAACATTTGAACATATCCTCTGAGTGAGAATTTAATTTTTTACAATTTCAAATAGTATTTAACATCGGTTACTCACTGACTTAAGAGAGGGGAGTTAGGATTATTCCATTTGGGCAAGATAAGTGCCAATAGTGTAGTAAAGGCAATCACAGTTTGTTTGTTCTTCTCCACTTTAAAACCAGGATGATGCCAGTCTCCCAAATGGAAGCAAAGATTGCCTGCAATGCTAGGAGGACAGCCTTACCACCAGCCTGGAGAAGTTCACCCAGGATACCACAGATCCCTGCAGCCTTCCCTCCCCTCAGCTGGTTCACCACCTGTGCAATCTCAGTGAGATTGGGTGGTTCACAGCTAATTGGAGTTTAAAAAAGGAACATAATGTGATGGCAATATGCAGAGACATGAACTTTGTGTCAAAAACATATTTATTAATTTTTTTTCTAAGTTCTTTTCTTTATATTAATTTGATTTAAAAACCATTCATTTTTCAGTTGGTGAGCTATCATTAAGTGTTTGTGGCATATTTTACAGAACACATAGGTTAATGCAAATTATGCAAACATTAAAAAACATTTTAATTTTCTTGAAAATCCTTGTACTAGAAAAACAGGTGCCTACCTTGCAGTATAAGAATACTGGCAAACACCCAACCACTCATTCTCCATCTGCTTGTCCTAGCGTGCGTCATTGTGGTGACTGAAGGTGGCATTATGGGAGACTTATAACTACTATCTCACCTAGCTCCTCTGATCTTCAGTAATGCCATTTCTACTGATGTGTACTGATGAGCTCTTGAGCCTAATATGGATAGTAAGCCTATCAACTTCATTCAAGATCTTCAGCCACTTGTACCTGTGATCTCAGTCTTGGGTCAGCATGGCTGGGGGCAGTGGGAGCCACATATTCTGCCATATTACGTTCATGCCAATTTGATGTGGAGAAGGTGCTCGCGGTTAAGCAATGTAAAGAAAGAAATGTATGCAGAGTAATTGTGAGAAAGTAGACCCCACATTGTAGAAAGGGTCGCCCCGAGTATGGGTGGGGCATGTGGAGCATTAGGTCCTTTTCTTATTTCTTCCTATTGTTAAGCTTTGTGCTCTATCTGTTTTGATGTCCTTCCTTTATTCTAAAAGCCCGCTTGTTATTTTAATTTTGGCACTTCTTGGGTCTTCTTTGGGGTGAGGTGACCTCTCTGACTGCATTTTGCACTTTGACGAAGACAACAAGGAAGAGTCAGAGGGCAGGAGACCAGTTTAATGATTCCAGAAAAAGCTAAGAGAAAGTGTTTCAAATGTGTGAGTATGAGAACTGCCTTAAATGAATGTTTGCTATTGGAAGACTCAAATCTTATCAAACATGCAGAGGTTGCCCTTGCTTGCCTTGAAAAAGGACCTGGTATTGGCGGCCTAAGGCAGAAATATCTAGCTGCTATTTAGGCTCCAGGGAATTTCTGATAAGAAGTCATACATTTAAAGAATAGTGCAGCCCCCTAAGTTCATTATATAACCATCACAGTTTTATTACATAACTACTAGGCACTAAAACACAAATGGGACAGAGTGGAAGTTGAATGGATTATTGAATAAATACATAGATAATAACCCTGACCAAAGAGAGCTTCCATTTGATAAACGTGAGTGCACATGAACCAATAAGCAAAGGCACACTTCCTTTTATTCAGGATATCCCAATAAAGCCTCTTTCAGAACCTTGAAGGTATCATATATGTCGCCTTTTAGTTATCCTTAATACGTGCAACACTAACTGTTCAAAGAGAATACTAATTGAATAATGCATAAAGTAAATATTTAACACTATGCACAATCAGTGATCACCTAATATATGAAACCATTGCTAAACATTAACACTGATTTTGTTAATTTACTGTTTATTATTTACAACAAGAAGCATATCAAATAATTATTCAATCCAGTATTCTGATTGGCCTCCTAAGAGTGTAATCACTGGGTCTTCATGTTGCACCAGACTCAGCATCCTCTATGATACACTTGCACATAAGCCACCCATTTAGCAGAAGTGTGAAATGAGCTTTGAGCCAAGTACTAGTCCATCATAACAACAAGCACTTACAAGAGGCTAGCTATGATGCCGATCTGATGACTGACTTAGCCTCAATATCTTTGAGATGTGGGAAAGAGAAACTGAACACAAACTGATACAAACACGATGCGAATGTGAAAACTCAGAGCATCTATCAACAGGGTGGCTATTTGGGCAGCCAATCAGTAGTTTACTTGAATTATTTAGTTAAACTATAAACAACAGTTTTGTGAGATTCATATTAGATTATTCTATAGCAGAACTGTATTGCTAAAGCCTGCTTTGAAAGTATTTGGTGCAAGTTAGGGACCAGCTCTGGATGGGATGTCCGTTTATCTGAAGCCATAACAGTACTCACTTATAAAGGGTTAATATGGTGCTTCCATTTAACGAATCTTGAATACCTTGGGAAGATATTCTGGGTAGAATGTGCAAAGTGCACTCTGATAATGACAGAACTAGAAAACTGAACCTAGATTCTTGAACCTATGAGGCAACTACTACACTAGCCATTGTGAAAGTGCTTTATAAAACTAAATTTGATTAATTGATCAGCAATCATATTTTATTGTTGCACAAGATATGAGATACACAAGATGGTGATATTATACACAATAAATACCTTGTCTTCCTTTCTCAGTTGGATAGTCTTTTCTCACAGCAAGCTTATTTACATGTTTTAGCTTAAGTGCATTGCAAAACATTCAAGAAATTTTCCTCCTATGTATATGCAAATCACTCTTGTCCGTAATGCAAGGTTATAACATGAAGTAAATTTAGTTGGTTTAGTAAGGTATATTTAGCATACTATGTATAAAAGCCTTAACCCGCCCAGTGAGACTTCTGTTCCGCACCATTTTGCTGCTCTCTTTTTGTTTCTGTATTACATAAAGTAAAACAACTTGGATGAATCAAAATTTCAAATCTGCTCTCTAATTTGTTTCCAATACTTTAAACATTTTATAGAAAAAATTACACCAGCAGTCATCAGACATCTAACATACAAGAAAGAACCAAAAGGCAGAGATCGACTTACACTTTCCAGCTTGCAGGCATCTTCGAAGCTGATAAATACATGGCCTTTATGCTCCCCGTCGACCAAACACCTGCAGCACACGCTGTCTAAGCAGTCCTTGCAATACAGGATGAGGCTGTCATTGTGCTTGATGCATTGCACATTCGAGTATGAAGAGGTGTCACTCATGGTGAACTACCTACTAAACCTAACAAGTGTTCTGATGATTGCCTCTAGTAAGGCTTAGCAGAAACTCCAAGTTGGGAGAAAGCACCATCCAGAGCTGCTTTGCAGTGACTCTCACAATCCTCAAACACCTGGAGAGGGAAGTAAGTCAAAGCATCTCCCTCCCACAGGGCTGACGCCTCCCACTTCCCATAAATGCTGTGGTCACGTATGACTAGTTAACAAGCCTGAGGCACTTTTCCAATTGCCACCCTCCTGAAGTTTCAGCAGTAAAACTGGGTGGTTCAGATTTCTCACACCATAAAAGCATGTGACTACTTGTATCAGAAGAAAAAAAAGGTTTGTCTTGATATGTAATGAAACATGACATTGAAAGTATCTTAAAATTGCAAAGATCAAGTTTTACATGTGGCTTTTACACAAATTCTGAGGAAGATACCCTTACAGTTGTATGAAAATTGCAGTAATTGGTCGATTAATTGTATAGGATAAGAATAGAATGATCTGGCTGGCCTGAAGTTAAAGTTAGGCTGAAAATAGTATCTCAGATCATCAGCTACTCAACATCCAGTCATTCTGAGGACCCAATGAATATACTTGATATGCTTGTTCTTATATACACTCACCGGCCACTTTATTAGGTACACCTGTTCAACTGCTTGTTAACATAAATCTCTAATCAGCCAATCACATGGCAGCAACTCAATGCATTTAGGCATGTAGACACTGTCAAGATAACCTGCTGAAGTTCAAAGTGAGCATCAGAATGGGGAAGAAAGGTGATTTAAGTGACTTTGAACATGGTATGGTTGTTGGTTGCCAGGTGGGCTGGTATGAGTATTTCAGAAACTCTTCATCTACTGGGATTTTCATGCACATCCATCTCTAGGGTTTACAGTGAGCATCAGGTGTCTCGGTGAAAATGCCTTGTTGATTCCAGTGGTCAAGAGAATACCCAGACTGTTTCGAGCTGATAGAAAGGCAACAATAACTCAAATAATCGCTCATTACAACTGAGGTAAGTAGAAAGACATCTATGAACGCACAACACATCGAACCTTGAAGCAGATGGACTACAGCAGCAGGAGACCACTGCGGGTGCCACTCGTGTCAGCTAAGAACAGGCAACTGAGGCTGCAATTTGCATGGGCTCATTAAAATGAGACAATTGAAAACTAAAAAAATTGCATGGTCTGGTGAGTCTTGATTTCTGATGCAACATTCAGATGGTAGGGTCAGTATTTGGCATCAGCAACATGCAAGTATAGATCCATCCTGCCTCATATCAACATTTCTGGCTGGTGGTGGTGGTGTAATGGCATGAGGGATATTTTCTTGGCGCATTTTGGGCCCCTTAGTACCATTGTTTCAATGACACAGCCTACCCGAGTATTGTTGCTGACCAAATCCATCCTTTTATGACTGCAGTGGCTACTTCCAGCAGAATAATTCACCATGTCACAAGGATCAAATCATTTCAAACTGGTTTCTTGAATATGACAATGAGTTCTTTGTACTCAAATGGCCTCCACAGTTTCCAGATTTCAATCTAATAAAGCTGTTTTGGGATGTGGTGGAACAGGAGATTTATATCATAAATGTGCAGCCGACATATCTGCAGCAACTGTGTGATGCTATCATGTCAATATGGATCAAAATCCCTGAGGAATGTTTCCAACACCTTGTTGAATTTATGCCACAAAGATTTACGGCAATTCTGAAGGGCAAAAGGGTGTCCAATCTAGGACTAGCAAAGTGTAGCAAATAAAGTGGCTGGTGAGTGTATATCATCTAGTGTTGTATTCTTTGTTGTTTTTATATAACTGCTGGGACTAGGCTGTTGGATACATGAAAGTCACAATCTTATTGTACTTATGTGCTGATGACAAATTATTTGAACTTACTGTAAAGTTGAATTCCACTTTAACTGACTTCATCATCACGTCCACTATTACCTCAGGGGATAGAGGACTAACCTGCATTAAATTTTTTAAGTTTTACTTCCACTGAGGACCTTAGTCTCCAAGAGGTCTATTTGCTCCACATTTTTGTAGACCTGGCATTTTTATTTTTTTTATCCAGTTTTTTTTTCTGACCACATATTCTGTAGGTTTGCGGTTTTTTGATAGTTGTGTAAGTAGCAGTGCCCTGGTGTATAAGGCCCACTGTGGACAAAGAAGACCAATCAGTCATTTATCTAGACAAAGTTCTCTTTGGATTCAGCTGGCTATGACAGTTGCTTTTTGGATTCATTAGGGGCTGGACAACCATGTCTGTACCTTGGGAGTGCTGCCCATATAAAGAGAACCTGTTTCAATTGGTGGTGAAACCTAGTATTTGCAAAAAGATAGGCAGTGTTAGAAGCACCTTGTGTGAAAGGTGAGGCACTAGAAGGGGAGTGTACCTGCTGCAGAAAAAAGACATCATCCCAGAATGAAGGCTTTTTAGTCAAGTGAGATTTCTTCATTGGCTCACCTGGCTAAGACAGTTGTATTGACAGATGTACATACGACACCCATGCCATGTGTCAGTTGTGCATTCACTTACCCTCATCGTAAAGGCACAAATTAGCTAGCTACATATATCACCCATACCATTGTGGCTCCCTAACTATATGAAAGCAGGTACAAAATATGAATGGATAGATAGATGGCTGCTCATGACTGTGCAATGTCCTGAGGCAACTTGTTGTGAAGTCAGTCATCCCAATGGACAAGTAGATGAATTGATGCCTCAAAAGCGTATTGTTCCTTTTTCTTAAGTTGGGACCAGAAACCAGGAAGAACTGACCACACCTAGGAAGAATATGGAGAGATCAGTTCACATCCTGCATGGTTAAGAGAAGGAACTATTTTACTCTAATTTCCTACTTACTCTAACTTGACATGATTCTAGAGAAAACTGTTATAGTTCTGAGGGGAGCATAAAAAAATTGAAACTGTTGTTTCTTATTAAACAAATTGCTTGTTTTATCTATACTAATAAAAGGCAAAGCTCTCATTGACTGACTGACTGACTGACTGACTGACTGACTGACTGACTGACTGACTGACTGACTGACTGACTCACTCACTCACTTACTCACTCACTCACTGACTCATCACTAATTCTCCAACTTCCCGTGTAGGTGGAAGGCTGAAATTTGGCAGGCTCATTACTTACAGCTTATTTACAAAAGTTAGGCAGGTTTCATTTGAAAATTCTACGCGTAACGGTCATAACTGGAACCTACTTTCGTCCATATATACGGCCATAGCCTGCAGCTTGGTCACCGTGTGAGGCGGAGTTGCATCCCGCATCATCACGCCTCCCACGTAATTGAGTGTCTGCCCATATAAGGTAAATATTCACGAGTGAAGGACTATGCTTAGCATATTCATAAGTGCAGCTACTGCGGACACCCTCTGACGCTGAACAAGCCTTTGTACACATATCAATAGGTAAGCAAGGTGTAAAGCTGCCGCTAAATATTTGCAGGCAAATCCACAACTTAATACTGGGAATGCCTATTAAACATCTTAGATTCACAAGTATCGATTTGGGTAGTGATCACTTTGATGAATGAAACCTGTTCAAAAAACACATTACACAATTGAGAAGGCAGCAAAAGAATATGAAGCGAGTGAAAATACAAACATATTCATAAGTGCAGCTAGTGCGGAAACAAAGCATGGTGTAAAGCTTAAGTTTAAATTCAAAATAAAAAGTTCATAGACACGCTGCCGCTGGTGTTTGTCATGTCTACGACGAATACGATATTCGTGAGGTACAAGTTTAATGAGAAGACGCAGGGTGTAAACAAGACTTTTGATCACTTTGTAAGGGAGTTAAAATTGCTGTAATGGAGTTAAAATTCCTGGTGAAGGACTGTACTTATGCAAGCGAATAGGAAAGCAAGGTGTAAAGCTTAAATTTAAATTAAGTTCATAGACACGCTGCTGCTGACGTTAGTCATGCCTAGGACGAATGCGATATTTGCGAGATACAAGTTTACTGAGAGGACGCAGGGTATAAACGAGACTTTTGGTCACTTTCTAAAGGAGTTAAAATTGCTGGTGAAGGGCTGTGCTTATGCAAACAAAGATGAGATGGTCAGGAATAGAAAAGTGTTTGGCACAAGCTCAGTGAAAGTGCGAGAGAAACTTTTAAGTGCCGGGTGTAAGCTAAAATTAAATAAAGCCGTGGACATCACATGAGATATTCGCGAGCTACAAGTTTAATGAGAAGACGCAGGGTATAAAGCCTCGATGCTAAAGACCTGGCGAAGTCATGGAGAACATGGAAGGACGAGTTCAGATTATACACAGAACCTGCAATGCTAGAGGCAGAGGAAAACACTAAGGTCAGATTATTCCGTTATCTTATTGGAGAGAGCGACAGAGAATTGTGTCAGGTGCTGACCGGTGATGTAAGACCTGATGAGTTAACCATGAGCTTGGTGATCAGTAAATTTGATGAACATTATAACCCGAAAATAAACAAAATTGTGGAGAGGTTCAGATTTTTTTCAAAAAAATCAGGCAAGGGGAGAACATATAGACAAGTATGTCACAGATCTGAGAGTGTTAGCAGGCACTTGCAATTTCTGGGAGATTAAAAGTTTCCTTATACGTGACCAAATTGTGATGCAAGTTTGCAACAAAGATTACTGAGAGAAGACAAACTGACTTTAGAGAGGTGCATACAAATATGCAGAGCCACAGAACTGTCGAAGGAGAACAGCAGAACAGTCACACGGGCTTCCCTATTCTAAACTTCTCCCAGTGCGTCTCTCTAAACCCTCTGTGCGGGAACATTATCATAAGGCTTAACAATCTTACTCTTACACCTTCTACATGCACCCAACCATCCTTATTACGGAGTCTTCCTTGCTTTAACGCTGGCTGCTTCTTTCCATTCACCTTCCTACCTCTTTATTTAAGCAGTTTTCCTTCTCACTTTTCCGCTCCTTCGCTGTCTTCTCCCTTTTCGTTCAAAATACGCGCCTCCTTGCCTTTTTACAGTCAGTGCCCCTTACGTCACACCATGGTATGTTTAGCAAGGATCCATAGGTGTAGTTTGCCCCCAGTTCTTCTTAGACATATATCCCACAGTCGGTTAATTACTGGGACATAATCTCTAATTTTGTGACAACCATTACAAGACACTGTCTCTAAATACTCGCAAGAGATTCCACAAGTTCATAGACACGCTGCTGCTAAATATTCGCAGGAAAATCCACAAGTTAATACCGGGAATGCCTGTTAAACATATTACATTCACAAGTAGCGATTTGGGTAGTGAACACTTTGATGAATGAAACCTTAGCCTCCTGTATCCGACAAAACTGAAAGTGGAATGGCAAGGTCATTTCTATGTCTTCGCTAGCAAGGAAGAAGCAGAAAATGAATTAAGAAAGCTGATCCCGGGACTATTCTGATACATAATAGTGAGTCATGGCGGTAAATGATAATGCTAGGATTAATAATCTACTGTCTGATCTATTCGTTTTAAAATACGGGCTTTTTATCAGCATACCTGAATATTCTCATATATTCTTATTATTACTTAGTATTACTAGGGCGCTATATGTTTATGTTTTATTGTGCTTAATTACTTTTTCCTCCTTTTTTTTTTTTTTTCTCTTTTTCTTTTCTAATTATTTCATGTGTACCCTAAATGAGACTGTTCAATATCATACCCTTGGTTTACTGTTATTGCTATTACTGCATTAAGACTTGTTATGCTTATTTTGGACACATCTTTAACACCATCACCTGGGTTTATTATCTGGGGGTATCATCTTAATGCACTAAAATTGCTGAAGATTATATATATATATATTAAGTGCAAAATTCTTTTTTTTTTTTTTCTCTTTTAAAGACTATATTGATAACAGATATCTCTATCTTTTAACCTAAAGCCACTGCATGGGGCTTGTTGTGCTTTGGACGTGCTCTGTCTCTGGGTATGTCAGAGGACTGGGACTGCGTGAAGTGGGTTTTAGCCTCACTTGGGGAGGCAAAAAGGGAGGGTGGGGGGTTAAGGGGGGAAGAGAAAGAGAGCAGGCTTGATCTATACCTAATCTATCATCTCAATCTTTATAATTATAACTATCAACGTAATAATAAGCTGCATGGCAACAACTCTTGGGGAAATAGGAAATTAAGACCTAAACTATTTCACTTCCAGTTAAGACTATAAAATGACATCAAAAACTCAGAATCAGTGTCTCCATGATGGGACAGTTAACTTCGTAAGCTGGAATGTTAAAGGCCTGAATCACGAATTAAAGAGAAAGAAAGTACTTTCTCACCTAACAGGTCTAAATGCTAAAATAGTATTTTTACAGGAAACCCACTTACTAAGCAAGGATCAGTTCCGGCTGCAAAAAGACTGGACTGGCCAAATGTTCCATTCTAGTTTTACAAAGAAAACTAGAGGGTGGGAATTCTCATACATAGAACAGTACCATTTGTAGCATCAGATGTAGTATTGGATCCTGAAGGGAGATATGTAATGGTCATGGGAGACTTATCTAACTGTAAAATGATTTTGATAAATGTTTATGCACCTAATGTTGATGATAAGGAATTTATACAAAATTTATTTGCATCCATTCCCAATCTGAACACTCATAAAGTTATAATGGCTGGGGACTTTAATTGTGTTTTAAATCCACTTTTAGATAAGACTTCCTCCACAGGGGGAACGCAACTAACACCGCAAAGATAATTACAAAGTTTATAACTGATCACAACTTATCAGATCCCTGGAGGTTTTTAAACCCAAATTCAAGAACATATTCTTTCTACTCACCAGTACATCATTGCTACTCAAGGATTGATTACTTCTTTATAGATAATAACTTCTTGCCTAAGATTAAATCTTGTAAATACGATGCTATTGTTATTTCAGACCATGCTCCTATGATCTTGGAGCTGAAATTACTAAGCCCCATACACTCACCCGCAGATGGCCTCAACCGCTTCTATTAGCTGACGAGAATTGTACTGAATTTATATCCAAACAAATCAAATTCTTTCTAGAGACAAATACATCCCCTGAGATCTCTGCAGGAATACTCTGGGAAACTCTTAAGGCCTTCTTAAGAGGACAGATTATCTCATATCTTTCCCACAGAAATAAATCCGAAGCGAAGAAAGTAGCAGAGATAAAAAGCGAAATTACTAAAATAGATGAAGAACATGCCAGACTACCAAGCGAGACTCTACATAAGAGGAGGCAGGCTCTACATTCAGAATTAAACCTCTTGACAACTAAAGAAACTGAACAACTAATTTACAAATCCAGACATCATTATTATGAACATGGAGAGAAAGCTAATAAGCTTTTAGCAACAAATTCACAAGCAAGATATGCAACGCAATCTCGGTAATCACTAACACGAACGGAGATAAAATCATCGAACACAAAAATATAATGTACACTTTCAGAGACTACTATAAATCCCTATATACTACTGAGTTTAAAGAAGACAATATACAATCTAATGCATTTCTGGATACATTACAGATACCACAAATTGACGCTTTTAGTGTGGAGGAACTTGATAAACCTCTGGCATTATCAGAATTACTAGATGCTATAAAGTCACTCCAAGGTGGAAAAGCAGCAGGCCCTGACGGCTACCCTGCAGAGTTTTACAAGAAATTCTCCGCTCAGCTAGCTCCCCTCCTATTAGCAACATTTACAGAAGCCAGAGATAACCAATTTCTTCCACAAACCTTTCGCCAAGCATTAATCACTGTCTTTCCAAAACAAAATAAGGACTTATTACAATGTTAATCACTGTCTTTCCAAAACAAAATAAGGACTTATTACAATGTGCATCATACAGACCAATTTCACTTCTGAATAACGACGTTAAAATACTCTCTAAAATCATAGCTAGAAGGATGGAGAAAGTGCTCCCCTCTGTAATATCACAAGACCAAACTGGATTTATTAGGGGCCGACAATTATCTTCAAATCTTCGACGCCTGTTTAATGTAATATACTCACCAACTAAATCAAACACCCCAGAAATATTATTATCATTGGATGCAGAAAAAGCATTCGACATGATTGAATGGAAATACCTTTTTACTATATTGGAGAAGTTTGGGTTTGGCCCGAACATTTGTGCATGGATTAAATTACTGTATACTAACCCAGAAGCTTCAGTTTGCATCAATAACATTTGCTCAGACTACTTTAAACTAGAGCGTGGCACAGACAAGGATGCCCTTGTCACCGCTGCTGTTTATGATTGCCATTGAACCACTGGCAATACATTGTCGAAATACTGATCAGATAAAGGGGATTAGCAGAGAAGGACTGGAACAGAAAATCTCATTATATGCAGATGATATGGTACTGTATATTTCGGACCCAGAAAATTCTGTGCCTGAAGTCTTAGCAGCAATCACAGAATTTCAAAAGCTCTCTGGTCTCAGAATTAATCTGAATAAAAGTGTACTCTTTCCAGTGAATTCTCAAGCATATAATATTAGATTAGACACCCTACCTTTTATCATTGCAGAACAGTTTAAATACCTAGGGGTAAACATCACAAGTAAACATAAAGCTCTTTATCAACAAAATTTCGTCGTCTGCATGGAAAAAATTAAACAAGACTTGCATAGATGGTCAACCCTTCATCTCACACTAGCTGGAAGAATTAACACTGTTAAGATGAATATTCTTCCTAAGCTCCTTTTTTTATTTCAAAACATCCCAATATATATTAATAAATCATTCTTTAAGCAATTAGATTCAACAATAACCTCATTTATTTGGAATTCAAAACATCCACGCATCAAAAGAGCGACCCTACAAAGACAAAAGGCAGAAGGCGGCATGGCTCTACCTAACTTCCAGTTTTATTACTGGGCAAATATACAGGCGATAAGAACCTGGACACAAATAGAAGAACATACACAGGCATGGACCGCAATAGAAGTAAAATCCTGCAGTACTTCTTTGTATTCCCTGCCCCGCACTCCAATAAACACACGTTATCGGCAATACACTAATAACGCAATTGTGCTCCACTCACTTAGAATCTGGAACCAATGTAGAAAGCATTTTAAGACGGAGAAGCTTCTATCTGTGGCAATCCTGCAAGAGAACCACCTCTTTCAACCTTCACAAACATATGCAGTTTTTAATATCTGGAACAAAATTGGAATTAACTTGCTTAGAGATCTTTATATAGACAACGTCTTTGCATCCTATGAACAATTACATTCCAAATTTAACATTCCAGCTACACATTTCTTTCACTATCTTCAAATCAGGAACTTTGTTAAACAGAACCTTCCAGATTTTCCTCATCTTGCACCCTCATCCATGCTGGAAAAAATATTGCTCAATTTTAAGGAATGTGGAATGGAAGTTAAAATCTATTGCTAGCTTCTGTATGAAAATCTGCATGTTCTCTGTATGCCTTGGTATTATTATAACAGATAAAAAATAAGTGTGCTTATTAGGATAGAGAATTATATATCGAGCACATCTGTCTCGACTAAAACTCTCCAAAATGTTTCCAGGGCATGATCCAACCTGCGAACGTTGCAACCAAGCCCCAGCCTCACTGGGTCACATGTTCTGGGCCTGCACCAAATTAACATTATTCTGGACAAAAATTTTTAATTACCTCTCAGACAGCCTTGGACTCACAATCCCTCCTAACCCATTAACAGCTGTGTTTAGGGTTCTTCCAGAGGGGCTTAAAGTGGAGAAGGACAAACAAATTGTGATTGCATTCACTACACTGTTGGCACGCAGACTTATTAACTGGAAGAACCCAAACTCTCCTCTTTTAAGTCAGTGGGAAACGTTATATTATTTGAAATTGGAAAAAATCAAATACTCAGTTAGAGGATCCGTACAGACTTTTTTCAAAACATGGCAGGGTCTATTCAGTAATATTTTAAAATAAGTTTATAAAGCACAGAGAATTTATTAATTTAGGTATGTTTACAAGCCTTAAATTTTACACTGTTTGGCTTGCTCTCTCTCTCAGGGGTGGGGATCGATCTGTTCTTAACATAATTCTTTTTTTTTGTAAAAACTTGATTGCTATGTATGGATTGTAATAAAATTAATAAAATTAAAAAAAAAAAAGGAAACCTGTTATCTTTACAACGGTTGACCAACACGGAATGTAACTTCAAAACAACATGTCCTCCAAATACAAACCTGATTGAAAGAAATAATGATAATCAAATCCTTGATGACAGCAACACTCATAACAGTGACCAAACAATTACATTGACAATCAGGCTATGTTATTTTTAAAATGTTTCCTTTTCTTTTTCATAACTTCTTTAACACACTACTTCTCCACTGCGAAGCACGGGTATTTTGCTAGTATAAAATATTTATGGTTTGGGTCCTTTTCATGGCCACTCGCAATTAATTCCAAGGCTTCCCAGTATGTCAGATAACTTTTCCATGGACAGGAGAACAGCTTGTCAGTAGAGAAGTGGCAACAATGCTGCATCAAGATACTAAAAAAAAGAAAACTAATAGAGGAAGGTTAGTAACTTATTATACTTACATTTTTAAACAAATGATTAACAAACAAAGATGCATAATGTACAGCTAATCAGCAGCTCTAGCCAGGGTATGCTAGACTAAATCCATGAGTCCAACCTGAATATGAAAGCTGAGACTGAAGGGGCATCTCTTACATTTCTTTCTATGACAACTCAAAAGAAGCACTGTGCTGCATTTACATAATCACCAGCAAGCTTCAGACAACATACCCAGATGGACTTTTTACTAGATTCAGGCACCGTGAGTGGCAGCCTCTCCAGCAGGTCTGTGTATGACTTTATTTATCTACCTTTTCTTGTAAACATTAACATTATACAAAGTTATTGTCTGTTTTACCTGCATTTTTATCACTCTTTGGTTTAATATTGTTTTTTATCAGTATGCTGCTGCTGGAGTATGTGAATTTCCCCTTGGGATTAATAAACTATCTATCTATCTATCTATCTTTTTATTGTTATTGGGGACTTTAACCACATATAGCTGAAATCAATACTTCCTTAATTTTACCAACAGGTACACTGTAGGTGGAGAATGGGCATCCTGGGGAGGCCAGAGAGGAACAATGGACAGATTGGTCGTCAGGACGGAAAGATAACTCTGTGCCCAGTCGGTATAAAATAATGTATGAATCTATGGAAGCTGGAACTTGGGAGTGGTTCCACCACCCATGTACTAGGAGAAGGCAGTGGTCCTTGTTTGTGAACCCAATTGGGACACCTGCAGGAGTGCTAGGGAAATAGAGTCCAGAAGTGCAGCCCTGTAGGAGTTCCTTAGGATTGGTAGAGGGTGCTGTCAGTAGAGGACCACACTTCTTTGTCTGTGGCCCAGAAGTGCTTCCTAGAGGAGACAAAATGGCACTGGAAGCATTCCTGGGTCTGGCATAAAAGGAAGCCCGCTACCACACATAGGGAAAAATTCAACAGAGATAGAGAAGGAGGAATAATTGTGGATTATTAAATATAGCAAAATACCCGCGCTTCGCAGAGGAGAAGTAGTCTGTTAAAGAAGTAATGAAAAAGAAAAGGAAACATTTTAAAAATAACATAACATGATTGACAATGTAATCGTTTTGTCACAGTTATGAGTGTTGCTGTCATATACCTGTATATATATATATACAGACACACACACACACATAAACACATATATACATATACATACATATCTACATATATACATACACACATATATATACTGTATATACAGTACATACATATATATTGTCACACACGTGTGCATGTGAGGCAGCTAAAGGGCTCGGGTAAGGACAGTTCTGAGACATACCAGGATGTGGCAGAGTGCACTGACTCTTTTTCTTCCTTGCCTGCAGGCCATTCCCGGGGGATTTCGCCTGGCTCTCCTGACGTCACTTCCGGGACCAAGCCTATCGAAGGAGACCTTGCCGGCTCCAGCCCCTGTGATGTCACGTCCGGGCTTGAACCAATGGCTGAAGACCTCAATGAGCCCAACCCCTATGATCTCACTTCCTGTCTTCCCCTTTAAAAACCTCCTCCTTTTCCCTATGCCCTCAGTTCTGTATTGGACTTGGTTTTGTGCACAGCAGTGCTATCATTTGAAAAGACAATTTGCAGCCAGGAAAACAAATAATACGGGTGGCTGCCCCAAACGTTGCTTTGTCTCATCGTGGCTTTTGTGACAATACATATATATATATATATATATATATATATATATATATATATATATATATATATATATATATATATATATATATATATATATATATATATATATATATATATACATATCTACATATATACACACATACAGTGGGATGCAAAAGTTTGGGCAACCTTGTTAATAGTCATTATTTTCCTGTATAAATCGTTGGTTGTTACGATAAAAAATGTCAGTTAAATATATCATATACTGTAGGAGACACACACAGTGATATTTGAGAAGTGAAATGAAGTTTATTGGATTTACAGAATGTGTGCAATAATTGTTCAAACAAAATCAGGCAGGTGCATAAATTTGGGCACCGTTGTCATTTTATTGATTCCAAAACTTTTAGAACTAATTATTGGAACTCAAATTTGCTTGGTAAGCTCAGTGACCCCTGACCTACATACACAGGTGAATCCTATAATGAGAAAGAGTATTTAAGGGGGTCAATTGTAAGTTTCCCTCCTCCTTTAATTTTCTCTGAAGAGTAGCAACATGGGGGTCACAAAACAACTCTCAAATGACCTGAAGACAAAGATTGTTCACCATCATGGTTTAGGAGAAAGGATACAGAAAGCTGTCCCAGAGATTTAAGCTGTCTGTTTCCACAGTTAGGAACATATTGAGGAAATGGAAGACCACAGGCTCAGTTCAAGTTAAGGCTTGAAGTGGCAGACCAAGAAAGATTTCGGATAGACAGAAGCGACGAATGGTGAGAACAGTCAGAGTCAACCCACAGACCAGCACCAAAGACCTACAACATCATCTTGCAGCAGATGGAGTCACTGTGCATCGTTCAACCATTTAGCGCACTTTACACAAGGAGATGCTGTATGCGAGAGTGATGCAGAGGAATCCTTTTCTCCGCCCACAGCACAAACAGAGCCGCTTGAGGTATGCTCAAGCACATTTGGACAAGCCAGCTTCATTTTGGAATAAGGTGCTGTGGACTGATGAAACTAAAATTGAGTTATTTGGGCATAACAAGGGGCGTTCTGCATGGAGGAAAAAGAACACAGCATTCCAAGAAAAACACCTGCTACCTACAGTAAAATATGGTGGTGGTTCCATCATGCTGTGGGGCTATGTGGCCAGTGCAGGGACTGGGAATCTTGTAAAAGTTGAGGGACAAATGGATTCCACTCAGTATCAGCAGATTCTGGAGACCAATGTCCAGGAATCAGTGACAAAGCTGAAACTGCTCCGGGGCTGGATCTTTCAACAAGACAACAACCCGAAACACTGCTCAAAATCCACTAAGGCATTCATGCAGAGGAACAAGTACAACGTTCTGGAATGGCCATCTCAGTCCCCAGACCTGAATATAATTGAAAATCTGTGGTGTGAGTTAAAGAGAGCTGTCCATGCTCGGAAGCCATCAAACCTGAATGAACTAGAAATGTTTTGTAAAGAGGAATGGTCCAAAATACCTTCAACCACAATCCAGACTTTCATTGGAACCTACAGGAAGTGTTTAGAGGCTGTAATTTCTGCAAAAGGCGGATCTACTAAATATTGATTTCATTTCTTTTTGTGGTGCCCAAATTTATGCACCTGCCTGATTTTGTTTGAACAATTACTGCACACTTTCTGTAAATCCAATAAACTTCATTTCACTTCTCAAATATCACTGTGTGTGTCTCCTATATGATATATTTAACTGACATTTTTTATCGTAACAACCAACGATTTATACAGGAAAATAATGACTATTAACAAGATTGCCCAAACTTTTGCATCCCACTGCACATATACTATGAGGAGCCATTCAGGAAAAAAAGATTGTTTCATAAATATATACATTGGTTCAGATATATACAGTTTATCGGTTCAGATACATTGGTTTGAATATATACATTGGTTTGAATACATCCGTTCAGATATATATTTCGGTTCAGATATATACATTGGTTGGGATATATTGGTTGACATATATACATCGGTTTGAATACATCCGGTCAGATATATACATTGGTTTAGATACATTGGTTGAGATATATATAAATTGGTTTGCATAGATCCATTCTGATATATATACATTGGTTGAGATACATCCGTTTAAATACATACATTGGTTTGAACACATCCATTCAAATATATACATTGGTTGAGATATATATATTGGTTGATATACATTAGTTTAAATATATATATATTGGTTAAAATAGATTGGTTTAGATATATACATCGGTTCAGATACATCCGTTCTGATATACATATATTGGTTCAGACAGATCCGTTCAGATATATACATTGGTTGGGATTTATGGGCAGGCACAATGCGGCCACCCATGTTTAGCATCTCCCTTTCACTTCATCATTGCTTCAACACTGTTGTAATTATTGTGCACATTTTATACAAGTAGCATATGCCTGTCTGTCGCGTTTTGTTTCGTAAGCCCTCTTGGTTGGGGGTCCTCAATTTCAAAGCACTTTTTTTCCTTTAAACTTAAACAAATAAAATGTACATATTGCAGGTTTGTTTGACGTGTTTTACATTATAACCATATTATTAATTGCTGTGTGAATGTAAATTTTTTCAAGGGGACGACCTTTACTATTGTCAAAAAAGACAAGCAGGGCAACAGGAGGAATATGAAAGTTATTTGTTGAGTTTAGGAGACAAAGGATACTTGTAAGGAAGTTCATGCCAGTGCTATTGGTGTACATTCTGGAATTTATAAAACTGCTGATATTATTTCACAAAGATGTTACTGGCCTGCTTTTATGCTGACATTAAAATGGCTACGTTTTCTTATAATTATATTCATTATTTTAATTAAAAGACTATAATTGTCATTTAATAAAATGTTTAAATATCTCAGTTGCTGTTTGTCAGACTCTTTAATTGACTTGTCCTACAAATGTGTATCAGTGGATATTTGGTACTTCATTTGACAAATAATATTAATTTTTCCTAGTCTCATACAGTATATTTCAGATAGATAGATAGATACTGTAGATAGATAGATAGATAGAACTTTACTTGTCTTCTAAGGGAAAATGCGCTTCTTTTTTAACAGAGGCTGAACGAATAAATAAATTAATATTAATATATAATGAAAAAACAGCCAATCCAATAACAATTTGAGCTGACTAATGTTCATTCTGCAAGCAACAGTTGGGGCTCACAACTCTGATGCAAAAGCTCAGCTGTAGAAGTGAGTGTCCCTTTGAGTGGAAAGAACAATGGGACACAGTAGACTTGAAATTGATGTAGAAGACTTTCATCAATCTTTTACCATGGATTTCAGCTAATATTACTTATCCAGGGTTCATTTTGAAAGCAGCAGACAAGGTGCACACAAGCCCATGAATCTGCTCCAGCCATGAAAATGAGTGTTCCCTGTAGGGGATAGGATGCAGACACATAGTGGAGAAGATTACAGTATATAGAAAACTATACCTACGACCTTTTAAAATCAATTTTACATTTTTTTTACCTCTCCGGTGTTCATTTTGTAATCAGCAGTCAGAGGGCACACATTTTACAGCTCTACAGCAGCCATGGAAAACGAGTGGATGAGACATGTGTTTTTATTCCCATAGTTAATGACTCACATGGCGGAGGTGAAATTTGAGTTCAACAACAAAACCTTTTCCTTGGATTTTTCCCCTTTTTTATTCCCAGGAAAAACCACATGTGTAAATGTTTAAGAGCAAGCTGTCACTTATAGCATGACAATGGATTGCTACATTTATTTTAACGAGCTGTCATTAAATGTCTTTGTAAAGTGATACTGGGTGTCGAGCAATGTATTATTATTACTGATATTTTACTAAATCTTACTATCCACGTTTCTTTGTTGATGAGCCCCGTTGAAGAATTTTTTGGTAACAGAACAGTAAACACGCCAAAACGACTGGAAACACAACTAACGACTGGTATTTTTCGATATCATTTTAACAAAGTTTACTGTCCGTCCTCAATCACAGAGCACCCCGGTAAAACGTCAATAGCGTTTAATATCCCTGCAGCCTTAGAACGCAGACATCAGGACATCGCTGCGCGTGCACGTTTACTAACAGATATGACAGCATTTTGCACGGAGGATGCGTTAAACAAATTGATTAAGATCAGCGATTTTCAACAGTTTACATGTTTGCCGTAAGATTTTTTAAAGCAAACTAATTAAAAACTTCTTTGAAGAAATATGACACAAAATACGTCTACGACGCAGATTCTATACCATTTTATAGGATTTTTATATCATTATTTAATGATAATAATTATAATTAATAATATACATACACTATATGTGGACTATAAAGCAATACATGTATAATTTCGTGAATTATAACCAGTTGACATCTCCAAACTTGTTAAAAAATTGTATATAATCAATTTACATGACCCTTTACTTCAATAATATACACATTATATTTTGTATTGTATTGTATTTTGTTTGTATTGCGTGCGCACCTTGCTGTGTAATTATTTCAATGAACTCGTGGTATTGTCGAGCACATAGTGTCCCTATTCATACCCCACTATGCAGCGGCTGAATTTGATCACGCATTCACACGTATAATAAATAATAATAATAATAATAATAATAATAATATTATTATTGTTATTAATTCCTAACGTTTTTGTAGCGCCTTTCTTACTACTCTAAGCAATTTGTAAAAATAAATAAATAAAATAACAGAAAGGAAGCCCCCAGGACACAAACCAGTGATCATTTAACTGCGAGTCAGCAATCTTACTCTTACCACCACCTCTTCCTGTTAGATATGCGCATTATAATTTTGAACACTACTTTTTTTATTTTCTACTGTCATAAACAAATTATATCAAAAAGGTTTTTTAAAAAGCCAATTTGAAGCAAAGAGGGTAAGTAATAACTATTTTCTTTTGTAAGTCAATCAAACATGCTTAAGCCTAAAATAAAGATCGTCCTGTCAAAATAAGAGACTCTTTTTTTATTTCAAAAAATTCCAATATACATTAATAAGTCATTGTTTAGGCAATTAGATTCAACAATAACCTCTTTTATTTGGAATTCAAAACATCCACGCATCAAAAGAGCGACCCTACAAAGACAAAAGGCAGAAGGCGGCATGGCTCTACCTAACTTCCAGTTTTATTACTGGGCGGCAAATATAAAGGTGATAAGAACCTGGACACAAATAGAAGAACATACACAGGCTTGGTCCGCAATAGAAGTAAAATCCTGCAGTACTTCTTTGTAATTCTTGCTCTGTGCTCCAATAAACACACGTTATCAGCAAAATACAAATAATCCAATTGTGCTCCACTCACTTAGAATCTGGAACCAATGTAGAAAGCATTTTAAGATGGAGAAGCTTCTATCTGTGGCACCTCTGCAAGGGAGCCACCTTTTTCAGCCTTCACAAACATACGCAGTTTTTAATATCTGGAAAAAATTTGGAATTAACTTGCTTAGAGATCTTTATATAGACAACGTCTTTGCATCCTATGAACAATTACATTCCAAATTTAACATTCCAGCTACACATTTCTTTCACTATCTTCAAACCAGGAACTTTGTTAAACAGAACCTTCCAGATTTTCCTCATCTTTCACCCTCATCCATGCTGGAAAAAATATTGCTCAATCTCAAGGAATTATACTCCATCTCTACAATATATAAAATCATTTTACAATCCCTGCCTTTCAAAGATCCAAGAGGACACTGGGAAAAAGATCTTTTAATTAATATATCAGAAAAGGAGTGGAAAGTAGCAATGCAGAGAATTCACTCGAGCTCCATATGCGCAAAGCATACAATTATACAACTCAAAATTATATATCGAGCACATCTGTCTCGACTAAAACTCTTCAAAATGTTTCCAGGGCATGATCCAACCTGCGAACGTTGCAACCAAGTCCCAGCCTCACTGGGTCACATGTTCTGGGCCTGCACCAAATTAACATTATTCTGGACAAAATTTTTAATTACCTTTCAGACAGCCTTGGACTCACAATCCCTCCTAACCCATTAACAGCTGTGTTTGGGGTTCTTCCACAGGGGCTTAAAGTGGAGAAAGACAAACAAATTGTGATTGCATTCACTACACTTTTGGCACGCAGACTTATTCTAATAAACTGGAAAAACCCAAACTCTCCTCTTTTAAGTCAGTGGGAAACTGATGTGTTATACTATTTAAAATTGGAAAAAATCAAATACTCAGTTAGAGGATCCGTGCAGACTTTTTTAAAAACATGGCAGGATCTGATCAGTAATATTTTAAAATAAGTTCATGAAGCACAGAAAATTTATTAATTTAGGTATGTTTACAAGCCTTAAATTTTATGCCGTTTGGCTTGCTCTCTCTCTCAGTGGTGGGGATCGATCTGTTCTTTACTCAAATTTTCTTTATGTAAAACTTGATTGATTTGTATGGAATGCAATAAAATTAATAAAAAAAAAATAAGAGACTCTTTCACCTTGTTAACGTGAATCATCTTTAAATTAAATGCTGCCAATAAGGAATAATAGAAATCACTGCGCTGCTTTCTAACTTTGACGAACTAAAGTTTTATTGGGTGAAAAAAATGATCATCCGTGACAGATACACTTAATCAGTAGTGTGTGCGACACACGATTTGTGAGCTTGACTGTTTGTGTTGTGTACTCGCGTGTGTGTGGTTTTCTCAGTTATACAATAAAAACAGACATTAGTTATTTGTAAAGAATATTCTAATCATTCTGGTCCCTGATCACTGATAAACATTCAGAAGAAACGGCGCTATTCCAGTGTTTGCCTCCATAACATCCTTTCAGCAAACAGGACTAAGTTCCTTGCTGAAGCAGATCGCCCTTTAGTGAAATGCTGCCAATACGGAATAACAGATATCACCGGTCAGGCTTTCCACCAATGATAAACCAGCGTCTCATGAGGTAAAAAAATGGGAGGTACTGTGGTTGTGATTAATGCTTTCTGGTAACTGCTTTTGAGAAGAATCTGTCATGAATGGGAAAAGAGGGAGCGATTGAGGCGGGTACAATGAGCCGGGGCGGGACAGAGCGAGGCGGGTATCTGTGCGAGTGTTTTAAATAATGAAATGAAAAAAAGTGCTTTGAAATCGAGGACCCCAACCAAGAGGGCTTATGAAACAAAACGCGACAGACAGGCATATGCTACTTGTATAAAATGTGCACAATAATTACAACAGTGTTGAAGCAATGATAAAGCGAAAGGGAGATGCTAAACATGGGTGGCCGCATTGTGCCTGCCCATAAATCCCAACCAATGTATATATCAGAACGGATGTATTTGAAGTGATGTATATATCTAAACCAATCTATTTTAACCAATATATATATTTAAACCAATGTATATCAACCAATATATATATCTCAATCAATGTATATATTTGAATGGATGTGTTCAAACCAATGTATATATTTAAACGGATGTATCTCAACCAATGTATATATATCAGAATGGATCTATGCAAACCAATTTATATATATCTCAACCAATGTATCTAAACAAATGTATAGATCTGACCGGATGTATTCAAACCGATGTATATATCTCAACCAATATATCCCAACCAATGTATATATCTGAACCAATGTATATATTTACGAACCAATCTTTTTTTCCTGAATGGCTCCTCATAATATACACACATACATACTGTGATGGTTATTCATCTTTAAAAGAATCTTACACAACACAAAACAAAGTTTTGGGGACCGTCCCCATATATTGTCGTCCAGACAATTAAAGAAAATAACGATTCAAAGTCTCAGAGCAAAACAATGAACAGATTTCTTCAGTCAAAATGGCGACTTTATACAGAGAAGGATTATGGGACAGGAAATGGTTGGCAAGAAGTGACATTGAAAACAGGAACCGGAAACAACGTCATCATGATGGGACGGAAGTGACGTCATCGCGGCCATTTTGGAATCCTGAAAGTGGAGGAATTATTTTTCTTCAAGTTTTCTGTTGAGCAAAAGAGATTCAGGTAAGTACCACGTGACAACCCTCTATCTCGCGATGTTTCACTCACCTTTAGGCTCTTTGACTGCCTCCTAATCGCACATGTGTGACATGACCCCCCCCTCAGCCCAGACCCCTCGGGTCGGGCGACCTGCACCGAGAGGTCGTGGACACGAGAGAGAGCATCTGCATTGGCCTGCAAGGAACCTTTACGATAAATGACACTGAAACGATAAGGCTGAAGATTCAAAAACCACCTAGTGATGCGAGGGTTAGACTCCCGATGAAGGGACATCCACTGTAAGGCAGCATGATCCGTCACCAGAGTAAACTCACGCCCCAGTAGGTAGTACCTCAAAGACGTGACAGCCCACTTAATCGCCAAGGCTTCTCGCTCCACTGCAGCATACTTGGTCTCCCGGTCCAGCAGTTTCCGGCTCAGGTACATAACAGGGTGTTCAGCACCATCAACGCATTGGCTCAGCACGGCACCCAAACCTGTGGCGATCGCCGGTCTGGAGGATGAAAGGAACAGAAAAATCAGGAGATCTTAAAACAGGTGCTGAAGTAAGGGCCAATTTAAGTCACTGAATGCTTTCTCAACGAAATATCCCATACCACTTTTAAAGGTGCTCGTTTCCTTGTTAAATTAGATAAAGCGCAGCAACTTCTGAGAAATGCGGTACAAAGCGCGATAGTAACCTGCCAATCCCAAAATGCTTGTACCTGCCGCTTATTCATCGGACGGGCCAATTAAGAATGGCATCAATTTTGGAACATTGTGGTTTAACAACACCCCTCCTACTAGGTAGCCCAAATATTTGGCTTCTCTTAATCCAAAAACATTTCTTGGATTAATTCGAAGACCAGCAGATGCTAGCTTGGAGAGTATTGTTTTAACCTGCCATACATGATCCTTCCACGTGCTGGAATAAATGACCACATCATCTAGGTAGGCAGCACTATAGGAATTGTGGGGCCTTAGCAGTGTGTCTACCAGACGTTGGAAGTAGCTGGTGCCCCGTGCAAGCCAAAAGGAAGGACCCTGTATTGCCAATGTCCACTGGGTGTACTAAAAGCGTTTTTCTTTGGCGGAGTCCGCTAAGGGAATTTGCCAATACCCTTCGTCATGTCAAGAGTAGTTAGGAATTGAGCGTTCCCCAACCGATCAAGTAAATCATCCACCGCGGCATGGGATACGCATCAAATTTAGAGACCTGATTAAGTCGAAAGTCATTACAAAACCTCCACGACCCATCAGGTTTAGAAACTAAGACAATTGGACTAGACCAAGGGCTATGACTCTCCTCAATAACCCCTAATTCTAGCATTCGTCTAATTTCCAACTCTACTTCGCTTTCTTTGCCTCCGGAGCCTATAAGGTCTCTCTCTGACAATCACTCCAGGGTTAGTAATAATATCGTGAACAATCAACGCAGTACGTCCGGTATCTAGTCCACAACTTTAGGGACAGACAAGATAGCCGCCTCGAGATCTTGTCGTTGTTTGATGTCAAATCGGGCCAAAATTAAGATGGGCACATGACATAAAAGAGAACGAGGCTGATTGGACGAGGGATCAGTTCCCTGTCCTTCCATGGTTTCAGCAAATTAATATGATATACTCGTTCAGTAGGTCGCCATTAGGTTGTTTAACCAAATAATCAACGAGACCTTTTCTTTCTTTAATTTCATAAGGGCCTTGCCAATGTGCTAACAACTTTGAATGAGAAGTTGGGACGAGTACCATTACACGATCACCGGGACAAATTCGAATGGTGGTGTTTCGTTATAATAACGGACTGCGCTGCTTGTGCCTTTTCCAAATTTTCTTTTAGAATAGGTCTGATTTTCTCTAATCTATCGCGTAATTGCGATATATTCAAGAATATTTGAAGTTGGGAGGACCTCCTCTTCCCATCCTTCTTTTAACATATCCAAAAGCCCTCTGGGTTGTCTTCCATATAATAATTCAAAGGAGAGAAACCAGTAGAGGTCTGAGGGACTTCCCGATAAGCAAACAAAACGAGAGGAAGCAACTGATCCCAGTTTCTTCCATCCTCGTTAACTACCTTCGTAACATCTGTTTCAAAGTTTGATTGAAACGCTCTACCAACCGTCAGTTTGGGGATGATAGACAGACGTTTTCAGATGTTTTATTCGAGTAATTTGGCTACTTCCTGAACGTCTCCGAAGTGAAAGGAGTCCCTTGGTCCGTTAAAACCTCTTTGGGATCCCAACACGAGCGAATATCCCTACTAATTCCCGTGCGATGTTTTTCGTATTAGCTGAGCGCAATGGAACAGCTTCCGGAAAGCGAGTGGCATAATCTACTAGCACCAAAATATATTTAAAACCTTTTAACGAGGGTTCCAATGGTCCCTACGAGATCGATACCACTCGTTCAAAGGGATATCAATAAGGGGAAGGGGAACGAGAGGAGCTCGCGTCCTTCTAGGAATCTGGCGAAGTTGACACTCAGGACAGGAAGAGCAAAATCGCCGGACCTCCTCGTTAATTCCCGGCCAATAGAATCGGAGCTTTATTCTCTCTAATGTTTTTTCGGAGCCTAAGTGGGCTCCAAGAAGGTGAGCGTGTGCTAATTCACACACCTTTAGCGAAAAGTGCGTGGAATTAACAACAACGTTCGCACTTCTCCCTCGTGTTCTGCCACTCTATATAATAATTCGTTTTTAAGTACAAAGAACGGCATCGGTGGCATGGGATCCAGGGTTGTATAACCCTCGGTAGATACTACTGCATTCCTAATATTTTTTAAGGAATCATCGTTCCATTGTTCCTTTTAAAAGACGATGGTGTTAATAGAAATTGGGCAGTTAAATCTTGTATAGGGTCTTGTGCGACCTTAAGGGTGTGGTTTCTGTCTCCACGTCATCTGCGTTAACTGCACTAGTTCCGCAGAGGTCGATGGGACATCAATTCTTCACATTGGGTACCCGTATGGGTCCGTGTTACTGTGGGACATGGCGTGGAGGCAGTCGGAGCAGTATTCTCCATTACTAAGCCTAAATGTTTCTTAGGTACAGTTACGTTATTACCGCTGGTAATTTTATTCCAGTCTCTACCCAATATAACTGGAAAAGGGGATCCGTAATACAGCCATGGCCATGCTCGTTAGGTGATGATTTACTGATACGACACATCTGGCCGTTTTATAATACCGGATATCCCCATGAATACATTTTAGACTAGTTTTTATCCTAGTCCACTGTTGCGTAAAACGAAGCGGGTGGCAACAATGGAAATGTTACTCCCGGAATCAAACATTGCTCTTACCTTCCTGCCATTTATAATAACTGCACCTGTATATGGAAGAGATAAAGGATTAGTCACAGTGGCACAATACCTTTCTCCCTTAACTAATGAGCAATCCATGGGCTCGATGGTACAGTTAGGGGACAGATGTCCAATCTCCCCACACTTGAAACAGCGGGGAAGACTGGCACCTCTGTCCCGTCTACGGACGGCAGGTTCGGGAGGTTGTCGGGTGGGCTCAGGAGTTGCCCCACGTGCCTGTTGGGTTCGGCGGAGAACCGTTCTGATTTCCCTGATTTGCAAGCCGCCCAGTGGCGCTCAGTGATCTGGATTAAGGAGTCCATGTCCTCAAAATTATGCTTCCGTACTTGCTGGGCGATATGGTCAGGAGGGCATGCACAAAAGTTTCACATGCTAGAAGCTCGCCATTTATGTGAATTATTAATGTCGGGCGTAGCCAGCGACATACTTTCCCCAGGCTTCAAAGCCCTGGGTTCTTATCGGTCTCTCTGGATCGAACTGCCACTCCCTCCATTCTCTCGCCTGCTGTTCCGGAGATACACCGTAGCGCTTGAAGACCTCCTTTTTTAGAGCGTCATAATCAGCTGCCTGCTCCTCAGTTAGATCATAATAGGCTCTCTGCCGTTCCTTCAGGTAGGGAGCCAGTATGTACGCCCATTCCGACCTTGGCCATGCGTTCGCTTAGAGGCACGCTCGAAAATCAAAAGTATGTCTCATGTCGTCCGATTCTGTTAGTGTAGCAATAGCAATAGGTGGTGGCCGAGCGACCTCCGTCCGTACACCTGCAGCAGCAGCAGCAGCACGAGCGTTGGCTTCTGCTACCTGGGTCCTTGTCTCACCCATCTGTATCTTCAGGGTTTGCAGATCGCCCATGATGGTGCTCAGAACAGTGTTCAGGTCCTGTTCTTCCGACATCTTTAAATAAACAAAGAACAATCCTGTCGAAGCTACGCCAATTGTGATGGTTATTCTTCTTTAAAAGAATCTTACACAACACAAAACAAAGTTTTGGGGACCGTCCCCATATATTGTCGTCCAGACAATTAAAGAAAATAACGATTCAAAGTCTCAGAGCAAAACAATGAACAAATTTCTTCAGTCAAAATGGCGACTTTATACAGAGAAGGATTATGGGACAGGAAATGGTTGGCAAGAAGTGACGTTGAAAACAGGAACCGGAAACAACGTCATCATGATGGGACGGAAGTGAGGTGGATTGATGGAGCCGGAAGTGATGTCATCATGGTGGGCCGGAAGTGACGTCATCGCGGCCATTTTGGAATCCTGAAAGTGGAGGAATTATTTTTCTTCAAGTTTTCTGTTGAGCAAAAGAGATTCAGGTAAGTACCACGTGACAACCCTCTATCTCGCGATGTTTCACTCACCTTTAGGCTCTTTGACTGCCTCCTAATCGCACATGTGTGACAATACATACACACACATATATATTGTAAACAAGGTGCTATATAGCGCCCGACCCGGCACAGACTTACACAGAGGCACGTGTTCACACTCAAAGGTTTTTATTTCTTTTTTCTTCAGCCGTGTGACACGTCTTCCCCGTGCCACACAGCCCAAACACAGTCCCAAGCACCAAACCAAGCACCAAACCAACACAAAACCAAACTTTCCTGCTCCACCACTCCTCCCAGGCAACCTCGTCCTCTTCCTCCCGATTCTGGCCTCGATTGCTGGGAGGCAGGCCCTTTTATGCCCCACCCGGAAGTGATCCAGGTGCCTGACCAGCTGGTCTTAATTGCACCTCCGGGTGGGGCTGATAAACCGTCCAGTGTGGTGGCTGGATCTCTGCAGCACCCCCTAGCGGCCACCCCATCTCCCAACCGGGCTGCTGTGGTGGACTCCATGTCCCATGGAGCCACGGGGGAGATTGAGGAGGAATCCAGTGCCAGGGAGACTGCCCCCAAGCGCCCGGGAGGTATTGCAAAGTCCATGATGGCTCCCCCGGGACGTATGCATCAGAGGCGTCCCGGCCGGGCATGGGACCCGGCTGTCCGTCACATGGCCCCTCCCTCAGATGAGGCTTGTGGGGCTCATCGGCCTGCCCCGCGAGGGCCGGTCTTCTCCAGGATGGGGAGTCGGCATTCCTGGTTCCGCGGCTGCGCCCTGTAAAACAGAATAAACAGGTCTGGGGGCGTTGCCCCGATGTCCCTCGGGACAAGCCCGCCAGACATGGCCACCGCGGCCACAGTCATAACACCGCCGACTCCCTCCAGTACGCCCCTCTGCATGCGGAAGCAGGCAGGGAACATCTGCCCTTCGCCCCTCCGAGGAGGGCTTGTGAGTTCCGCCCCTCTGCAGTGCAGCCCTCCTTGGCTCCAAGCCGTCAGGCATACACTGCTCTATGTGCGGGTTTCCGGTTTCCTCTTCCGGTTCCCCTTTTCCTTTGGGTCGCCCTGGCGGTCTGAGTCCCCTATGAGAAAGGAGGGACCCCGCACCGCCTCGTCCCTTTGGACTGCCGCAAGACTGGCGCTAGCGGTCGGGCGGGTTGTTTGGCAGCCGGTTTCCACCTGCTGCCTCCCGCGCTTCGTCCGCCTTGCTGTCAGTCATCACAGCAGCCTCTCGTGTGGTGGGCGGGTCCGCCTGACAGGCAGTACTAAGCAACACTGCTGCCGTCGCGTCCCGCCCCTTTTCTCTGCGGTGCCGGCTTCACTTACCTGCACGCTCTGTCCTGCCGGTGGGAGGCTGGCCACCCGCCCGTCACGAAGCCATTCAGCTAGGGCCCCGCACGGGATACCGAGCTTCTTCTCCAGCCCTCCTTCGCCTCCAACAGGACCTGAAAAACTTGCAAAAGGGACTGCAGGGCGAGGACAACGGACTTCACCTCCCCTACAGCCCAAGAAACATTAATAGTGGCGGCCGGCGGTGGATTTGGGCTCTCCGTGTCGCCCCCTCCCCGACGCGTGCCAAGAAGACCCTGTGGATCCCCACAGGCCCTTCGGGTAGTCTGGAGGAGAGGGAAGGCGTCCGTCATCCCGCCTGCCGATCCTGCTCGGCGGGTGATTGACACACGTCCCCCCCCCGTTTACCTGTTTCGCGGAGCCGCTCCTGGCCCCACTTGCAGGGGAGCCGCGCTGGAAGCTTCGTCCGGGCTCTCCTCCGCCAGCCGCTGGCTCAAGCCGAGGGGAAGACACAGCTCCGCCTCGCTCACCCCCGAGCTGGCTCCGTCGTCATGCCATGGACACTCGTCCCCTGCCCGCACCGGGTGCTTCGCCCCTCGGCGTCCAGGAGGTAGGATGACCCGCAGGCGGAAAAACATACCCGCAACTTCGTCACCTACCTCCGGTTGCAACCCGTGCGGCGGACTAGCGTGGCGGCGTCTGCCAGTTGGCCTCTGTGTCCGCCCGGCTTTCTTCTTCCCCATGACAAAAGGCGCCTGCAGCAGCTCCTCGGCGGCTTCGGTTGGGTAGTCCCCGCTGACTTGCGTGTGCCTGCTTGCGGCCCCTGCCGCGTGTGCGCGCTTCGCGCTGTACCGCGTGTGCTGGCTTGCGGCTCCTGCCGCGTGTGCGCGCTTCAGTGCGCTGTGCTGTGTAGTCCTGCCCGACTGCTTGCCTGTAGCTGCGTCGGGAGCGCTCTCGGCGCCGCTGAGCGAGAACCGTGCCCAGCGCTGTTGCGCGCTATGCCGGGTCAGCAAGAGTAAAAACCGCAGGTTCCGACCCAAATGGACGGGCCGGGATCCTGCCGACTACGCCAGTGTAAACAAGGTGCTATATAGCGCCCGACCCGGCACAGACTTACACAGAGGCACGTGTTCACACTCAAAGGTTTTTATTTCTTTTTCTTCAGCCGTGTGACACGTCTTCCCCGTGCCACACAGCCCAAACACAGTCCCAAGCACCAAACCAAGCACCAAACCAACACAAAACCAAACTTTCCTGCTCCACCACTCCTCCCAGGCAACCTCGTCCTCTTCCTCCCGATTCTGGCCTCGATTGCTGGGAGGCAGGCCCTTTTATGCCCCACCCGGAAGTGATCCAGGTGCCTGACCAGCTGGTCTTAATTGCACCTCCGGGTGGGGCTGATAAACCGTCCAGTGTGGTGGCTGGATCTCTGCAGCACCCCCTAGCGGCCACCCCATCTCCCAACCGGGCTGCTGTGGTGGACTCCATGTCCCATGGAGCCACGGGGGAGATTGAGGAGGAATCCAGTGCCAGGGAGACTGCCCCAAGCGCCCCGGGGGAGGTATTGCAAAGTCCATGATGGCTCCCCCGGGACGTATGCATCAGAGGCGTCCCGGCCGGGCATGGGACCCGGCTGTCCGTCACAATATATATGCACACACATATATATATGCACACACATACATATATATATACAAACACACACACACATACATACATATATATACACACATGCATACATATACATATATATATATATACACACACACATACGAGGTGTGGCAGAAAAGTAATGAGACTGGCAACACTGCAAGCGATCTGGCAACGCTGCCTGTTGTCCTTGATAGAGCACGTGTATCAGTACCCTCCCATAGTTCAGTGCGAGTTTCAACTCCTTCCGTTTACTACGTGATTTTTGTGACTGCTATTTGCAAAGTTGTGTTTTTGGTTGTGCGTCACACAAAATGGAACAGCGGAATTTGGAGCAACGTTGTGCCATTAAACGGCAAGTGTGACGTTTGAAAAGTTTAAACAGGCCTATGGGGAACATTCTTTATCCCGAGCTCAAGTTTTTCACTGGCACAAATCATTTTTGGATGGCAGAAAACACGTTGAAGATTAACACCATTCAGGGAGGACTTCAACTTTGAAAACCAATGAAAACATCGAACGTGTGAACACTCTTGTGAGATCAGACCGACGTTTAACATTAAGAATGTTGAGTGAACAATTAAATTTGAACAGATTTACCGTTCATCAAATTTTGACTGAACATTTGCACATGCGAAAGGTCTGTGCCAAAATGGTGCCGAAAAACTGCCCTCTCCATAACAGAATGTTTGACCTCAAAAAGGCATTCCTGTGGTTACCCAGCCCCCTTATTCACCTGACCTCAGTCTGTGTGACTTTTTTCTTTTTCCTAAACTGAAAAATGTCCTCAAAGGACGTCATTTCGGGACTTTAAAAACATCCAAAAGAGTGTAACGGACATGCTGAAGACCATACCGGTTGAAGACTTCCAGCGCTGCTACCAACAGTGGGAACAACGTCTCCATCGGTGTGTAGCTGCCCAAGGGAACTACTTTGAAGGGGATAACATTGATGTTTGAAAAAAATAAAAAATCAGTCTCATTACTTTTCTGCCACACCTCGTATATACATATACAGATCTACACATATTATACACATATATACAGTGTATCCGGAAAGTATTCACAGCGCATCACTTTTTCCACATTTTGTTATGTTACAGCCTTATTCCAAAATGGATTAAATTCATTTTTTTCCTCAGAATTATACATACAACACCCCATAATGACAACATGAAAAAAGTTTACTTGAGGTTTTTGCAAATTTACTAAAAATAAAAAAACTGAGAAATCACATGTACGTAAGTATTCACAGCCTTTGCTCAATACTTTGTCGATGCACCTGCAATTACAGCCTCAAGTCTTTTTTGAATATGATGCCACAAGCTTGGCACACCTATCCTTGGCCAGTTTAACCCATTCCTCTTTGCAGCACCTCTCAAGCTCCATCAGGTTGGATGGGAAGCGTCGGTGCACAGCCATTTTAAGATCTCTCCAGAGATGTTCAATTGGATTCAAGTCTGGGCTCTGGCTGGGCCACTCAATGACATTCACAGAGTTGTCCTGAAGCCAATCCTTCGATATCTCGGTTGTGTGCTTAGGGTCGTTGTCCTGCTGAAAGATGGACCGTCACCCCAGTCTGAGGTCAAGAGCACTGGAGCAGGTTTTTATCCAGAATGTCTCTGTACATTGCTGCAGTCATCTTTCCCTTTATCCTGACTAGTCTCTCAGTTCCTGCCACTGAAAAACATCCCCACAGCATGATGCTGCCACCACCATGCTTCACTGTAGGGATGGTATTGGCCTGGTGATGAGCGGTGCCTGGTTTCCTCCAAACGTGACGCCTGGCAAAAAGTTCAATCTTTGTCTCATCAGACCAGAGAATTTTGTTTCTGTTTTTTGTTTGAGAGTACTTCAGGTGCCTTTTGGCAAACTCCAGGTGGGCTGCCATGTGCCTTTTACTAAAGAGTGGCTTCCGTCTGGCCACTCTACCATACAGGCCTGATTGGTGGATTGCTGCAGAGATGTTTGTCCTTCTGGAAGGTTTTCCTCTCTCCACAGAGGACCTCTGGACCCCTGACAGAGTGACCATCGGTTCTTGATCACTTCCCTGACTAAGGCCCTTCTCCCCCCATCACTCAGTTTAGATGGCCGGCCAGCACTAGGAAGAGTCCTGGTGGTTTTGAACTTCTTCCACTTATGGATGATGGAGGCCAGAGTGCTCATTGGGACCTTCAAAGCAGCAGAAGTTTTTCTGTAACCTTCCCCAGATTTGTGACAATCCTGTATCGGAGGTCTACAGACAATTACTTTGACTTCATGCTTGGTTTGTGCTCTGACATGAACTGTCAACTGTTGGACCTTATATAGCCAGGTGTGTGCCTTTCCAAATCATGTACAATCAACTGAATTTACCACAGGTGGTCTCCAATTAAGCTGCAGATACATCTCAAGGATGATCAGCGGAAACAGGGTGCACCTGAGCTCAATTTTGAGCTTCATGGCAAAGGCTGTGAATACTTATATACATGTGCTTTCTCAATTTTTTTATTTTTAATAAATTTGCAAAAATCTCAAGTAAACTTTTTTCACGTTTTCATTATGGGGTGTTGTGTGTAGAATTCTGAGGAAAAAAATGAATTGAATCCATTTTGGAATAAGGCTGTAACATAAAATGTGGAAAAAGTGATGCGCTGTGAATACTTTCCGGATGCACTGTATATATACATATCTACATATATATATACCAATGTAATAGTTTTGTCACTGTTATGAGTGTTGCTGTCATCAAGGTTTTAATTATTATTATTTCTTTCAATTAGGTTCGTATTTGGAGGATGTGTTGTGTTCAAGTTATATTCCGTGTTTGTCAACCGTGGTAAAGATAACAGGTTTCATTCATCGAAGTGTTTACTACTGTTTTATCTTGGTAGAGTAATATATATTGCTCTACTTTCCCCTATTGTATTATTAATATGTAGCCTTAGAATGCCTAATCTCACAGACTTACCACTGTATATAACTTATCCCCACCTTCCCTTCTATATCTATAATCTCAGGCAATTAGATGTAGTAAAAAGATAAGCAGGAGTTAAGTTACACATAAAATAATGTATTACTGATAATATTAATAAATAATAAAAAAATGCAAAGTACATTTGAATATTGGCAACCATACAACCTGATAAAATCGTGATGTGTAATTCAGGTGGCACACAGACTTGTAGTTACTTAAAATGTCTCTAGTTAAGGCATCATTGGTACTCAACTTTCAACCACATGTCTGTTCAAAATGGCTGAAGCTGTGCTCTTGATTGTGTTGCCTTCAGTTCATGGTGTGATGGTCTTCTTCAGTTGTTAGCAAGAGAAAGATACTTCTACATCATCACAGGTTAGCAAGAGAGATGCTTCTTCAAGCATGGCCTCTAAGACAAGCCAATTTCAAACAGCCATACCTCGGACCAATGGATGAAATAGAACATCTTAACACCTGCCCACCAAACCATATGTTAAACATCATGCCTTCCTTGCAAGGGTGTTGAAAGACTTTAGCAGAGAAATACTCATCAAACTGGTTTAAGACACATCCCCCCAAATCCTGTTGTAAAATTAGTCGTAAACGGTGTGGGGGGTGGGGTTCAAACAACTACCTCTCACCAAAGTAACACTAAATTACATTGCTTTGCCTAGATTACAAATAAAGACATACAAAACATTTATCAAGTTACAGTATATGCAAAATCTTACATCACAACACTCCACCCCGATGAATGTTTTGTACAATGTCTTTATAAACAATGTCTTTAAATTGATTAAAGAGTCTGATGCATAACTTGTGCATTGATTGGCAGTATTTGCTCTCCCAGTGTTAAAAGTTGTCCTTGACCATTTGTCCATTACATATCTTCTTTATTTCAAAGACAATCTGAAGAACTTGGAAGTGCTCCTGATGACTTCTATCTGCTCCAGATTGCTTCAACTGTTTCTTTAGCTTTCTGCAGTCTTTATATGTCATCAAATCTGGTGGTTCAAAATGAGACAAGTCCACACCTTCCACTTAACTAGCCCACTATAATTTAGTCTGTTGTGTGAATTCTTAATCTGTACTTGTTCTTTGTCTAACTGCTAATTAGACCCCTGTCCCAAACTATCTGTTTAAGCATATGCAGCTGTACAATTAACATCAACATTTGAAAGGTAACATGCCACAGGTGCCAGTACAACCACTTCTGCCCAAGTGAGAGCACATGTGCCACTGCATAAACTGTTCACAAACCAACATTTGTGGCCCCTCTGCACACATTTGGGGTTGACTTAGTTGCCTCTTGTGCTTTCCTACCCATGGTGCAACTCTTGACCATGAGACATCAAAGCTATGCAACTCTCATCATTCCCCCTGTAGGCCACCCCTAGAGTTGTTTGCTCACCATATGCATACTTATTGTGCTAAACACCTCAGTTCAGAATTGGCCCACTGGTCCTGTGCCTGTACCACAGCCGACAATCTCAGCAGGGCTTCCGTATTTTCCCAATTAGACTATACCTAAACATCGGAACCCATATGACTTGGAAATGTACCAGCTGCACCTGCTTTCCTGAAAAGTTCACCAATTTCTTCAGTATACCACTCTTTAATAATAGTATTAATTATATTAATTATCCCACTTAATTAATACACAGAATGTATACTTTATGAGCCCAAAATGAATCCCCTTATTTTGGCATTCCTAACTGGTTTGTTCAGTTTCCACCCCTTGGAATATAAATTTGCTGCAGTAATGAACAAACCTTTCCTTTTAAACTATAGCTGTTGTGACTAGTCCTATTATTGCATGACTTGTGGACTTGTTACTCACTTAAACCCCAGTAAGTGTCTTTTCCTTGCTGTCTCTTCAGTTCTTCTTCATGTCTTTGTCTTTAGTCTTTGAATGTCGTTTCCTCTTTTTTTTTTTCAATCCGCTATGTAAGCAGGTCTGCAAAATGGAAGGTACCAAAGCAGCATCTCATTTTCGTAGTTGTCGACCTGGTGCCAACACTCAAACTTTGCTTCCAGGCATTTATTGGAACAGCTTGGCACTAGTGCCACTTTGCTCCAATGTGCTAGTGGTAACCCAATCTCCTGCATGGATTTTACTCTGCTAATTGCCTTCACTATTTATTACCTGCACCAACCCAAAGTCCATAAAAACCTTACAATAGAAGGTGATCTATTGTAAAAGGCCAGAAAATGGAAACAGAAAACTATTTATCCTTTCCTGTCTTCCTGCACTACCCTTCTATTTTTTTTTCATTGCCTGTGTGTCCTTTTTTTATTGTATAGTAATTGCTGCCGGAAACTGTGGGCTAAAACCTCTCCAGAATCCAAGTGCTAAATCCAGCATCACTCCTAAAACTGACCTGTGCTCTTTACTAAAGACCAGCTCAGTTTTCTCCATTTTATTGCAGGAAGATTCATAGGCTGTCTTTTTAAACAACTGGTCAGTCAGGTTTAGAATTACTGAGCCTAAATGTGTGTGATTTTTAATTACTGCTGGCCCTAGCACTGCTGTTAGGACCCTCACACCCCTGTGCATTCTTGGCTTCCTGCCTGAGCTTGTAAAACTTCCTGCTGTACCATCCCCCATCCTTTGTTCTTTGGCTTGTCCTGTTTCATTCAAACCAAATCCTAAGCCTGTGCACTTTTTTCCAACTCAGTCATTCTTGCACTAGCACATTCAGACCTTTCACACACAAGCACTTGAATCCCTTTCATTTCCATTGTTCCTTGTTTAAATTCCACACTTTCTTTACTCAGTATCCTTAAGCCATTATCCAGTTCATGCCCTCTAGTCAACAATTGCCATTCACACTCACCAGCTTCTCTGCCTTCTATCTGATTTCTTTGTCCTAAATCAAATTTCAATGCAGCACTGGTTACCTTTCCTAACAGTGGTGAAATATCTATCAGTGTAGCATGTTCTTTAAATACTGGACAGGCCTCAAAATTACCTGGAGATTGTGGTGAAGTGGAGAATAATGGAAGAAACACCCTTGCTGTTTTTCTTTCCTTTCATCTCTCTCCTTTTCCTCACACTCACATTCCCACTCTTTATCTGAGCACTCATCTGTCTCATGTAAGTCACCCACCCATGTTTTAGGGTTCCAGTCCAATCTGGTTACTATTGCCCTAACTTTCACCATAGGTGGTTTACATTTCGTTTTTCCACTGCTTTCACTACATTCTACTTCAGCAGTGGGTGTTCTACATGCTAACACTTCACAATTATTACACCAACTGTTACATCTTTCAAAACTGTCACACAACATTCCATTTTCGCTTTCATTCACTTTGCTATTTTCTTCCTTATGATCTTCCTTATTACCAGTAATACAAGCTAGTAAACCTCTTATAACAGCAGCTGTCTTTTTTAAACCTGATCTCTGTTTTCTTGCTTTTAATCCTTCCAGCCCCCTTCCATTTTGTGGCATACTCAGCTCAGCTTCTGTTTTCTCTACCTGCACTACAGGTTTCCTAGCTTTAGCCTGCTTCCATCTGCCACTCTACTGGAAGATGGCTGACTTTAATATAAATTTAGGCATTTCTGAGTCTACAATTTTTACTCTAATACAATTTGCCAAATTCGTTAAGGGTTGGCCTACTTTTGCCCCTGTAAGCAAACATACACATACATACACAAAGATCCTAAACGAATAAGTACCGTATGAATGACGAATGTATGTCCCATCATTCCCTAGCACTTTAACCACTTAAATGCTGTATAAATGACGCATGCCTCTTTCACCACTCCCTAGCACTTTAATTAGGGACTCACTACCACCAGCACTAACAAGTGTGCAGGTGTCCCCTTGACACACATGAAGTCTCTACACTTTATTGGTTATATTCCACTTAGCAAACAAACAATGTTTAACTTCCACCGCATTTGTACACTGGGTGCCCTAAAGTTCACATGCATAAACAAACACATACATCTTAATACCTGCTCACCAAACCATATGTTAAACATCCTGCCTTCCTTGCAGGGGGGTTGAAAGACTTTAGCAGAGAAATACTCATCAAACTGGTTTAATACACATCCCCCCAAATCATGTTGTAAAATTAATCGTAAACTACCTCTCACCAAAGTAACACTAAATTACATTGCTTTGCCTAGATTACAAATAAAGACATACAAAACATTTATCAAGTTACAGTATATGCAAAATCTTACATCACAACACTCCACCCCGATGAATGTTTTGTACAATGTCTTTATAAACAATGTCTTTAAATTGATTAAAGAGTCTGATGCATAACAGGCATTCCCGGTATTAAGTTGTGGATTTGCCTGCGAATATTTAGCGGTAGTGTGTCTATGAACTTAATTTAACCTTTCCCAGTCCTGCAAAGTCAGTTCACGTGAGCCGCTCGGAGTTCATGCATCGAAGCTTCTCAGCTGTGCTTGTGCTAAGAAAAGGAAACATTTTAAAAATAACATAACATGATTGTTAATGTAATAGTTTTGTCACTGTTATGAGTGTTGCTGTCAGCAAGGATTTGATTATCATTATTTCTTTCAATCAGGTTCGTATTTGGAGGATGTGTTGTGTTCAAATTATATTCCGTGTTTGTCAACCGTTATAAAAATAAAAGGTTTCATTCATCGAAGTGTTCACTACCCAAATCGGTACTCGTGAATCTAAGATGTTTAACAGGCATTCCCGGTATTAAGTTGTGGATTTGCCTGTGAATATTTAGCGGTTGCGTTTCTATGAACTTAATTTAACCTTTCCCAGTCCTGCAAAGTCAGTTCACGTGACCTGCTCGGAGTACATGCATCGAAGCTTCTCAGCTGTGCTTGTACTATTTCGTGCGACCTGGCGTAGCAGCAATTTAAACTCCGTTACAGCAATTTTAACTCTGTTACAAAGTGATCAAAAGTCTCATTTAAACCCTGCGTCTTCTCATTAAACTTGTATCTCGCGAATATCGTATTCGACGTGGGCATGACAAACAGCAGCGGCAACCTGTCTATGAACTTAATTTAAACTTTAGGTTTACCCAGTGCTTTGTTTCCGAAGTAGCTGCACTCATGAATATGCTTGTATGCGTCACTCGCTTCATATTCTTTTGCTGCCTTCTCAATTGTGTAATGCGTTTTTTGAATAGGTTTCATTCATCGAAGTGATCACTCGTTCTCTTGTGTGATCTTGCAATGTCCATGGCTTTATTTAATGTTAGCTAAGACCCGGCACTTAAAGGTTTCTCGCTACAGCAATTTTAACTCCGTTACAAAGTGATCCAAAGTCTCATTTATACCTCGTGACTTCTCATTAAACTTGTATCTTGCGAATATCATATTCGTCGTAGGCATGACAAACGGCAGCGGGAGCATGTCTATAAACTTAATTTAAACTTACGGTTTACACAGTACTTTGTTTTTGCAGTAGCTGCACTTATGAATTTGCTTGTATGCGTCACTCGCTTCATATTCTTTTGCTGCCTTCTCAATTGTGTAATGCGTTTTTTGTTCAGCGCTCTTTGGAGCTGTTGCTTTTTGTCTGCGTACTGCGTTCACAGTCAGTTCACGTGAGCCACTCGGCAGCAGAGTGTTTCTATTGGATTGCCGCTGATGGATGGCCTTATATGGGCAGGCACTCAATTACATGGGAGGCGTGATGATGAGGGACGCAACTCCGCCTCACATGGCGACCGAGCTGCAGGCTATGGCCGGTATATATGTACATAAGTAGGTTCCAGTTATGACCGTTACGCGTAGAATTTCAAAATGAAACCTGCCTAACTTTTGTAAGTAAGCTGTAAGGAATGAGCCTGCCAAATTTCAGCTTTCTACCTACACGGGAAGTTGGAGAATTAGTGATGAGTCAGTGAGTGAGTGAGTGAGTGAGTGAATCAGTGAGGGCTTTGCCTTTTATTAGTATAGATTTATTGAATACTTGTGGCTTGTTGTTGGGAGAGGATTGGGAAAAAATGCCTGAAAGGAGAATAAAAATCCATTATTTTATTCTATTAATGTGTGCTGTATTACTGGTTCTCTGGTTTGGAGCCCTCATGTGGTCACAACACTTACAAATGAGGGGAGTTAACACACTGTACACAAATATCCATGAAGCATACAGAGCTGCATCGTGCCTCCATGTTAGCCATGCTGATTTCATCTCTGTCATACTGCTGCCTGCATGTAAACCTTGTGTTAAGTAGTCAGTCAGTCAGTCATTTTCCAACCCACTATTATCCTAGCACAGGGTCACGGGGGTCTGCTGGAGCCAATCCCAGCCAGCACAGGGCGCAAGGCAGGAACAAATCCCGGGCAGGGTGCAAGCCCACCACAACAGATTAAATATACCAAACCTATATAGAAGCAGATCAGTGTATGGGGGAATGGAGCTAAGTACTACAAGACATGGTGCATGTTCAAGGAGACTGCCATCTAACATCAATCGAGAGTATGCATCGTCTGTCACAGGATACAGTAAGTGTTGAGACCAATGAGTTGAACCTCCTCCTCACAGCTCCCTCTGGCGGCTCCCATTGGAACTCCAGTTTCCATGAAGCTTTGCATGTGTGTATATAGGAGACCCACCAAAGAGCTGCTGCTGCCACCTGTCAGACTGGGAGAACACATGGAGGGATGCCGGCCAACCCTTGCCTTCAATGACAATCAATAGATGGTGTGACTGCCCTCAGGATCATCCCCATTATGGAAATAAAATATTATATAATTGAATAATATACCAAGGTATGTGCATAGATGTTTTTATAATAAAATCAAGGCAAACCATTCCACAGCTTTGGGACCCTGTAACTAAATAAGAGTTTGAATTTCATAGCCATCTGTATCTTTAAGAATCTGTGAACTTCAAATAACGGTCAAAATGAATTGAGGATTTCAGTATAACAGGAACACAAAGGAAGGAAATGTCTTTGAGAAACATGGATGGGAGTAGCTTGATTTGAGGATAGCCCGCTGCATTTAGGAAGGATTAGATGTTATCTTCTGGCGGAGATTACAGAAGGAGTTCATCATTTGAAACTGTTTGCCTGTAGTCAGAACCTGTGAGTTATAAATGGCAGCTTTTGTTATTTTATTTTTTTATTGCGTTTCCTACTGGAGATAAAATTCCTTGTGGTGTCCCTCTGGGGATTTTCTGACCCAAGGAATTCAATTCCCTGAAATGTTAATACATTTTTATTGGCATTTTCACAGCCATTTTGTTATGACCATGGCTGCCACAATTTTGGAATGGTTTGCCTGGCCATTGCTATGGCAATGAATCCCATGGTGCACCAGGAGTAATCAACAGCACAACCTTATAAAGGTCACCACATTTATTCCTGGATTTTCTGAGAAAAATAGCAATATTTTCCAGCCTTATTTTTGGTGACTACACGTCCTGACAATAGACATTAGCTCTGAAATTTTGCACTTTGATTTCTTTGTTAGTGATTTGGCTTTGTAGGTTCTCTTTCTCATTTCCAGTATCAACCCTTACCTGTTAATTGACCAAATTGTTTTTGACTTTTTAACTGACTACCTTTTGCAGTGAACGCATACTCTTCCAGAAGGGACATGGTTTTTGGCTATAAAAGAATTGGAGGAGGAAGTAAAAGATATTTTTGAGAACAAATCTCTGGAATACCTTAGACCTTTATTGTAGTATGTATGATGTCACAGTCTCTTTAGTAGAAGAAATAAACATACTTGGGGCAAAGTAGGACATTGAAAGAAAAAACATTTATTGCTTGAGCAACTTACTTGGGAAAGAGTGGATCCTACATGGGGATTAAAATGAAAAGTTTAAATATTCTGTCAGTATTTCAAAAGTTTAGAAAGTCAAATGTTTTGCAAAAGTCTGCTAATGGTACCAACAATCCTTAATTAAAACTAGGCACTTATTAATTGTGGTGCAGTGGGAAATTTTATTGTTGCAACTTTATTGCAGGATCGTAGTATCTGTTCAATAGCATTAAAAGTGAAACCCCTGGTGATGCTAATGAAGAGAAAGTCCATCAGTAATGGGTCATTAGAATTCATCTTTCCATCCATTTAATTACAAGTAGGACTGTTCCTCAAGGAAACAATAACCTTCTTTGTCACACAATCTTCTGTTTCTCAATTTATTTTGGGTAGGCCTTGGTTACAAAAACATTATTAGTATATCATTTGGAAAAAATAAAGATATTACAAGATGCAGTCCTAAATGCCATAAAAACTGTTTAAAAATCAATGAGCATCCTTTCCTGTCCTTTGTTCCAATATTGTTTTTCCACTAAAATACAATGAGTTTAAAGGTGTATTCAGTAAACAATTGTCTGAAGAAATGCCACCCACAGAGAACAGAGAATATGATTGCCCAATAGGCAAAATAATGTAATATGTTATAGTGAATATTTAGTGATTAAGTTAACCATGGAAGAATGAAGACAGTAATAATTTATAGTAATTTATATTGATCACAAGAACCTGACTTTTCTGAAATCAGCAAAGAGGCTGACTGCACGGCAAGACAGGGAGGTACTTTTCTTTTGTCAGATTAACTTCATGATTTCTTATCACTCTGGCAAATGTAATGGTAAAAGCTAATGTTCTCTATCTTTGAACCAGATGACTGTCCTGAAGGGCTTGAGCCATTCATACCCTCAGATAAGTTTCTGGGAGCCACTGTCACTGCTCCTTCTTAGTCACTTGAAGATCCAACATTCATGTAATTTGGTCCTCAACACCTTCCTCTTTAACTTACCCCCAGGTGTTCTATATTTAAACCCTAATTAAGAAAGTACAGTTTTAGACTGAGCTCACAACAGGAATATATCTGGTCACCTAGTAGACTATCAGAGGATCTGTAACTTGAAGAGATATTTCAGGTGGGAACAAATGCAACAAGACCCAGTTGTGTATTATTCTTCAAGAAAGACTTGCAGTTGAGTTAAAACTTCTCAAGGGTTACTTATAGGGTTATTAAAACCCATTCCATGTACTTCACATCCCTGGGAGGTAACTTCTATGGATTGTAATAGGGACCTTTCTCCTTCTGAAGGACATGCTACTATTTTCATAATGGCAGACCACTTTTTTCCAAATAAGTTCATTTTGTTCCTCTCAAAAAGCTTCCCTCAGCAAATGAACCAACAGAAACATTTTATAAACCCATACTCTGCTTGCATGGCTTTCCTAGTACAGTTATAGTACATCTGATCGAGGACTGCAGTTTGTATCTTGCATTTGGGGGATCTTTTGTAAATGTCTAAGGTACAGAGTCTGTTTAACCTCAGGTTATCATCCAGGAGTCAGTTGGCAAACAGAGACAGTGAACCATAATCTAGAAAAGTTCCTCCTTTGTACTATTACTTCCTACCACTGGAAGAATTCACCAGAAATATTCTGTCATGTCGCATTTTCTTCAATCTTCTCTTCAGTAACTAGCATTATGGAACATCTCAGTAAATTACGCTGTGCTTGGTAGCTTGTCTGAAAGAACCTTAAGACGACAGGTGACTCTGTAAAGAAATTTGCATATTGTAGAAGAGCTGCTCCAATAGGCCAGAGAGTGTGGTTTGCCACACATGATATCCACTGTCATGGAAGGCTGGGGTCCTTGCCTGGCCAGGACACCTCCACACTGGAAGGAGCAGTGGAGAAGATGTGGCCAGAACATTACTTCCCCCGGGACACTAGATGGCGGCCCCCTAGGTTACAGCGATGACCCAGATTCCAGCAGGGCTTCATAGGAGTTGGAGTGCAGCCCTGTTGGGATCTGTGGGTGCCACCAGGGGGTGCTACAACTGCTGCTGAGCACTGAAGAGCTGCTCTTCCAATACTTCTGGAAGTGCTGTCAGACGTACGTCATCAGACACCTGGAGCACTTCTTTTTGCCTTATATAAGGATTCAGCAAATGCCACTTGGGGAGCAAGAGTTGGGAGGAAGAGGGTGAAGTTTGCCGAGGACGAGTCGAGGAGAAGAGAGAAAAGAAAGAGTGAGAGACAAAGAAACAAAAAGAAGAAAAGTAAAGTGTGTGTTTGGGCTGTTGGGGACACTGTAAATAAATAAATCAATTGTGCTTTTTGTACTTGTGCCTCTACCGTCTGTCTGTGTCGGGTTAGCACTTTATAGTGCAATCTATCTGTTATATCAATCTATCTGCTATATTGGTTTGTATGTGGTTAGAAGATGGGTGGGACTTGTGTCATACAGCTTGCCTTTACCAGCAAATTTTACAATTCACTCAACGTTTCATGTGTCCTGGTTGAAACCAATTGGGCATAGTCTTTACTGTGTGTGAACACTCTTAGTTTTGTGGATGATCTTATCTGTTTTGGATTTTCGATGTCAAGGCAATAAAGTGAAGTACATGGGAATCTGGATGGGGTATGGCCTTGTAGATCAATCGTGGGTCTAATCAAGTGATGACCCAAATTTCAGGACTCCTGTCTAGATTTCATTCTTGATTTCCAAACAAGCCTGATGCATGTGTCCAGAGATCATCTCCTAGGTAGGGGGCTCTGTTACAAATGTCATCTTTTATTATTTTTTTATTCTTTTTCTTTCTACAGGGGTTAAAATTCATCCTCCTGGGGATTTTCTGGCCCAAGAAATTCAATTTAATACTTAACGGTCATCCCTGAAATTTAATAATTTTATAATGCGGTTTTAGCAGCCATTATGTCTGTTGTTGCTGCAATTTTAGGATGGTTTACATTGATGTTGCCATGGTGATATATTCCATGATGAACTGGGAGTGTGAGACAGGTGACTTCACCTAAGTAACCATGCATTCCCAAATTATACAAGATTGTATAAAAATAGCAATACTTAAGAGTCTTATTTGACTTTGCTTTTTTGTTAGTAATTGGGCTTCATAAACTCTCTTTCTAACTTTCACCATTGCTTGTTACTTATTCTCATCATTATCTACTGTGTAAAAGGTGCTATTTAGCGCCCAACCCGGCACAGACTTACATAGAGGCACGTGTAAAACAAACAGGCTTTTATTTTTCTCTTCAGCCGTGGGGCATGTCTTCCCTGTGTCCCACAGGCCCAACACAGTTCCAAAAGCACAAAATACAGCACAAACAACCCTTCCTGGCACCACCACTCCTCCCAGGCAACCTCATCCTCTTCCTCCTCATTCTGGCCTCGAATGAAGGGAGGCTTGCCTGTTTTATAGCCCACCCGGAAGTGTTCCAGGTGCTTGACCAGCTGGCCGTGATTGCTCCTCAGGGTGGGGCTGATAACTCATCCAACCGGGTTGTTAGCTCTCGGCAGCAGCCCCTAGCAGCCACCCAATCTCCCAACAAGGCTGTGGAGGACTCCATGTCCCATAGAGCCACGTGGGAGACGGGGAAACGAATAACGGCCGGGGAGGCTGCCACCAAGCGTCCCGGGGGAGGTATTGAGCTGTCCATGGTGGCTCCCCCGGAACATATGCAGCAGGGGCGTCCCGGCCAGGCATGGGACCCGGCTGTCCGTCACAACTGGTTACTGTTCATAACATTTTTAACGGACTACCTTTTTCAGTCAGTACACTGAGAACATTCTTTTCTATATGTCACATAGAAAAGGTAAGCCTCTACCATTTCAGGGTAAATTAGACCAGCAAGTAAGGAAGATGAATCCTGGTAGGAGTGCTTTCATATTGTATTGAGGAGTGGCCTGTGGAATAAGTACCTTAACTTACCTGAGCTTCATTTTAAAATGAATTTTGTTTCCATTTGTAATGGACTGTAGAAGATATTAACTGCAGTAGTGAACTGTGATATTGCCTTTGGATAATTGTTATGAAGTGGAGTCTTCCACATGGCAAAAGGGATGTGAGGCTTCCTTTTCCTGCCTGTTAAGGGCCACATCCCACTGGGCTTAATCCCAGTTCAACTGGCCAGCCTCACTCTCCACAGGCCCCAAGAAGGTGATTAAACCATAAAAATACACTTAGATGTCCAAAAAATATAACAAAAGCCCAACAAGAGGAGGGATGACCATAGACCTCCAGTATGTATAAAAAGCACAAACAAGGAATTTTTATAAATGGAAGATTCTTTTAAACAAAATAGAAAAGTAGAAAAAATTATCTCTGGCTGCTGTGCCTTCTAAGGAGACTTACCTGTATATGGCCAGAGTGTGGTCTCTTCTATTGATATTTTGGAATGTTCTTTCTTAGCAGATATCTTCTAGAAGTACAATCTTGACAAATGTCAGCTTCTTAACTAAATGGGAAACAGTGTTTTTTTTGATTGATGAGTGAGTGAGTGAGTGAGTGAGTCAGTCAATCTGTCAGTTAACTTTGCATTATATATAAACTGCAGAGATAATATCACATAGAAGAGGATTAGGATTGGTCAAGCAGGCTCTTGAACTATATTTCTTTTATATAAATATATATGGTGTAGTCGATAGGTTTCAGCTACCCTCAATCTAGAATTAGGTGTTAACAAGCTAGTTACAGAACCTGTGCCAAATGTGGGTCCGCCTGATTTCTAAGTTCTATCATTAGTTGTTAGTGGTCAAAAAGTCAACTGAGAGCCTTAGGTTTGAGGATTCCGGAATACATGAAGAAGAAGAAGAACCTGGAAAATGTGTAATAGTTAGCAAGCAACCAGATGTGAATGTTGAAGATGATATTGGATAATTTGGGATTGGAAGATTGTATCAGGAGTTGGTGGAAGTGGAAAGTTTGCTTAATTTGTTGAATTTATTTGTCCCTTAGAATAAAGTTCATAAGAAACTGGGTGAGCTCCCACAAACTGAAGTTTATGAGCAATTTGATGAAATCCATAGCCCCATGAGTGAAATAGCCGAAAAGGCTGTATTAAGAGAGGAGGATTTACATGCATTTGTGGATGTAGTAGTGGCAGATTTGAAGGATAGGATGTGAAGATGTCTTGTATCTTTAGAGAGGAAGTTTATGTAATGTTTTCAACAGTTGGCTCAGCAGTGGGAAGAGGAAATAGTGTATTATAAAGTGGAGCTTTGATGCACTTTCATGATCTTTGCTGTGGATAACACCAAGAAAAAGTGTATCAGTGCAGCCCTTGGTAGTAACCATGCCTGCAGCCACTTTAAAAATAGACTTTCCAAAGCTAGAAGCTTCTTGTTTATCAGCTGAGATAATTTGATTCTGAGTACAAGCTATAATTTTAGAGGTGCACCTCCTGATCTATGTACAATGGGTATTTTAAATGTGTCCTTAGCAGGGCCAGCAAGTTATGGGTGACAACATGAGAAAAAGAAACTGTGTGATTGCTCAGCATTCTGTTCTGTTTTTAGAAGCAATGCATAGATGGTGAAGAGGCAATGTACATATGGTGCAATGCCACATAACATCTCCTACTCCAGATAATAAAGTATATTTACATACCTAAACTTCTTAAAGAACAGGTTAAGAAAAGAATGAAGGCCTTACAAGCTAGATAGTTCTGAGTCTATAACAAAAGACACAAAAATGTAAGGTATGGGGAAGGAGATTTAGTATGGGTGAGGACTCATCCTTTATTGTAGAGCAAGGTAAGCGTGTAGGTAGTTTCGACCAACATAGGTTAGAGTTTTATAACTTTCAAACTATCTAACTAACTAAGTGAAGTATTAATTGAGATAAGAGATAACAAATGTTAATGTGGCCAACCTTAAACCTTTTTATACACTCACAGATGCGCTTGGTGAGAAAATCCATCCATATGCAACTGATTACTGGATTTTCTCACCAACTGCCCCTTAGTCTGTCAGGATGGGCAAACACACATCCTCCACCCTTACCCTGAGCACTGGTGTGCCGCAAGGATGTGTACTAAGTCCCCTTCTCTATGCCCTCTTCACCCATGACTGTCAACCCATTCACCAATCAAACATTATTGTTAAATTAGCAGATGATACGACTGTCATTGGGCTTAGACAACAATGAAGCTGCATATAGATAGATAGATAGATAGATAGATAGATAGATAGATAGATAGATAGATAGATAGATAGATAGATAGATAGATACTTTATTAATCCCAAGGGGAAATTCACATACTACAGGAGCAGCATACTGATAAAAAAACAATATTAAATTAAAGTGTGATAAAAATGCAGGTAAAACAGACAATAACTTTGTTTAATGTTAATGTTTACCTCCCCGGGTGGAACTGAATAGTTGCATACTCTGGGGGAGGAACGATCTCCTCAGTCTGTCAGTGGAGCAGGACAGTGACAGCAGTCTGTCGCTGAAGCTGCCCCTGTGTCTGGAGATGATACTGGTCAGTGGATGCAAAGGATTCTCCATGAGTTCAGTGGATTCTCCATGAAGGGAATAATCTTCCATATAGGGAAGAGGTTCAGAATCTGATAGCATGGTACAACACTAACAACCTGGTCTTAAATACCAAAAAGACCAAAGAAATTATTCTGGACTTTGGGACCACTAAAAAGACCAATCACTGTCCGATAACAATCAATGCAGATGCTATGGAAAGATTTTCCAGCTAAGTTGTAGGAGTCACCATCTCAGAGGACCTGTCCTGGGTTGACAACAACTTGGCTATAATAGACAAAGCAAAAAAACACCTCTATTTTCTCAGGAAGCTAAGGAGATCTGACCTCCCCCAGAAGCTGCTGGTTAATTTCTATAGATGCACTATAGAGAGCATCTTAACTAACTGCATGATGGCCTGGTACACCAGCTGCACAAAGGCTGCTAAAGAAGCCCTGCAACGGGTCGTAAAAACAGCAGAGGCCATTATTGAGACTGAACTGCCATCACTCGAACTGTGTGAGAAGGGCCAAAAACATTCTCATGGACAAAACTCATCCTGGAAATTCTTTGTATGAGCTCCTCCCATCAGGAAGATGCTTTAGGTCAATCCGTGTACTCACACATTAAAAAATAGCTTTTTCTCATCTGCCATAAACTTTCTGAACTCTGAATCTCCTCAGTCTGAGATAATTTTTAATTGAACATGTGCAATAAGCTATATTGGTAATGTGCAATATACCAATGTAATACAATATATATGTAATGTACTATTCATTAACAGGTGCAATAACAATTTATGCTGCTGTACTTTGAGCAAGAATAATTTGCTCTGGTTACTTGATCACTTAACACTGTATACAAAATATTTGGACTTACTTGACTTTTCTTTAAATGCACCTTGGGGCTGTCACAAAGTGTAACATGAGCTTGAACTTAAACTTGAAATTCCAGGTTGTACAAGGGTCAGAAATCTGTAACAGTGCTTAGAGGTAAATATCATTAATCCAAAGGTACTTTCTCAAGGTTTAGTCTAATGATGAAATTGTATGAAAGGTTAATGTACAGTAAATGTATATATTTTCTACCATCTTGACTTTAAGAATCTACTGTATGTAACTCATGGAAGGGGTGAAATATAACTGTTGTTATTCACACACACACAAAAGGCAAAAAGGTGTGAGGTGTCCAAAGTAGAGTCAGAAAGCAGGCCAGACTCCCCACTGGCCTGCCTAGCTAAGGCTCACTCCCAAGCAACCTGCCTACTTATACAGCTGACTTTGCCCTATACAAAAGCATTGGCTTCAAAAGTTTGAAAATATAAGTAACTAGCTATGTAAGCCTGTGCTGTAAAAAGCATGGGGTCGTAGAAACTATTGAAATCATAATAAAAAAAATTGAAAAGTTTCTTCTGAGGTTTCGTTTTGGCGGTGTGCTCCCTTTGCTTGTGTATTAGCGGCAGAAGGAAAAGTAAAGGTATCTCTTTGCTGATGTGCTCACCTCACTTCTGTATTAGCCGCTAAGCGAGTGACTCTTTCTTCGGAGGTTTCATTTTGCTGATGTGCTGGTCTTGCTTGGGTATACTCGATGGTGGAGCCCTTACCCCGACTACACCTCTCACTTCCGGGCTAGACAGACACACACACTTACACACGTAGACGTTTATTTTTAAGATACTTATAAAATATATTCTTATCGCCATCACAAGCAGACCTCCTTTTTTAAATCTTAATAAATAAAAGAGTGATTGCAAAAAAGGGGAAATACAGAACAACAACTCAAAAGAGCCAAACAAGGCAATAAGAAGTTGCCTTAAACAGAAATCCACTGTCATCAAGTCCCAAAATACTAAGCAGAAATCAAAATCCTTAATCATAACAAAAATGTTAAAAAGACAGAAGATAATCTGGAGAATTAAAATAAACAATAAGAGGAGATCTCACCAATTCCAGTACATACAAATGTACCACAAAGGGACTGCAATTCCCATGAGCCTTTATAGGGCAAGGAGCATTCTTTCAGTAGAGACTGACAGGTGGCCCTGCCTCTTTGGGAAGCACCCACAAAACAGAAGGAACGTGTCAGAAAATTGATCCACACATGGAAACCAAACAATTAACTAATGTACCAAAATACACATCTGTCTATTATAAAAAAAAACTTGGGACAAGACTGCGACGAGACGTGATCTTTTGAAGAGAGACAGAGAGACAGAGACACTTTCACATCCCGCGAGACAGGCAAATCACGTCATACTTACAACCTTTGGAAGCAAGTCCCATGATGCACTTGCAGAGCAGGTTAGAGATAATGGAAATAGGGAAATTCAAAAGTCTCAAAAACATGAGAGTAAAGATCACATTAGTGCAAACAAACGGAGAATATTACTGAATATACTGAAATAACGGAACAGTGAAAAGAGATCGAATAGTGTTTGAAGATGTCTTGGTGAGAAGAGAGACAAGGCAGTGACTTTAAAACATTTGAAGTGCCACACGAAATGCAGATCACGCCACAGAGGAGCAGCAGCAAGCCAGCAGCTGATCGAGCAAAAAGAAGGTAAAAAACAACTGTTATTTGATTTCCATTGTATCACCATTAAAGAGGGGTTTCGGAGGAGCGACCACATCTCCTTGGGGTGCGTTCAGCTGACCTCTTTACAACGGTGCGTATCACTGGTGGGAGAGGAGGGGAGGGGGGAAGGGGTAGGCAAGCAAAGTGCATATCATGCAGCACGTCAGCAGCAGCAAGTCATCAGCCGAGTGAGCAAAGAGGAGATAAAAAGAAAGGAATGTGTTTCCCAATGTATCACCATTTAAGAGGCGTACGTTCAGCCCCCCTTTTCACAATGGCTCGTAGCGCTTGGTGGGGGAGGAAAGGGTTAGCAAGCAAAGCGAGCAGGAGGTGAAGCCCCCTAGTTTATACATAGAACAAAAATAAATAACAAAATTAATACAGTAAACAAAGATTTAAAGATGAATGATAAAGACATTAAAAAAGGAGTTGAAACTTAACCTGGAGAGGAACTCTGACTTACACTTAACAATAATATGGGGGATACAGTATAAGAGAGTTCAATATAATGGGACATGTCTTTGGAAATGAGGAAAAGGCGGAGCTTGGTATGAGGATAGCCCTCTGAACTGAAAATGATGATATGTCACCTCCTGCTAGAAGGAGTTCAATATTTGAAGCTCTTCATCTCCAGTTCAGCCTGAGATGAAAGACCTCAATATCTGAGGAGTTCCCTTCTATACTGTATGTCACATAAAAGACGTGTGTCTCAAATGTTTCAAAGTAAATCAGACCAATGGAGAAGGAAGACAACATGTGATAAGAATACTTCTATTTTCTAGTGGATAGTGACCTACAGAATATGCACTATAACTTACCTGAGCTTCCTTTTAAGTGGACAATGCTTACTTCTGAAATGAACTGTAGATGTTTGTCAAGTTTCAGCTAGGGTGTGTCCCCTGGCTTATGTTTATTTTTCTTCTCTGCATCTTCCTTGTTTTTTGTAAAATAATGTCTTATTATAGTATTAGTGGCATTGTGAGGCTTTTACTGGTTCATTGCTGTTCTAAGAATGTATTTTGAAATGCTGATATTTCTGGTTCCTGGATTTTGCTTCTGCTTTGTGGATTTGTTAGATTATGTATTGCAAAATGTTTTCTCTGAACTGCCGTTTAGGCAAATCGTTTTTGCATATTTTTTTTTTTTTTGCCTTTCATCTTTCATGCTTCTTTATGTAAGTTTAAAATAAATATCTTTATTTATGAAGATTCTACTTTGGCGTGTTCTTTCATTCTAGAGCTATTTATGGTTCCTCTCCCTTAAAGAACATTTTTTGATATTTCTGTGTATTTTGGGACCTTTAAGTCATTTTTGAGCTTTTGGAGGAAAATCCCCTATTTGGGCCCACAGTATGTGAACCAAAGCCTGTCTGTGTAGTTGAAAGGTCAGACTGTCTGGGGTGAGGCTTATTCTAGGCCAATTAGGGAAGGTACTGGGCTGGTTTATGATTATATTTTTTGAGGCCTCAGAAAACTTAGAATACACTTAGAATAGTTAGGAAAGAATATGTGGCCGTTGTTAGGAACTTTTGGCTAGTCTTTTTGGCTTCAGCTTCTTGGTTTACATATCTGATTTTGACTCTTTGTTTTCTACAACTGGATTCAGACTCTCACTACTTAACTGACTTTCTTCTTCTTTGCCCTTTTAAGAAAATTCTTCTTTTCATGCTTATTTCTTTTCTTGCTTAATCTAAGTTCCTTTCAACAAGCCTAAATCAGCCTTGGCTGCAATAGACACCTTTGGATTCATCTTTTCAGTCTAGACCTCCCACAAACTTTAGGACTCATACTTCTCACTTTTTAACACAATTAGTCTAAACATTACCTTTACAGAATCAGCAAGCAACTTAGGTGTTATCTATAACACAAATATGTATTTTAAAACACACATTACAAAACAATCTAAAACCTGTTTTTTCCAACTTAACATTTTGTTAAATTATGACATTTTGCAGCACTAACTGTATTTTATGTTTTTTTTGCCTTTTGTTTTAACCAACCACTAACCCAATTACACAGGATTTACCATGCAGTGCCCCTGCTCTTTACAGTGGTTCTTTCTGTTTCTTAGAGTGATGTAGTATGTGGATTTCATTACTGGGACATGTCAGAACCAATAGAACTCACCACTATGTGTATTGTAGCTGTACTATCCAAATAATTCCAGACCCTCCAGGTATAGGTCGCCAATTAGATGACCAACTGTTCGGGTATCAAGGAAGGCTCTGAGGAAAGAGAGGGCCTTCAGTCCCTCACAGGTATTGGTACCACTTCACCCAAAAGAGCATTCCTGTTAATTTTTGAAAGAACAGCAATCCTACATAGTTTGGACAAAAGTGATTAGGTGCATATTATCATGCTATTCCTGTTGGGGGAGGCACAGAGGACTTACTACAATCTGAAATACTAGTACTACTTATTACTGACCTCAACAAGCAGGCTGCCTCTAACTATGATCGCCTCAAAACAGAAGTTCTTGCCAGGTATGGTGTGTCCCTGAAGCAGCAGGTATAGCATTGTTGAGAGTAGCATTTCATCCTAGAGTGACCGTCATACAATTTGATTTATGTGACAAACTTGTGCAAACAGCTGGGTGAAAACAGCATGGAAAAAGTGGTTCAGACAGTGGCTGGCCAGAATATATTACTCTGACGGGTCCACCACCAATCTTGGAAATATATAGACATACACTTTGAGATCCTGGAGTGACCTAGGGTTCCATGTTTTTGGAAGGGTAAGAGAAGCAAAAGACCACCATATACAGTCACACAAGATTCACTTAGAAGTCCAAGCCTTCTTGACATGACCAAGACCTTGGCGCCTTACCAAAAGAAAAATCACCCTCTCCCACGTTTCAAGAGATAGGACAAATCACACCTCACTGTGCATGCCTGGACAAGTCAGAGGACTGTGGATGTGGGCAAGGAGGCAGGGATATTACTCTTCCTGATATAGGTGCAGTGGTAGTGATTGGGCACAAGGTCAGATCTCTCGTAGACTGAAGTAGTAACATTTCCATTGTTGCTCTGTGACAGTGGGAACCTGGCAAGGCCAGTCTTATCTGTATTCACGGGGAAAACTATTGGTATAGGACTGCCGCTTGTGTGATAACCTGAGAGAGAGAAACTCGAAACCTAACGGTGGCTGTAATCCATAGTTCACCTCATTCAGTCATACTTGAGTAGGAATGGCCTAAAATATAAAGAAAGCAATACCCACTGTTAGCCATCAAAGCTATGGCCCTGACTGTAGGCCACAAATCTCCTTCTCAAGATGTCTCCTCATTGTGTACTTCCTCTAGTTGATGATGATTCCATAGAGACATCGGAGGACCCGTCACTGAGTTCACTGATCATGTACCCCCTATAGCGCATGGCTACACAGGGATTCAAACCTAGATGGTTCTTGAACCTTCAGTCGTACAAGTGTAAGGTCCTGCATTGTAGAAACTCCTTCATGCCAATGATGATTCTCTCTTTTGTTTTAGACCACCCAGCTTGACAGGTCTGGACTGGGTGGGGGCCACATCACACATGTGTGAATGTGAGACATACTAAGGGCTTATTTGTTAGGAATAATTACACTTTGAGTCAGGGATTGGAGCTGTCGTTCACATCCTCTTGTATTTCTTGCCTTCATAATAGAAGATCAATGGCACAAGGGGCTCTGATTTCACTTTCGTTTCTGACCACAGACCTGCCCCTTCCTCCCAGAACTATCTAAGCCATTGATAGACTTGCATCTGAAGAAAATGTTACTGTGAAGCGCTAGCTGCAATTTGAAATAATTTATTGTCTTTGTTTTGGCAAGGCACTCTGCCAGTTACATGGGATTTACCATCTGGTGCTCTTTAAAGTTGTTCTTTGTGTTTCTTTCACTACCCATATTATCCATAGCTATGGACTGGGTTATCATTTTTATGCAAATGATACTCAACTCTACTTCAATATTAAAAGTGGAACTTCATCAGAGCTTTCTCAGCTCACAACCTGCCTTAGTAAAATTAAAACCTGGATGGAGCAGAACTCTTTAAAATTAAACTGCAACAAAACTGAACTCCTGCAAATTGGGACTAAGCTACACTACTACTACTTGCGCCAAACTACATCAGTGACCTTCTCCATCACTATGTGCCTGTCCGCCCACTAAGGTCCTCTGATTCTGGCAATCTTGTTGTACCCCACACTAATCTACACTCCATGGGTGACAGGACCTTCAGCTGTATAGCGCCCAGACTCTGGAATGAACTGCCGAAATTAATCAGATCAGCTGACTCCATTAATCTTTTAAAAAACAACTCAAAACTCATCTGTTCAGGAAGGCTTTTAGCTCTACCTGACTTTTTTACCCTTCTCTCAGTTTACCTCTCTGTCAAGATGCTCATGTAACCTGTATGTGTGTGCTAAATATTCAATTATGTTGTCTGTTATGCTTTTTTTCTTCTTTTTTTCTCTGAATTCACTGTCGTAATCTTCTTTATTTATTTATTTGTTTTTTTACAATGCTATATACTGTATACCCTGCCATTCTTTCTTATAATTTGTAAGTGCCTTGAGCATGGGAAAGGTGCTACACAAATAAAATGTATTATTTTTATTATTATTATTACCTTAAGTAAGGTTTCAAGGATTAATAACATAACAATGGGGGGTAGACTGTTAAGTTACAAGGCACCTAAAGTGTGGAACGATTGGCTTCTTATATATAAATATAATGTGGCCCGGAAATGAGAGGAGGAGTCAGGGTAAGGGCTCCACCTTCGAGGATACACAAGTGAGGGCGGCATGTCGGAAAAACAGAACATCCGAAAAGAGAGTGTTACATGCTTATCAGCTATTACAGAAGCATGGCGAGCACATCAGCAAAGCGGTATCCCTTCTACTGTTCCTCCTGCCGCTAATACACAGGCGAGGCGAGTATGTCAGGAAAACAAAACCTCAGAAGAAAGACTGTTGCTTAGCTGCTAATGCACAAGCGATGAGAGCATGTCAGCAAAATGAAACCTCCTAGGAGAGAGATGCCCAGAGTAGTTCCTTTCAATTACCTGACATCCCTACATTTCAATTTTTTTATGACAATCTCAATAGTTTCTAGGACCCCATGCTTTTTACAGCACAGGCTTACACAGCTAGTGTTTATATAAAAGAAGCCCCTTCAGTCTCAAATTTTAAATCCAGGCTAAAAACTCACTACTTTAGTCAAGTATACCCTGACTAGAGCTCATCATTAGCTGTGCAAAGTGCATCTTTGTTTGTTAGTCATTTGTACAAAAATGTAATATAAAAACTATGAACCTATGAACTATAACCCTCATTCAGTCTATTTTCTTCTTGGTCTCCAGCAGTGCCACTTCACTATTTCCAGGCGGGTTTCCTCTGATGTTCTCTCTTACAATTGACTGTGGACCCCCAGATGTTTATTTTCTCCAGGGATGCTGATGACTGAAGTTTTCTTTCTCTTCTGTCCTAGACAATTGTTAGGTTCTCCATTTATGCTGATCAGTTATGAAACTGCTTTTTTAAATGTGTCTTTAAATTTATCTTATGTGTTCAATATGCAATAAGTAGTTTGTAAGGTCTGTATTTGCACTTACCTATGTACTTGTTATAGTACTCTGAGCCCACAAATAAACTGAATTGAATTGAACTGATTGCTGATAAGATGGTCACCACCTGGCCTGGAGAAGCCCTTTGCTAAAGTCATTTCCTTCTCTGCCTCTTCTTTTATGGGAATTGAGGGGTGTGTATTTAGTAGGGGGACAGTACTTGCTATATAACCATTACTGTAGGGGTTTCATTTTCTTTTACTTCCTTGTAATTGCCTTTAATGTCACGGAGTTACTATTACTTCATGTGGCATTACCTAATACTTTAACAGTAAAAGTTAAAATTTAATAAACACACAGATTCAGAAACACACAATAGTTTTATATAGTTCTTTTACTGCTATGTCACAAAGACAATAGAATTCTTTTTTTGCTCTTGTCCACAGTAAAGCAAATAACCATTTACAGTATAACATATACTGCAACAACCTTAATAATAACTTCTACACTGTCTTTTAATTGTTGTTGCTACAGAGTTCAGCATGTATGATGGAGCATAAATGCTTCATGCATATGAAGATTAGACTGAGGCAACCATCCATTCATTTATTTCCTAAACCCACTTTTTCCAAATATCAGTTGTGCAGTGAGCAAGCCTTGTGAGATTCATCTTTGTGATCGTTCATGATGAAACCATAAATTGAATGAGGATAAAATATGGACTGAGTCATAGAACTCGTTTATCACTAGTTTATCACATTAATCTGTGCATTAATCTATACTAATAAAAGGCAAAACCCTCACTGACTCACTCACTCACTCACTTACTCATTCACTCACTCACTCACTCACTCACTGATCACTAATTCTCCAACTTCCCGTGTAGGTAGAAGGCTGAAATTTGGCAGGCTCATTCCTTACAGCTTACTTACAAAAGTTGGGCAGTTTTCATTTTGAAATTCTACGCGTAATGGTCATAACTGGAACCTATTTTCGTCCATATACTGTAATAGACTGCAGCTCGATGGCCATTGGAGGCGGAGTAGCGTCTCGCATCATCACTCCTCCCACGTAATTGAGTGCCTGCCCATATAAGGTAAATATTCGCAGGTCAAGAACTGTGCTTAGCATATTCATAAGTAAAAATATCTGAATCACAAACTGATGTTAATTATTTTTTGTCCATGAATACTTATTAAATAATTCCAAATAGTCTGTCCGCTTCCTTTCATAGCTTTTCTGATGGTTGTGCTGCTTCCAGGCATGTATTTTCGTATTAAAGCTTTTAACCAATCACACTTCAGCCATCATTTGTTGCCAGGCAGAGAGGCCTTCACAATTCCATTGTGCAGGCACTCTAACACAGAATAAATATCGATTAACCTGTTGCTTCAACCAATCAGATTTTGAGTTAGTGTCAGTAGGGCCCTCTAGCAAGCGTATGGCAATGTCACCGTATTCAAACCCATTGATTGGATAGAAGCCGATATGAGGAACTCTACGAGGCCACTGAATGCACCGCAAGCGCTCTGAGCGCAAGATCCTCGCAGGCACTACAGCCAACTCCATGGCAGGATTCTGGACAATATTATTTGCCAGACACAGACCAGATTTCAAGACCACGAAAACCTGATGTTTTTCACGCTCCTCGAGCCCCAGAAGTTTCGGGAATACAAGAAAAATTTCACGCATGCAGCCTTCTCCAGTTTAACACAAGAGCCATGGAGCGGTTTTTGATCTGCTAAAATATAGATAGATAGATAGATAGATAGATAGATAGATAGATAGATAGATAGATAGATAGATAGATAGATAGATACTTTATTAATCCCAAGGGGAAATTCACATAATCCAGCAGCAGTATACTGATACAAAGAAACAATATTAAATTAAATAGTAATAAAAATGAAAAAATGAAAAATAAAAAAAGCAGACAATAACTGAGTAATGTTAGCATTTACTCCCCTGGTGGAATTAAAGAGTCGCATAGTGTGGGGGAGGAACGATCTCCTCAGTATGTCAGTGGAGCAGGACAGTGACAAAAGTCTGTCACTGAAGCTACTTCTCTGCCTGGAGATGATCCTGTTCAGTGGATGCAGTGGATTATTCATGATTGACAGGAGTTTGCTTAGTGCCCGTCGCTCTGCCACAGATGTTAAACTGTCCAACTTTACTCCTACCATAGAGCCTGCCTTCTTAACAAGTTTGTTCAGACGTGAGGCGTCTTTCATCTTTATGCTGCTTCCCCAGCACACCGCCGCGTAGAAGAGGGCACTCGCCAAAACCGTCTGGTAGAACACCTGCAGCATCTTACTGCAGATGTTGAAGGATGCCAACCTTCTCAGAAAGTAAAGTCTGCTCTGACCTTTCTTACATAGAGCATCAGTATTGGCAGTCCAGTCCAATTTGTCATCCAGCTGCACTCCCAGATATTTATAGGTCTGCACCCTCTGCACAAAGTCACATCTGATGATCACAGGGTCCATGAGGGGCCTAGGCCTCCTAAAATCCACCACCAGCTCCTTGGTCTTGCTGGTGTTAAGATGTAAGTGGTTTGAGTTGCACCATTTAACAAAGTCTTTGATTAGCTTCCTGTACTCCTCCTCCTGCCCACTCCTGATGCAGCCCACAAAAGCAGTGTCATCAGCGAACTTTTGCACGTGGCAGGACTCCAAGTCATATTGGAAGTCTGATGTATATAGCCTGAACAGGACTAGAGAAAGTACAGTACCCTGCGGAGCCCCTGTATTGCTGAACACAATGTCAGACATGCAGTTCCCAAGACGCACATATTCAGGTCTGTCTGTAAGATAGTCCACAATCCATGCCACCAGGTGTGAGTCTACTCCCATCTCAGTCAGCTTGTCTCTAAGGAGCAGAGGTTGGATTGTGTTGAAGGCGCTAGAGAAGTCCAAAAACATAATTCTTACAGCACCACTGCCTCTGTCCAGGTGGGAGAGGGATCGGTGTAGCATATAGATGATGGCATCCTCCGCTCCCACCTTCTCCTGGTATGCGAACTGCAGAGGGTCGAGGGCGTGGCGGACCTGTGGCCTCATGTGGTGAAGCAGCAGCCGCTCCATGGTCTTCATCAGATGTGACAACAGGCCGGAAGTCATTCAGCTCACTAGGACATGATACCTTTGGGACAGGGGTGATACAAGATGTTTTCCAAAGCCTTGGGACTCTCCCCTGTTCCAGGCTCAGGTTGAAGATGCGCTGTAGAGGACTCCCCAGTTCCCTGGTTCAAAAAGCCCTTGATGTCACTTGTAACCCATGGCTTGTTGTTAGCATAGCAGCGTACTGTTCTTACTGGAACTATAATGTTCATACAGAAGTTGATGTAATCAGTTGTGCATTCAACAGCCTCTTCAATGTTCTCACTATGTGACCCAAGCAATATATCCCAGTCTGTAGTTCCAAAGCAGTCTCTCAGAGCCTGCTCTGCCTCAGGGGACCACTTCCTAAATGAGTGTGTAGTTGTAGGTAGTGCCCTCACAGAAGCAAGCAGAACCAGGTTATGATCTGCTTTCCCAAGTGCAGGGCAGCAGGGTGGCGCTGTATGCATCTTTAACGCTTGCATACAGTAGGTCGATAGTCCTGTTTCCCCGAGTGTTACAATCCACATACTGGGAGAAGGCAGGTAATGTAAGTAAAAACAGAACTGACTGTAATGTATGCCATGGATGATTTTGCAGGAAAATCTCACACTGATCTCCTTGACTTCCTTCATCAGAAAAATCTGAATGAGAGCATGGGGCAGCTGTTCACATTGGTATATTTGGTGATGAGCATTCCTGTGTACACTGTTTCTGTCGAGCGGACATTTTCAGCCCTAAAGCGAATTAAAACTTATGACAGAAATACGACAGGGCAGGTTCGACTTTCAGCATTAGCTTCGATGGCGATAGAAAGGGACTTTTTAATGGAATTGAACAACAACAACAACAACATTTATTTATATACCACATTTTCATACAAACAGTAGCTCAAAGTGCTTTACATAAGAATTTGAAGCATTTGAAGTGCACGGATAATCCGTACGACAGAGTAATTGAACTGTTTTTGAGGAAAGAGAGGAAGATGGATTTTGTTTACAAATAATCCAAATTTTTGGTAAATAAAATGTTGCGATTTTCCTAAATAATATTGCAAATTTATGAGTTATTAATGATGTTTTTTATGTGTGTCGCGGCTTTGGCTGCAGCAGAAAGGAACTTGCTCACCCCTGGTTTGTCTATTCAATAAAGGCATTTATTGTGGCTACAGGAGTTATCTTGTATATATATATACTCCGATCTACATACTGTCAAATAAACGAACCACACGCCGTGGAGCAACACAAGAGGCTTCGCCTCTAGCGCTGACGTCCGAGGTTTGATTCCCAAAAGGGGGTGCAGTGAGTGTGTATGCCTGATGAGCCCAGAATTAGGGCGAAACACATGCCGTGTACTCTTTGCATTATTTGACAGTAAAAATATTTCAATATATATATATACACATATATATATATATATATATATACACACATATATTATATATACACATACACATACACATACATATATATCAGTGCTTCCCGATTCATTTTACACTCGCACCCCCTGTGACGGATGATCCCGTTTTCTCATGCCCTTGGTTTGAGAAGAAGTATGAAAAACAGATCACCGATTGAAGTTTTATGAATAATGGATACTTTATTCGCCATCAATAATTGTTTTGCTAAAGCCATACTCAGTGTAATCCTCCTTCCATTTTCTAATTTTTTCGCAATTAGCCATGATTAAATGAATGGTAAAAAAGTAAGAGCGAAGCGACGGTGACTTATTAAGGCAGGCAGGCGAGAGCACAATAGCACGCAGGCTCGATGTAATGCACGTCAAATCGATCTAAAATGCGTGATCAGATTCAAAAAAATATATCTTTTCAAGTTCTATTTGGATATAAGTAAGTTCTATTTAGTCAACAGAAATATCTTTGGTAGGAATGTAAGTTGAATTTAGTCTTTAAATATCTATGGTGAAGAAAAATGTATGCAATGATGACTAAATTTAACTTTCATTCCTACCAAACATATTTCTGTCGACTAAATAAAAATTACTTATATTTAAAATTTAAATAGAACTTGAACAGATACAATAGTTCATAATACCCACGCAGCACTAAGTACACGTAAAAGCAGGAGTCATCCATTTTAACAAGCAGCATATTGCACTGATACGAAAAAGCCTGCCCATTTAATTATTTAGGAATGGATAGATAAATTAAGATTTTGTACAAATAATGTTTTTCATTTTTCTTCCTCGATGGATTCTGGCACCCCCAGAAACAGCTGCTCGCACCCCAAAGGGTATATATATATGTGTGTGTGTGTATATGTATGTGTGTATGTATACAGCAACACTCATAACAGTGACAAAACAATTACATTGACAATCATATTACGTTATTTTCAAAATGTTTCCTTTCCTTTTTCATTACTTCTTTAACACAGTACTTCTCTGCTGCGAAGCGCAGGTATTTTGCTAGTTATACTGTACATACAGTATATTGTAATTATTAGGGTTCAATGTTTTCTTTTACTTCATGTGTCTACTCCAAACCAAACTTGTCCTACATTGTTAAAAGGTTTAAACACTCCACATATAAGACAGAACAATCCATCTTTTTTCGAAACCTACTTTTCAATTACAGATTTGCAAAAAGACAGATCCTGTCCTGTCAGCATTAGGGTAAGTCAGAAAACATCACCGAAGGAGGCACCAGTCCATTGCAGCCACGTTCCTGCACACACTTGCCCACTGGACCAAAGATGTGCGTAGTATAAGCCAGGCGGCTTCTGTCAAAACTTTCAATCAAATTTGATTGATGACCCACCCCTTTCCTCTTATTGGTGGATTTAAAGGGAGGCCCCTCCCCCTGGCGGTGGATTGGTGAATGAGAACCCATCCCCCGCCCAGACTACCACCCACCCACCTGTTTGCCTGAGGTAAATGTCAAGTGCATTTTGATGGATGTCTGCCCCCTCCTTATGGAAAAAAGTCTGAGATAACAAAACATTTTTTGCTTTATAAACTCTCATTTGGACAGCCGGTTGGAGACAGACTCCAGGGTTGAACAGGGATCAGGAGCTTACTGCAACTGTGTTTTCATTCATTCCGCTAAATGAAATGTAATTATTTTAATACAGACTAGTAGCCCTAAAGTCTGCATGAATTTTAGACATATCAAGTGTATTGTTGGGTAATTGGGTAAATGAATATTATAATATGTTCCTGTATTTATGAGATTATATCTTAATACACAGGGAACCTGAGATCAGGTTGTCTGTTTTTATTTATCTTTAGATTTTAAAAAGTTTGTATCTATACATTTTTCTGTGGTACCTGTTTCTTTATCCACTTTTTTCACAAAGGTAATGTATCTTTGCAAGATGGACGTATAAAGTATTCGTTTTGCATCGACGCTCAAGTCACCGCTTTCAAGTATGAATTTCATTTGTTTATCCAGTTCACTTTTCGTAGCGTTTAAAAGGTCGCTGGAAGCCGGGGGTTTCTATCGCAATGGAACCTTTTGTTTTCAATGTACTAGGCACATCTTGCGCATGTATTCATATTTATACTCTCGAACCTATTGAACTAGTAATGAAAGGAATGGCTGAGCTTAATAGGGCTCAGAGAGGCCCTCCTTTCTGATTTAAAAGGTTTTTTTTTTCTTTTTATTGGTAATTTTTTATCGCTGAGTTTTTTAACGTCACAACGAGCCTTCTTCAGCAGAAGGTTGAGTGCATGTGTTACAGGGGTATGTTTTAAGCTACTTCACCAGGCACAGAGTATCCAATATATTAACACGGTACTAGTCCGGGTCTATTGAGGATCAGGATTTCACTTTCTTTTTTTTTAAACCTGGTACCTCCTTTTTCCATCTTGTGCATTGTTCAGTAAACCTTATTTTTTGGTGGATCAGAACATTTTGTTTACACTCCACTCATTATTCTCTTTAGGTTTTTAACTGTTATACCTACATTTTGTAAGTTCAAGCAGTCCTTTGAAAATGTTTCTGTGACAGTAGTAAGTGGTAACTTAATCATATGGTGTAAAAATCCAGACTACTCACTTTTAAAAGCTCTGCTCTGAATTTACCAATTCAACCAATATGTCAGCTTTGGATCCATCTCTCTCAGAATGTAGTTTAAGTTAATTTGTCTTGGTTTCAATAGATGTATTTTTCATATTTTCGATTCTTGTTTTCTTTTTTTCACATCTTTGCACCCCCTTAGGGGGGCCCGCCCCACAGTTTGAGAACCACTGTTGTAGGGGTTGTAATGGGCCACCGGGTCCCCTGCCCGGCCAGGATGTCCCTTCTGCTTATGTTCCGGGGGAGCAGCCATGGTCTCCTCAGTACCATCCCCAGGAGCCTTGGTGGCAGCCTCCCTGGTTGATGATGATGCTTCAGTTTCCCACAGGGTTTCATGGGAGATGGAATTCTCCTCAACCCTGTGGGGACCTGGGATGGCCGCCAGGGGGTGTGGCAGAGATTGTTAAGCCCAGCTGGTCTAATCATCAGCCCCACACGGGAGTGCGATTGGGAACAGGTGAGCAAGCACCAGGAACACTCCTGGGAGGGCCATAAAAGGAGCCAGCAACCACCACTCAGGGCCAGAATCGGGAGGAAGAGGACAAGGTTGCCTGACAGGAGTGGTGGTGCCAGCGGAAGGATTGCTGTGATAAACGTAAGGTGCTCTGGGACTGTGTTATACCTGTGGGGTTCACGGGGAAGACGTGCCCCACAGGGGAAGAGTGTTTGGACTGTGTTTAAGTGTTTGGAACTGTGTTGGGCCTGTGGGACACGGGGAAGACGTGCCCCAGGGCTGAAGAGAAAATAAAAAGATTTCTGTTTCATTTACACGTGCCTCAGTGTGAATCTGTGCTGGGTCAAGTGCTTATATAGCGCCTTATTCACATTGTTTATTTGTAAAACACTCTGTGTCACTTCAAGCTAAATGAGATTTCCTTGGTTGTTCAGCTGTCCAGCGGTGATCCATTTTTGCTATAAATTGTATTTAGTCTCTCTTTATTTACTAAACATTTTATATATTGAATAGAAAACAGTTATCTTGTTCAGGCTTTAATTTAAAACAGCATTTTCATCAACAGGCTATAAACACTTTGGTACTCAGGGTGCTTTGCATAAAGCAAAGTTTTAGAAATTCTGTTAATGCTTGGTAATAGCCTTCCATTTTACATTTTTACAGTTATGAACCCCTGAAAATAAGAATGGTTATAGTATGTTATATGAGCATATACACTACAGGGCTGATGATTAGGCTTATTTTGGACACGCTAGGCAAATCAGGAAGGACAATGTTTTAGTGAATAGTTACATAATATCTATTATATGTGTTAGCACAATGATTAAAATTTTACTAAAACTTTCTTTCTTTTAGGTTGTCCAGGTTACATATGACAGCTATCATTGAAAACTGCTTTTCCCCTCTGTTTGAGGAAAAGCACCCTTTGTTTTAGTAGCATTCAGAGTGAAGGGGATGTAAATTTGAACTGTGATTCCAATAGTCAACAAGTGTCTGCAATCTTCTTGAATACGAGTCAAAGGACCAGGGTTTGTACAGTGATCATGGTCAAGGGCAGAATTAAGCTAGACATTATTATTCCAAAATGAAACATTGACTCGCCCATATCCATATGAAGCAAGTATCACAAATATAAGATAGTAAAAAACTAAATTTACAAATACTAAGTCACAGAGGAAATGAAAAAACATATTAAGCACGGATCAACGGGATCACCCAAGCTCACAGCACACTGCAACTGAACCTACATGTTCTGATTTATATTATCAGCTAAACTGTCATTCTGAGGTATATTATCAGCTAAACTGTCATCTATTTAGGCAGTTCCATTGGGTTGCAAAGAGTTGGGGAAAACATTATTTAACATCTGCTAGTATTATGCTAATTAACATTAGCCTGTTATTGTTAGGACCTTATCTGGCACTAAAAGTGAGGCTTGTGTTCCTCCTGATTCAGGAAGAACATTAAATATTGGAGTTTAAAATATTAACTACACTGGTAGTCCTGATGGTAAGGACATTTATGCTAAAATAATTAAATAATTAAAGTTGATTATGAAGTAAATAATCACATGAAAAAGTGCAGTTATAAAGGAGTTATTACAATTTGAAAAACTGCCATGATGTATAAAAAACATTGATAGGTGACAAAACCAGCATGAACAGAAACCTTTTAAAATAAATAATAAGCTTTTTTGACATGTGCAGCCTGGAATAGTCTGAATATGTCTTAAAGAGTTAATTTTTAAATAAAACTTAAAAAGTTGTAGACAATGGCTGGCCGTTCTTCCTGGCCAATACCCCCACACCGCTAGATAGAGCCCTTCCGGTAGCATGGAGGTGCCCTGAATTCCAGCAGGGCATCATGGATATTGGAGTTTTCCTTCACAGCCCTGCTGGATACCATGAGGGCCGCAAGGGGACGCTGCAGGGAGGCTCAAAGACTTATATTTGCCCTATAACCCGGAAGTACATCCTAGTCACATGGATAGAGGAAATGATGTGCTTCCTGGATGAAAAAGAAGAGTTTTGATCTGATCCAGAAATGCTATGAAATCACATGGACTGAGGGTTCAGAAGCACTTCTGGGTCATGGACTATAAAGGACTCTGGGAAACCCAGACGGGTGAGCTGAGCTGGGTGGCAGGGTGGCAACACATCTGGGAGAGGAGGATTGATTATTGTTTGTTGGAGGTTTGATTTGTTTATGAGTATTGTGAAGAGGAGGGTGCTTTGTGCACTTTATTGTTATAATAAATTCCACTTTTGGACTTTTACCTGGTGTTTGACGTATTGTCAGAGGGTTCAAGGGAGCAATAGCGCCCCCAAACTGTCACAGTGGCGTAGCCGGCAGGATTGTCTGGCCATCAGTTTGGCAGAGGACCTGTATCTAAAAATTTCTGTGGACAGAGAACCCCAAGAGGACAGCTTCAAGACTCACAGGAAAATCAGAAAATCGCCAAATCCCACCTTTACCAAGGACGTCATGGGGAAGAAAAAAAAAGAAGAACAAGCAGAGCAGCAGAGCGGTAACACAAACGGAGGTCTAGCGCTCGGCATTGCCTGCGCTCAAGACGAGCCATGGTGTGGCTACACACTTCGGGGGAAGCATCCGGAAGAGGACAATTGCAATGAGGTATGTGCCGGGAGCGAACTTGAAAACATATTTAAAATAAAGCATTTTGTCCTGTCCGCATACCTCCCAGGGATCCATCCGGAGGTTCTGCGGGAGGCAAGAGAGAATCCCGAAGATAGTGGCGCACTCACAACCAGGGAGCTGTTGAGTGAAAAGGACTTCTGCATGTCGGGTGCCGGCAACGGACACGTGACCCACCCCAAAGGATTGTGGGAAGGAGGAGGTCCCTGTACAGCTGCTTGTGGCTTCACCCAGGAAAACATTGACTTGGTTATTCCAAAGGGGAAAGGGGAGGTGAGCAAAGCACCGCTCTCCCTACAAAAAGGTAAGGAGGTCCGGGAAATGACTGATCGGTCCGTTGATAAATTGATACAGACAGATCACAGTCAGTCAAAAGCGGCACCACGGACCTCAGAAAAGAACTCCCAAGTCCCAGGCTCCCTTGTGGAACCTGTCAGAGCACGTGCCAGGAGCGAGCACGCTCATTGGCTCCCAACCGGAAGGTAAGCCTAGTGATCTCTTGAGCATGACTCCGGCTGAATTAAAAAACTTTTTGGACATGCGCAAGCTGGAGAAATTGCTTCAGCCCGTGCACAGTTTCTTGCAGGTTGTACAGACAATCCAGAAGATCATCGTGGACTTGGGAGCAGAGGCTGAAGCTCCTATAAAGAAGCTTGATGATTACCTGCGGCGATTTTCTTGGGAGCCGCCTGTATCAATTAATGTGGTGGTACAGGTAAGTGAGACCCATACCGTAAATCATAGAAGAACGCAGTGTGAACCGGGCCCGTGATTAATTAGTAGAGGGTGCCAAAGCACTGTGAGCCCTACACGGGAGTATGGAATGATAACAGAAGGGGCGGGGGAAGCACTGATTGAGCTGGAGCAGCTGAAAAGTGCTGTTTCCTGGAGCAATGCGGTGCTGAAGACGCTGCCTCTGGTTTACTCAAAATCGAAAGGGATACAAACAGTAAAGAGTCTCTCTCTGACTAATAGAGAGACTCAAACTGTGGGAAATCCCCAGATTAAAAAAGAGATCCCAAATGAGAAACGAGGGTCTCCTAATAAAGTAGAGAAGGGAGCTGAGAGCTCAACTGCGGCAGTGGAACCCTCCTCAGCAGACAAAGGGGCGGAGCAAAAATTTCCACGCTGTTTCCAGTCACGCAGAGGGAGACCAGTAGGAGACCGGCGGCTGTGCTATGAGTGCCGCCGACCTGGCCATGGATGGCGAAGTTGTCCTGGGAGGATGTGGAATACAAATCCTTTTTCATATAATATTCCCCCAGGGTTCTCCAGGAAGTTTTCTGGACTTCACCAAGGCCCCATCAATAGCTGCTCCTGGAGGACGACGTCCCTCGTGGGGCTGGCCGCTTCGAACCCTGGTTCTTCGCTGGGGGAGAGGGGTACTGTGGACAATGGCCGGCCGTTCATCTTGGCCAATACCTCCACGCCGCTAGATGGAGCCCTTCCAGTAGCATGGAGGTTCCCAAAATTCCAGCAGGGCATCATGAATATTGGAGTTTTCCTTCACAGTCCTGCTGGATACCATAGGGGCTGCAAGAGGACACTGTAGGGAGGCTCAAAGACATATATTTGCTCCATAACCTGGAAGTACGTCCTAGTCACATGGATAGAGGAAATGACATGCTTCTGGGATGAAAAAGAAGAGTTTTGATCTGACCCAGAAGTGTCAAGAAATCACATGGACTGATGGTTCAGAAGCACTTCCGGGTCATGGACTATAAAGGACTCTGGGCAATCCAAGACAGGTGAGATGAGCTGGGGGCAGAGTGGCAACGCATCTGGGAGAGAAGGATTGATCACTGTTTATTGGAGAATTGATTTGTTTATAAGTATTGTGGAGAGGAGGGTGCTTTGTGCACTTTATTATTATAATAAATTCCACTTTTGGACTTTTACCTGGTGTCTGACATATTGTCTGATGGTTCAAGGGAATGCGATAGCACCCCCAAACTGTCACAAGGCAAATTAAAAATATTAAATATTAAAACTGAATAAAACACAGAAGTAGCATTTAATGATATCAATTAGTGTTAAAAATTATCAAGCACTGGGTTATATTTTTAAGGTTTATTTAATTTAGTTATAAGTAAAATGATTGGCTGCATTTTGCTTTGAAATTAACAATAGTTTGATACTGCTTTAAGAATTAGAATGCAAGACAAGCCTATTATACACTTAATAACAAATGTTGCTGTTTCAATTGGAGTATCTTGGATCTCTGTTTTATTTTAACCCTTTGAAAAGAAACCCCTGGACAGGGAGATATACCACATATATTGAAATGAACAGTGCCGACATGCTAACTAAACAGATATAATCTAAGATATTTTAGAATATGGACCTGTGCGCTACACACATGATTCTGACAAACTAAAGGGTCTCCACTTAATTGTCAAACTTTCTGCGGGTGCTATGGATCTTGTAATGCAGAGTGTAAAAGATTCTATAATATTTACTCTGTAAAGGTCAATATGATGGAGATATAGTGCATGTGTCCACAGTGTTAACCAGTCATAGGACATTATGTTCAAAATTTACCTATGGTTTTTCAGAAGAGATAGGACAAATGCGATGTGTGTTCTGTATTCTCTTTTCTGTATTAACTGTTCACAATGACCATACTCCTGAGACCTTAGGTTTTTTTATGCAGAAGTACATTTCACAGACCTGAATAAGAGACATCCATCAAAATGCTCTTGACACAAAGTAGGGCCAATCAGGCAGGTGGGGTGGGAGTCTCTGTTCAAAGAGTCTTTGCCCCCCAAGCTGCCAGGATTTGCCGGTCTATAAAAAACTTTTTTCAACAACCCTCCATCCTCGACGGTGAAAGAAAAAATGTCAATGGGTTAAAAATCAAATGGTACTTTATTGGAAATTTTCAAAAACAATATTAAGATTCAGAGATTTTTAACCAACCACTTAATAACATAATATTACAACTAAATAGTATGATTAAAAGCAGACAAAAACATACATAAAATGGTGTTTAGAGAAAGCCTCAGCTATTTTAAGTGTTTTTGAGTAAGAGTCATCGTCCATGTTACGAAAGGCTTGTACAATAGACTCTTTAATAGAATATTCATTTTTCTGATTGTCGACAGCATTTTGTACAAATGAGTGAATCTTGTGAAAAGGCAGAAAGATGTTGAAGCAGCACTGAGTCTTTATGACCAGGCTCCTGAGCCACGGTTTGCAGAAAACAGACAACCGCTGCTGACTACCAGTTTTAGCCGGTCAACCCAATAAACAGAGTCAGTCTCAAACAGACACGTAGGCCGTGTCTGGTTGGGTTGGTCGATTAAACATCCCTGCCTGGTACTTTTTATGTGCCAATCCACTATTATATCCAGCAGAGCCACCATCAAACTCTGGAACAGCCTCATTGCCTTCAGAAATGTCTCACCCAGGGTCCGTCAGTTTGTTCAAGGTCCATGCTTGCATAATCCGCATCCTTGGATGATATTTTCCAAGAGGTTGGAGCCTCTACCAGGTTGTCCACGGCCTCTTCTTGTTGCAGGGCCTGAATGGCTATCTGCTAAGACCCTGCTAGGAACCCCGGAACATCATTAGCAGGTACAAAAATGTCAGGTATTGCGCGGTTCTCCAGGAAACTATCCGACCAATATATTGTATATCATCAGGGGCAGGTAACTGAGGCTCAGGCTCCTAGATCTGGCAGTTGAAGGCATAAGAAGGTCCGGCCAAGAAGGTTGGTCTGGAGGCTAGCTGTTAGGCACAGAGTACTCGGAATCGGGCACAATAGTCTCAGGTCAAAACAGGCCATTGTAAGGGGCTGTCTGGCCCATAGACCATCATCATGCCTGATCAGGAGCCTAGCTGGAGAGATGCTGATTGTTAAGCAGTCAAAAGACGTCGCTGAAAAAGTTTTTTATAGTTCGGCAAATCCTGGCAGCTACCATGATCTTTAACTTCTTAATGGTTTTTGAACACTGACTGGCAGTTGATAGTGTAGACTCCATACCAACTCCTAACTCCTTCTCACAACGTGTACTTTTGATTTTCAGAGCTCCCATTGTGTATTCAAAACTAACATATTTACTTCCTACGTGTAACACTTTTCATTTACTGACATTACGTTTCATCTGCCACAAATCTGCCCAAACCTGCATGCTGTCCAAGTCCTTCTGTAATGCTTTAACGGTTTCTGGATTATCTGCCTATCCACCTATCTTGGTACAGTGGAACCTCGGGTCACGACCATAATTTGTTCCAAAACCCGATTTGGTCGTGAAGTAATTTCCCACATAGGATTGTACGTAAATCCAATTAATTCGTTTCAGACTGTACGAACAGTATGCAAATATATTTTCTTTAAAGATTTTTAAGTACAAAAATAGTTAATTATACCATAGAATGCACAGTGTAATAGTAAACTAAATGTAAAAACATTGAATAACACTGAGACAAACACCCAGGCTCCCTGCTTAGCTGCACGTCAGCCTGCGCTCTCTCTCTCTCTCTCTCTCTCTCTCTCTCTCTCGCTCTCTTGCTCGCTCTCGCGCTCGCTCATTTGCTCTCTTTCTCTTGCGTGCTTGCTCGCTCTCTCTCTCTCTCCTGCACCAGCTTTCTCCTCCTGCTTCCTGCCTTCTCCTGCAACCCCCTGTTCTTTCCTGTTCTCTTCTTTTTCCCTTTAGCCAACTCGCGCTTCTATTTATGAAAGAGGCGTGGTAGTCGTGGCAATCAGCAGCTCCTGGGAACAATTATAGATGCGGACCGCTTCTGACCTGTGCACTTTGGTGAGAAACGCCCACATCACAAACTCCTCAGGAACTTCGGCCACACACTACCACGCCCCCTCACTAAGCCACAAGTGCGGTGATTATTTATTAAAACTGGCCTTTTTGACAGGAGCTGTGAACCCGTTATACCACAGGAGGAAGCTGGGTTGAGAGGAGGTTACAGTTTTGAGGGAGAGTCCCTCTGCGTGATGCATCGAGAACAATGTACAGTACAGGGAGAGACTGAACACATGCAGAAATCATCGGCGCATATGAACTGGAAGGGAAATGAAACAGAGCACAAAGAGTTCACAGTGAATGCACAGGGAGAGACTGAACACGTGCGGAAATCATCAGGGAAGGGAAACCGGCTTGTTTGTCACCCGAGTGTATGGTTGTGAACAGATGCAAAAGTTTGCCGAATGTTTTGGTCGTAACCTGATTTGTACGTGTTCAGAAACGTTCGTGAACCAAGGTTCCACTGTATCATTTTCAGACTTAACCAGCTTGTTACTTACATTCCGATCAAAATAATTTATATTTATTTTTTGGAGACAACCATGAGTGAATTTTGCTTGAAACTGTGTGTGAATAATGAGGCAGTGTCACATTCCTAAACCAATCCAACACCTGCTCTTATTAACTTAGTCCAACAGAAAGCAAACTTCTGATTGCAATGAACTGTCTACACACAAAAAGTCTCCAAAGTCTGTGGTGGGCTGGTGCCCTGCCAGGGGTTTGTTTCCTGCCTTGCGCCCTGTGTTGGCTGGGATTGGCTCCAGCAGACCACCATGACCCTGTAGTTAGGATATAGCAGGCTGGATACTGGATGTATGGATGGATGGTGTGTCACATGTACTTGGAGCACACTGTTTGTGATAAGAATGAATATAATATGTTGCAAGAGAAAAACCTTTTTGTAAAACAATATCATTCATTGATAATTAGACATCGCTGGAATGTCAGTAAAACTCAGTGCTGGATTAACCATATAAGCAAAGTAAGCACATACTTAGAGCACCATAGTAAAGGGGGGCACCACAAAAATTTTTCATAGCTGAATTTATCACATAAATTATTAAATTAATTAAATGTATAGCCATTTTCAAAATTTTATGAAAAATGAATAATGCCTCCCTGTACCTCCCTATGCCGTCACTGTTTGTAGATGGCGCCTTTATGTTGAATTTTTGGAATGAGATTTTGCAGAATTTTCACAGAGTAAGCAAAGTTCTACAAAATGAGGATGTGAACTTAATAACATATGCCGATCCGTATGTATCATTAGGTGATCAACTGTGTACTTTACGAAATTAATTTGAAAAATATGAAAAAGAAGCAAAGGAAATGTTACCAGATGTTGATTACAAGGCAGCTACAACTCGCAAATGTATCAGAAAGAAGCTACCCAATGATGGAGGTATACCAGAAGTATATCTGAATGCCAGAGATAAATTTCATATCAGCACCTTTTGCATAATTGTTGACAGACTTGAAACTGAGATGTAAAGGAGAGGAGAGATATACACAGAAATAGCAGAGAGATTTTCTTTTCTAAGTGATCTGCCATATGTCACTTTATCATCTAAAAACATTGAAAGGTATTCTAAGTACTGTGAAAAGCTGATTGATGCTTACCCAGAGGACAGTAATTTCTCAGCTGAACTTCAGCAGTTTCATTTATATGTGAGCCATATGTTCAGTGCAACAGAAAATGTAAAAACAAGATTCAGTCATGCAGAACTTTATAAAATGATTTTAGAAGACAATATTGAGTGTGCTTTTCCAAATGTAGACATTGCCTTTCGTATATTTTTAACATTAATGGTCACAAAGTGCTCAACTGAGCACTCATTTTCTCGGTTGAAATATATTAAAAATCTTAAAAATCCCCGCAGAACAACTATGCATCAAGGCAGGCTGGATGCCTTATCTCTATTATGTATAGAAGCAGATGTGTTACATAAGATTGATTATGAAGATCTAATCGAAGAGTTTGCAAGGAAAAAAGTAGGAGAAAATTATTAAGATAAAAGTAAAATGAAGCATACAAAAATAAATATTATTTTCCTTCTTACTATAAGTTTGTTTTGTTTAATTTCGAATTTTCGATAATAATATAATATTTTATTTTCTCGTTTGTTATTGTTTTAATATTTTGAATTACTAGTGTAAGGGGGCACCAAAATTACTTAGTGCTTAGGGCATCTAAGGGTCTTAATCCGGCCCTGGTAAAACTGATTGATACGTTGTCTCTGTTGTTCACAGTAACAATGATAGCACTGAGGTGGCTGTAAGGTTGAAAGAACTGGCAGCTACAGTATGTTCATGCAAATATGAACTGCAAAATATGCATTCAAAGTAAACGGTGTGTTACATTCTGTCGAAAGAAAGTGTAAAGGGCTGCCATTAAGATGGCTGATAACAAGAAGGGCACAGGAGATGTAGATTTTGATACTCAAAACACCTGAATAAACAAATTTGCCTAACAACTCCAGTAGGATAATGGACAGGGCTACACAGCATCCATGTTTTGGCAGTATCGCCTCCAGACAGAGGAGCAGCCTCAGCGACAGACTGCTGTCACTGTCCTGCTCCACTGACAGAGTGAGGAGATCGTTCCTCCCCCACACCATGCAACTCTTCAATTCCACCAGGGGGGGTAAACGTTAACATTATTCAAAGTTATTGTCTGTTTTTACCTGCATTTTTATTACTTTAATATTGTTTTTGTATCAGTATGCTGCTACTGGAGTATGTGAATTTCCCCTTGGGATGAATAAAGTATCTATGTATCTATCGATCGATCGATTGATCGATCTATCTATCTAAACGAATATCTAAAGGAAGTTAACATGACAGTATAATTGGAAATGAAAACATGCTATGCCATAATATAGCTGCAGAGTTTTAACACGTGATATATATGTTATGGCCAAAACCCGAAATCAGCTAAAGTGGGAAGTGTCCAGCCAAATCCAAAATGGCCAATGTCGTTGTAAATTGATTGGCCAATGTCCGATCTTTTCCTCAATTTCAGGATTTGGCCGGCCAGTTTGTGAAATGGCGTGGGACGATCGGCCAAAGTTGGAAGAAAAAAAGCATGAGCAGCAATTTGTTGCACACTTAATAGTGCAATTGCATCAAGTGTAGCCTTGGTGGCTCTTGTTCAGAAAGCAGATGCCACTTGGTTGTTTCACAATAATTAAGATTAGTTATATAAGTAGTTTTCACATTTCTGTTATCATTTTAGCCCTAAAATAGTGACTTAATATCAGGGATCTATTTTATTGACCTTAAGGTTAGTGTTTGAGCAAGGGGAAGGCCGTCTTAAGTGGCGTCCGCTTTCTGAACAAGACCCGCCTTGAGCAATTTCTCGTGCAGAATGGAAAACTCACTTCTGAATCTGCATTTGAAATTTTTAAGCATCTTCGCACCTTGAGCAAACAGACTTAAATCAGCACATCACATTTTGGCCAGGGAGTTCTCGCCACTTCGCAAAATGGACGGCCAAAGCAGCATATATACTGGTTATTTCTAGTAATTTGGACTTAAGCCACACCTCGTGACCAAAATGCGAAATGGCCGGCCAATTTGGGAGCTGGCTGAACTTTGGGTTTTGGCCGTAACATATACATTGACCACTCTATTTGCTTTTGTTTTGCCATATAGTGATCTAATGGTCAAAATGACAAAGCTATCCTAGCAGACAGTAGCACTTCTCAAACGTGTGGAGCCAAGTAGCTGCAGTTGTCTATGTGTGCATGTGTGTTTGTGTGTGTTCTGTTGTGGTGCTCACTGCAATGTCCAAATAAATCGATAAGCTTCAGTTACCTTGTCCTACTGAGTTCCTGAATTTGCTAATTTTCTTTTGCTATCACCCTGAAACCCCAGCCGTTTAAAGTGCACAGACTGAAAAAACTGGCAGTAGGTTTGCAGGAAGTAACCCTGTGGTGTAGCCTGTGCAGCACAGGATTTCGCCGCTATTCACTACAAACTTTTTAATGAGTTCTCCCCAGACATGTGTTCTTGTTTAAGAACCATGTCTGGCCCAGTGAGAATAATACTAGCATAACATATTTACAAATATCTTTCAGACTGAAATATTTTTTTTTCAACAGATAACAAATGTATGAACTATTAATTGGACACATACATGCACCTCTTTATCGGTCAAAGTGCAAGTTAATGCTCTGCTGCACAAAGAGATTGTTCAGCAAGTGTTTTTTCTATCTCTCTTCCTGCTTCAAATCGTTCAGCAGTCTGGGCTCTGTCCTTTAAGGGGTAGGCCCACTTATTACACACAATTCATATATAAGTCCATACTCAATGACCAGTATGAAACACAATTCCCATTTCCTTTTTCGCATTTGTGCAATATTCATAAACGGATAGGCTCACATATCGCACCCAGATCACATAAAAATGTTGCATTTAAAACATTACTCAATATGCCAACTTAAAATTACATTTGCCGTCTTGCTTGGTAATAAACTATCACAAGGTGAGAAAGCTTTAAAAGCTATTAACATTATAATGTGCTAGGGATTTCTCTATTTTTTAAGGGTCCACTGAAATAATTTTCTGCATTTTTCTTCACAGCAACTGCCCAAGAAGGAAAGAGCAGCCATTAACTGTGCGCATTTGCCATTGTGTAACATTGTTCCTGTGTGCATTTGTTGATGCACTGTCTGGTACCATCCTTAGGGTGTCCTGAGAATGTGTTTGAATGTTTCCAACCTGCCACCTCCAATTTTCTTGCAGTTTTGCTAAACTGTACAATTTTCCTTATTCCGCCTTGGTTTTCTCTTTAGTGTTGATTCTTCTGTTTCTTTTAAATGGAATTAAAGGAATACTGGAAATCAATAAGTGTCTGAGTTTGGGTAGGAGTCGCCTCCAGAAGTGCTTCTCCTGGAGTCCAGGGCTTTCCCTGTTTATGGATTGGCTAGTATTTTTTTTCCTGACAAGTTTGTTTATTTTTTATTAAATATTGTTTTGTATATTGTATGTTTTTGGTCTTTATGTTCTGAATATTATTTGTTTCATATGTGATTGGTTCCTGTGATGTTGGCAGCCCTAAAACCTGTTAGCAGACAATCACAGGTTGGGACAAACTGTCAAGAAAGAGACTTTCATTGCAATAACAAGAACTCACGGATTTGACTGGTGTTATTGGTTGCACAGTTCGCAATTGATTTGGCAAGTGTTACATTTCAGGTTTCTCCCCAGATAATGTTTAAATTCCTTTTTTATGTCCTTTAAGTCCATTTTTGATTCCAGTTTTTAATATAAATGGTATTACTGGTGGCTATTATTTGTAGTATTCTGTGCTTCTTATTAATTTTGTGTATTATGTAGTTTCTATGTCTTTGTATCTTTTTTAATGTGACATTTTTTGTGGGTGGTTCTCCAAGCAGTGTTATTCCTATTAATGAAAACTAAAATGAAATATGTCATTAATGAATAAGCAATATTTTTGTTAATTAACACTAAAATAAAAATTAAAAAATGTCTGAAAACTCCTGCCTTGTGCCCTGTGTTGGCTGGGATTGGCTCCAGCAGACCCCTGTGACCCTGTAGTTAAGATATAGCGGGTTGGATAATGGATGAATGGATGTCTGAAAACTAGAGCTACATGAAAACAAGTAAACAGAAACTAAAACAAAAGTCATTTCTTTATTTTAATTTTGATTTTCACCACACTAGTTTTTGAGCATAATGTACGAGCATGCAGTTGCAGATATATTTATTAAAGATTATTTAAAAGTGCACAGTAGTAATATTAGTTTAGAGATAAGCATTGATTTATGTGCAAATGCAAGTACCCCTCGCTGCAGGCGCTGAAATCTGTGGATGTCATTAGTCGTTTCAGCCATCAGTCAGCATTCCCTTCTAAAATTGAGAGTGAATACCAAGGTCTCATCACTCGCTAATGACTTATATTGTGGATTCTATTGGCAATCAGTCACAAATGCCCCATTTTCAGTGAGTGTGGGCAGCTTTCACTAACCTCTATGGAAATAGCACTTAAAACATACAAACATGTTACTTAGGATGATACAGTTTGAAAATGAGAGCCAAGGAGGATTTGTCAAGCTTAAACAGCAACCCCCACTTCAAATTCAGTCAGTAGTTTGATGGTGGAAAAAAGTTATCTTTATATTCCAAAGAAGGCAGGAATTTCAGCAATTTCACCATTTTTTTCAAACAGCTATTGCTTGTTTGCTAATTCAACAACAACATTTATTTATATAACACATTGTCATAAAAATGATGTAGCTCAAAGTGCTTTACATCAACAACAACATTTATTTATATAGCACATTTTCATACAAACAGTAGCTCAAAGTGCTTTACATAATAAAGAATAGAAAAATAAAAGACACAATAAGAAAACAAAATAAATCAACATTAATTAACATCGAATAAGAGTAAGGTTCAATGGCCAGGGGACAGAAAAACAAAAAACTCCAGACGGCTGGAGAAAAAATAAAATCTGTAGGGATTCCAGACCATGAGACCGCCCAGTCCCCTCTGGGCATTCTACCTAACATAAATGAAACAGTCCTCTTTGGATTTAGGGTTCTCACGGAAGGACTTGATGATGATGATGGTCACGTAGACTTCTGCCTTTTAATCCATCCATCATTGTTGGAGCATCATGAAGCTTTGAGTAGGTGGAGGTGGCGCAGGCCACCACCACAAAGAAACCGGAAAAAGAAACAGAAAAGAGAGTAGGGGTCAGTACGGATTTTAGAGCCACCATGAATAGTTATTATAAGGAAATTGAACATACAGAGTATCAGGATTAAGTTAAATTAATTTAAATTGAAGTTATAAAAGGCCATGTTAAAGTAATGTGTTTTCAGCAGTGTTTTAAAGTGCTCTACTGTATCAGCCTGGCGAATTCCTATTGGCAGGCTATTCCAGATTTTAGGTGCATAGCAGCAGAAGGCGCCTCACCACTTCTTTTAAGTTTTGTTCTTGGAATTCTAAGGAGACACTCATTTGAGGATCTGAGGTTACGATTTGGAATATAAGGTGTCAGACATTCCGATATATAAGATGGGGCGAGATTATTTAAGGCTTTATAAACCATAAGCAGAATTTTAAAGTCAATCCTGAATGACACAGGTAACCAGTGTAGTGACATTAAAACTGGAGAAATGTGTTCGGATTTTCTTTTCCTAGTTAGGATTCTAGCAGCTGCATTCTGCACTAGTTGCAAACGATTTATGTCTTTTTTGGGTAGTCCTGAGAGGAGTGCGTTACAGTAATCTAGTCGACTGAAAACAAACGCGTGAACTAATTTCTCAGCATCTTTCAGTGATATAAGAGGTCTAACTTTACTTATGTTTCTTAAGTGAAAAAATGCTGTCCTAGTGATCTGATTAATATGCGATTTAAAATTCAGATTACAGTCAACAATTACCCTAAGCTTTTTACCTCCGTCTTGACTTTTAATCCTAATGTATCCAGTTTATTTCTAATAGCCTCATTGTATCCATTATTGCTAATCACTAAGATTTCAGTTTTCTCTTTATTTAACTTGAGAAAATTACTATTCATCCATTCTGAGATACTAGTCAGACATTCTGTTAGTGAATCAATAGAATCAGGGTCATCAGGTGCTATTGATAAGTACAGCTGTGTGTCATCAGCATAGCTGTGGTAGCTCACGTTGTGCCCTGAGATAATCTGACCTAACGGAAGCATGTAGATTGAGAATAACAGCGGACCCAGGATAGAGCCTTGTGGAACACCATATCGGATATCATGTGTCTTGAGTTGTAATTACCACAACTAACAAAAATTTTCTCCCTGTCAGGTAGGATTCAAACCAATTTAAGACACTGCCAGAGAGGCCCACCCATTGACTAAGGCGATTTCTAAGAATGTTGTGATCAATGGTGTCAAATGCAGCACTCAGATCTAAGAGGATGAGAACAGATAAATGGCCTCTGTCTGCATTCACTCACAAATCATTTACTACTTTAACAAGTGCAGTTTCTGTGCTGTGATTTGTTCTAAAACCCGACTGAAATTTATCAAGAATAGCATGTTTATTGAGGTGGTCATTTAACTGCATAATGACTGCCTTCTCCAGAACTTTACTTAAGAAAGGCAGGTTAGAGATGGGTCTAAAATTTTCAAGAGCCGAGGGTCAAGATTATGTTTCTTAAGAAGGGGTTTAACTACAGCAGTCTTAAGACAGTCTGGGAAGACCCCCGTATCTAATGACGAATTTACTATGTCAAGAACATTATCAATTAGCACGCCTGATACTTCTTTGAAAAACCTTGTTGGTATTGGGTCAAGGACGAGGTGGAGGTTTTAATTGAGAGATTATTTTTTGTAAATCAGGTAAATCTATCCTAGTGAAAGAGTTTAATTTGTTTATAACAGAATGCTGGGGTTTAGGAGGATCCTTAGTGTTGGAGGGATATACTATGTTATTTCTAATATCATTAATTTTTTGATTGAAAAATACAGCGATAGCCTCACAGGTTTCACTGGAAGCACTTAGGAGGCATTCCTTTGAGTTACCTGGGTTTAGTAGGCGATCAATTGTAGAAAATAAGACTCTGGGATTACTAGCATTGTTATTTATAATCTTGGAGAAATAACAGCGTCTCTCAAGACGGACAGTGTTGTTGTATTCTGTTATTTTGACTTTTAATATTTCATGGTGGATAGTAAGTTTAGCCTTCCTCCATTGACGCTCAGCTCTGTGGCATGTTCTCTTTACATGAGGATGAAAGAGAAAAAAGACAAAATAAATAAGAGAATAGAACTAGGGAACACTAATTAACATAGAATAAAAGTAAGGTCTAATGGCCAGGGAGGACAGAAAAAAAAAAACTGCAGATGACTGGAGAAAAAATATAACATCTGCAGGGGTTCCAGGCCATGAGACCGCCCAGCCCCGTCTAGGAATTCTACCTAACATGAATGACATTAATCAATCCTCATCGTATTCAGGGTTCACACGGAAGAACGTGATGATGAGTAGAGACAGCACAGTGCTTTGATTAGGTGGTGGTGTCGCAGATCTCCAACACAGAAAACTGGAAAAAAAACAGCTGAGAAAGTAGGGGTAAGTATGGATTACAGAGCCACCAAGAATGATAATGATAATTAAATGTATGTACAGAATATCAGGGTTAAACTAAAATGAAGCTATGAGAAAGCCATGCTAAAATAATGAGTTTTTAGTAGTTTTTTTAAAGTGCTCCACTGTATTAGCCTGGTAAATTCCTATTGGCAGGCTATTCCAGATTTTAGGTGCATAACAGCAGAAGGCTACCTCACCTCTTCTTTTAAACGTAGCTCTTGGAATTCTAAGGAGACACTCAGTTGAAGATCTAAGGTTACGATTTGGAGTGTAAGATGAAAGGCATACTGAAATATAGGATGGAGCAAGATTCTTTAAGGCTTTGTAAACTATAAGCAGGATTTTGAAGTCAATTCTAAATGACACAGGTAAACAGTGTAGTGACATCAAAACTGGAGAAATGTTCTCAGATTTTCTTTTTCTAGTTAAAATTCTGGCAGTTGCATTCTGCACTAGTTGCAATCAATTGATGTATTTTTTGCGTAGCCTTGAGAGGGGTGCGTTACTGTAATCTAGACAACTGAAAACAAAAGCGTGAACTAATTTCTCAGCATCTTGCAAAGTTATAAGAGGTCTAACATTTGCTATATTTCTTAAGTGAAAAAATGCTGTCCTAGTAATCTGATTAATATGTGATTTAAAATTCAGGTCAGAGTCAATAATTATCCCTAAATTTTTTACCTCTGTCTTGACTATTAATCCTAAATTTATTTCTAATACCTCACTATATTCATTTTTTGTCAACCAATAAAACTTCTGTTTTCTGCTTATTTAATTTGAGAAAATTAATACTCATCCATTCAGAAACACAAGTAAGACACTGTGTCAGTGAACCAAAAGAGTTGGGGTCATCAGACACTATTGATAAATACAGTTGTGTGTCATCAGCATAGCTGTGGTAGTTCACATTATGCCCCGAGATAATCTGACCTAACGGAAGCATGTAGATCAAAAAGAGCAGCGGACCCAGGATAGAGCCTTGTGGAACACCATATAGAATATCATGTGTCTTTGAAGCATACAACTAACAAAGAATTTTCTACCTGCCAGGTAGGACTCAAACCAATTTAAGATAATAAAGCAGATGCGACGCAAGCAATCAATGCTGTCAACGGAGTTGAATGTTACGTGTATACATCTAATGTTAATCAAGTTATTAGTACTGCAGTGTCGCAGAGCAAGTTCCTGTTACACTATAATGATGAACTTCTCTATGTTAAATGCTCCATCGATAGTAAATGGTCAGACTGCAATGATCTCAATATATTTAGAATGCCATAGTATTAAGCATTGTTTAATAGGGGATTGTGAAGTCGCCAGACTGTGCTTGGGAGCTCATCATTGTTCTTAATTCTGAACTATGTCATCTCACTCAGGGTTTATTTTAACAAGAGTAATGTGCCAAATCTGCTCCAACTCCAGCAATCGATCTGTTCACAACAGACTTGCCATGTTTAACATATGGCTTATTAGTTGTAAAGCAATAGAACTATCTGATTCATTCCAGATTACAATCTTGATATTTCATACAAAAATGGAAAATAAAAGACTTGAGGCATCTCTAAATGAGATGACTCTGTGTGAAGTGGCACAGAGGTCCGCCAGAGATGGTCAGATCTGAAGTGAGCAGCAAATGAAAGCCATTGAGTGGTCAATGTCCTATCAGCCTTTGGTTGTAAAACTGGTAACAAAATCCACTCTTATCTTATTCATTGTTTTTTATCACCATGGCTGATTGTGAGATCAGCACTTATATTTGTACAAGTAATCATACACAGATTGTGTGATTTACTTCATCCTTTTTCCTGCTTGTTTCTTAATCTTATTTAGAACTTTGACTTTAAATATGAATCTTTTATTTGGTGTTTAATGTTTGATATTAGATTGTATCCTTTATTATTAATGTCATCTTTGTTTTTATTCCTGTTGTATTCCTTTGAACATTTGTGAAGAGCTTTGAATATGGGAAACATGCTATATAAATAAAATATACTTTTATTATGATTATTATTATTACACAGTGCCATGAGTTCAGGTTTGATTGATAACCTGGTCAGTATCTGTATAGAGCTTGTGTGTTGTCCCATGTGTAAGTGAACTGAGCGTGTGTAATGTGAAATATTGTTTTTATAGTTGGATATTAGTAGTGTGTCATAAAGCACTCTCAATTGCAAAAATCTGTTTATTCCTACATGTGTTGTTAAATGACATCCTCCCAGTTTAGGGTCACAGTGAGCTCTTCAGGTTTTGCACATTGCTTAATAAATGAATGATCTGAAATATTTCTATAACACATGATCAGTATTTAATGAAAATGGTATGCTTCTAAAAATGCAGTATGGAATAACGTTCTTATTTATTTATGCTATTACTTTTATTAACACAGTTCAAGTAGTGACTTTGTCAGTATTTCAGAAAATAAGCAAAGTAAAAATTCCAAGGAAAAAAATGACACTTCCAAAGTTTTGAAATGGGTGGATGACGTATATTGTCAGCATCAGTAACTATCAAAAATGAATGTAGAGCATATGTGTGAAGTGGCCTTACTGATCACAAGGTGAATCTCTAAAAATAAAAGAGGGCGTTTGAAATGAAATAAATATTTGCTTAAACATGCTGCAGGTTAAAATAGCAAATGACAACAGAGCACACTTGTCATTTGATTCTTGCAGTTTTTGATTATGTTGGAAGGCTTGAACTGAAACATTATCATAAGAAAATGGTGTTGCATATTTTAAGCTGACAGTTTCCACTTTCATGATATACAACTTGACAGCTATAAAGAAAATGTGGATATTTTTAGTGAGTAATACAAAACTGCTAAACTTTAACAAAAAATAAGAGGTATCTGCTGAAAAAATAAAAATAAAGAAATAAATACTTAAACTAGAAAATGCAAAAATCTAAAACTAAATCTCTCTATTATATAAAAAAATCCTTTGACGCAACAAGACATTTTGGAGATGAGACTTTTTGGAAGAGAGATTTTTTCAAGTCCCGCAAGACAAGACTTTTGCCTTGTGATTTTTTTCAAATCACGCCCTCCTCTCAAACATTTTCAAACAAGACCATGTGCCACTCAACTCTCATGCTTTTGTCAGACACACTCCTTGTGCTCTCAGCTCTTATACATTTCAACGTTTTCCTAATTTTAAGCTCCCAATTAATGAAGAGGTATTATGTCCAAATCTTATTGAAGAATTTCATCACGAAGGGTTGTCAACATAAAAAATGAGTAAATGTGCAATCCGAGCACCAAGAAACGAGGGAACCAAACAAATTAACGGCAAAAATGTAAATTGGTCACACATCAAATTGGTTAAATGCGTCCAAAAATGTCACACGGTTACATGGCAAATGTGTTTACATATCAATAGACTATGGTGAAACAGTTGGTGGTGATTGTACGGAAGATGAAAACAACAACTTACAATATCACAAAATATCTATATAAAAATATCTGATGATACTCAGGTTTATATTCCTGTCTGCAACTCTGCATTAAATCAACTCCACAACTGTCTTTCTGAACTAAGATCCTGGATGGCTAATAATTTTCTTGATCTGAATCAAAATAAAATGGTGGTGCTTATAGGCGGTCCATCAGCTAAAGCCCAAATTGCTCTTGGACTTCTTAGCTCTTTTTCTGTCTTTTGCAAACCTCAAGTCCGCAATCTTGGTGTTACCTTTGACAGTAACCTCTCTTTTGAGAAACGAGTAAATTCTGTAGTCAAGACTTGCTTTTTCCAGCTTTGTCTATTAGGTAAGATCAAGCCTTTTTTATCTTCTAGGGATCTTGAGAAAGCTACTCATGCTTTTATTTTTTTCTTGCCTCGGTTACTGCAACTCACTGTATTCTGGGATTAACAAATCCCTGTACACAGGATTCAGTTGGTCCAGAATGCTGCCACTCGCTTTCTGGTTGGGGCGAGAAAGTATGACTCTGTTTCTCCTTTTTTAGCTTCTTTACACTGGCTGCCTGTCAGTTTTTAAATTGAATTTAAAATCTTGTTGCTAGTTTTTAAATCTTTATATGGGCTTGCTCCTGCCTATTTATCCGAATTGTGTGTTTTACACCAGCCATCCAGAGTGCTTAGATCTTCTAGTCAGTTGTCTCTTGTTGTCCCTCGTACCAAGTGTAAAACTAAGGGGGACAGGGCTTTTGCAGCTGCTGCTCCTCGCCTGTGGAACTCTTTACCTCACTACATAAAGGAGTTGTCTACAATTGAACTGTTCAAAACAAAATTAGACTCATTTCTATTCACTTGCATTCCGTGACCTTCAGTAATACTGATGGTTTCCGCTTTGTGATTTTAAAACATTACTTCTATTTATTATTTATTTTATTTTATGTTCATATATTTTATTTCTATTTATGCTATTTGTTTGTTTTCTTTTATTCTATTATTGTAAAGCACTTTGGCCACAATATCCCTATGTTGTTTTAAATGTGCCATATAAATAAATTAACATTGACATTGACATCTACAACCGTTAACACCGTCCAGTCTTACAATGCATGAATTACTGTAGAAAGAAGGATGTATCTAAGAAAGGTAATGTAGTACATCTTCCGTGAATAACATTAGACAACAAAGGAGATCTTGATATGTCATTCGTATTAAAATGTTAACAGTTTCCGGGATTGAATAGCTTTTGCAAAGACAATTAACAAATCTCAGAGCCAAACATTCGAAAAAGTAATTTTATTTAATAGAGAGAAAGATACGAAATTCAATCATGGGCAGTTATACGTTGCGTTGATGCATATGTAACAATTCCCATGAAAATAAAAATCTGTTTAAATGGTACCCCCTTATGTGAGCAGCAGAACTGCAAAAAGGCTAGCGTGTAGCACAGGCTAGGGGTTTGGTGAGCGAAGTGAGCAGGGGGCAAAGCCCCAAGTAAAGAAATAAAATCAAAAACTAAACAAAAGCAAAAACTAAAAAAAATCTTAAAACTTGAAAACCACTTCCCCCAAAAGGCAGGGCCAGCTCCCCATCATCATAAGGAGATTGCTTTCCACCCTATAAAGGCTAAAGAAAACCCTCAGTCCTTTGTGGTTCATTGAATGCACTTGTGGTGTTGCTGTACTCTAATATCTATTGCTTTGCTTGAGATGTACTGTTCTGGATTTCACCCATTTGTTCTGATTCTTCTTTTGGATTTGTGTATTGGGACATTGTTTGCTGTAGGATTACTTATTCAGATAGTTCCTTTCTGATTCTTCTTCTTACAATATTATTTATCAACTTGAAATTTTTACCAATTTCTCTTGACTTATCATCATCCACTTAGTATCCTGCACAGTATAAAATATTTGCCTACTGCCGTCAGTCATAGCAAAGTAATGTAAGTTCCTTCAACTACTCACGGCGACCCATTGCGAGACTCTTTCCAAACTGTTCATAACCTATTTGCCATTGAATGAAATGGTGAGTCACGAGTCTGTGCGGCCCAGAGATTAAGAAATTGTGCCCTAGTATCTTACATGTTAGTTGATGGCATTGTTGATTGTAAACCCCACCATGTTGTTGTTGATGATGGTATCCATTGCCAGTCACATGATTAACGGCTGTGATTACATTGTTACAAAGGATGGTGGGACACTCTGTTTAGCACCTAAGTTTCAGACAAACAAAAGGTTTTAAAGAAAATGCTGAATGTGCCAGCTTTTTTAAAGGGAAAGGGTAACAGATGTATAGTTTCATTTTTGTTTTGTATTTTTAGTTTTCCTTTGTGTTGTGAACTTTGATGATCATTTTCTCATGTCCATCTGAATACTAATGTAAGTACTGTATTGTCATGAATTATATTGTCTTTCATTTTTGTGTGTTTATTATAAATTTTATTTATTTGGATTTTATCCTATTCCCAACATTTCAGACAAGGAAAATCAGTGAAAATCTTCATTTCATAGTTTAAAAACACTTTGCTGGTTGTCATTATATTTGATTTCTTATTTTTTGTTCACTGTGACATCATCTTTAGGCACTGCTATCGAACTTGATTCTGGCATCACGTTACTTCTAGTATAAATAAGATGACTATGGCTATGATTGATTTATCGGTAGATAAACCTTTGTTAGTGTTAATCAGATTTAAAGAGTTTATTGGCAAGTTTGTTGTTGCACTGGCCTTCTGTTGTTCTCGACATTCATGCTTGTTTGTCCCACTTATTTAAACAATTTGGCTTTCTTTTGATTTTCTGGTTTTGATCTTGGCATGTCTCTAACTACTTTTACTTTGTGTCATGATCAGGCTTTTTTCCCTTGATCTTTAAAAATCGTTAATGTGTAGTTCCTGGGGTTTTGAAGGTCAAGGGGTCTTTTGGTAATATTTATCTTTTGTTCGCCTGTAGTGAATATCATTCATGTTCAGCCACAGCGCTATTTTGTTTTTTGTTTTTTGGTTGCTGCCATTTTGGGATAGTTCTATAGAAGGATGCTAGGCTTAAGCAATGGAAATGTGTGATGCATGATGTCACTACTGCGAATGCATTATTATGCCTTGGATTCATGGACAAATAACCTTTAGGGCCTTTCTTATTGTTAGTATTTGGGTTACTGGTTGAACACATTTTATCTGACTTCTGACTACAAATTATGTCTCTTTTTGTGGTTTTGGTTATGCATGCCTTTTTGGAAAGGTAACCTGGAAATTATCTTATGAAATGACTAACTGTGTTGCTTGGCTTTGCTGTGGAAATTTCCAAAAACAATGGGCCTCAGTTATAGTGCCATTGGTTCAGTGGATGTATCCTAGCTACTATGTAGCTAACTCAGTAATTTTTTGTATACAATATTTGTAGTTTTTGTACTAGGGGCTAATTAGTTCACTGGAATTCTTTACTCTGCTACAATTGCACTTGACTAAAGCATTCCTGCCATTGGTTAATAACTAGCTTTAGCTTTTGTTGTTGGCCACTGCAAAGCACAATTTTAGAGGAAACTGTACTATTTTGAACTGAAACAGATAATCATTAAGAATAATAGGAATTTTGAGAGTTTTTACTATTATTGTTATTGTTATTATTAAATATTATTATTATTTTAATTTCCATTTGTTTACGTCATTCACTCAAGTGTTACTTTTAATGTTTTTTTAGTTGTATGTTCAGACATCTATTTTTTTTTTTTGCCCTAGCAATACCCAAATACTGAATCATGTTATACTTCAACTTATTACAAACAACAACTTCATTTAGAGGCTGCACATTTGGGCAGTGCAAAGAATTGTACATTTTCATTTTGGGGTTGTTTTCTGTAATTGTTGAACTGGAACAAAATAGCATCCAATACTTGTTTGGAGGCTTCAAGCAATTGATTTCTCTCTGTAAACCTATTTTAGTGACACCTTTATTGGTAGACGTAAGACGACACGGGAGTCTGAACAGTAAACAACAAAGGGAAGAACTTTTAATGAAGCACTGTGGTTCAAAACATGAGAGAAGTATAGATTGTACCAAAGAGAACAGGTAAAAAAAATACTCTTATGAATTTTAGGATCCATACAGTGGTCCACCCATCTTCCTTTTGGTTGTGTGGACGCTGATATTTAAACTGACGTAAGGAAATCACTTCTCTTGTATTTTTACTTCTTCCACCTTGTAGCTAGTGCTGCTGTTCTGGTGGTGGCCTTCATTTACGTACATGGCAAACCCCACACTGTAACTCTGTGCATTCACTTCTCCGCATTGTGCCTATAAAAAGGATGCGTTGCATTATAATATGCACTATTAAATGTTAGAGCTTTAACTAACAAATGTTTTTTATCAACGATCTTATTAGTGATAAAAAATAGATTTTATTGCACTTAGTGAAACATGGCTTAAATCAGACGGCGCTGCTGTTTTAATCGAATCTGCGCCTCCGGATTACAGTTTTACTCATACAGACCGCCAGGGAAAAAGGGAGGCGGTTTGGCTAACATTTACTCGAGCCGGTTAAAATGCAAAGATGTCAGTTTTGGTAAGTTCAAGTCCTTTGAGTATCTCGCCGTTGTTATTCATGGAGATTCTCAAGTTCTAGTATTATCCGTGTATAGACCTCCAAAATTCAACACGTCTTTTTTTGAGGAATTCTCTGACTTAATGTCAATTTTAATTACTAACTATGACACACTCCTAATAGTTGGCGACTTTAATTTTCATATAGATAATCAGTGTGATCTAAAAGTAAAAGAATTTATGAACCTCCTGGATTCTTTTGATTTGAGACAACTCATAAATCAGCCTACACATAAAGCAGGTCATATGTTAGACTTAGTGATTACTAAAGGACTGAAAGTTGATATAAAACAGATCATTGATATTGGTCTATCAGACCATTTTCTTCTACTTTTTAATATAGAAATAATGATAAAAACACTCATGAGAAGCATATTGTTAAAAACACTTCTTTGACTCGCAGCAGCTTTAAAACTTACAAACATTCTAAGCAATCAGTCCGTTTATAGTGCCAGCTATAATAGTGAGGATAATGTAAATAGTAAGGTGGAAAGATTTAATACTAAAGTGAGAGCTGCTGTTGACATAGTTGCACCTGAAAAGACAGTGAAAAAATCTTCTAGCATTGTTATACCATGGAAGACCCAAAGAGTGTCTGATTTAAAGAGAACATGCCATAGAGCTGAGCGTCAATGGAGGAAGACTAAACTTACTATCCACCACGAAATATTAAAAGTCAAAATAACAGAATACAATAACACTGTCCGTCTTGAGAGCGCTGCTATTTCTCAAGATTATAAATAACAATGCTAGTAATCCCAGAGTCTTATTTTCTACAATTGATCGCCTACTAAACCCAGGTAACTCAAAGGAATGCCTCCTAAGTACTTCCAGTAAAACCTGTGAGGCTATCGCTGTATTTTTCAATCAAAAAATTAATGATATTAGAAATAACATAGTATATCTCTCCAACACTAAGGATCCTCCTAAACCCCAGCATCCTCTTATAAACAAATTAAACTCTTTCACTAGGATAGATTTACCTGATTTACAAAAATAATCTCTCAATTAAAACCTCCACCTGTCCTTGACCCAATACCAACAAGGTTTTTCAAAGAAGTATCAGGCGTGCTAATTGATAATGTTCTTGACATAGTAAATTCGTCATTAGATACGGGGGTCTTCCCAGACTGTCTTAAGACTGCTGTAGTTAAACCCCTACTTAAGAAACATAATCTTGACCCCTGCTCTTGAAAATTTTAGACCCATCTCTAACCTGCCTTTCTTAAGTAAAGTTCTAGAGAAGGCAGTCATTATGCAGTTAAATGACCACCTAAATAAACATGCTATTCTTGATAAATTTCAGTCGGTTTTAGAACAAATCACAGCACAGAAACTGCACTCGTTAAAGTAGTAAATGACTTGCGGTGAATGCAGACAGAGGCCATTTATCTGTTCTCATCCTCTTAGATCTGAGTGCTGCATTTGACACCATTGATCACAACATTCTTAGAAATCGCCTTAGTCAATGGGTGGGCCTCTCTGGCAGTGTCTTAAATTGGTTTGAATCCTACCTGACAGGGAGAAAATTTTTTGTTAGTTGTGGTAACTACAACTCGAAGACACATGATATCCGATATGGTGTTCCACAAGGCTCTATCCTGGGTCCGCTGTTATTCTCAATCTACATGCTTCCGTTAGGTCAGATTATCTCAGGGCACAACGTGAGCTACCACAGCTATGCTGATGACACACAGCTGTACTTATCAATAGCACCTGATGACCCTGATTCTATTGGTTCGCTAACACAATGTCTGACTTGTATCTCAGAATGGATGAATAGTAACTTTCTCAAGTTAAATAAAGAGAAAACTGAAATCTTAGTGATTAGCAATAATGGATACAATGAGGCTATTAGAAATAAACTGGATACATTAGGATTAAAAGTCAAGATGGAGGTAAAAAGCTTAGGGTAATTGTTGACTGTAATCTGAATTTTAAATCGCATATTAATCAGATCACTAGGACAGCATTTTTTCACTTAAGAAACATAAGTAAAGTTAGACCTCTTATATCACTGAAAGATGCTGAGAAATTAGTTCACGCATTTGTTTTCAGTCGACTAGATTACTGTAACGCACTCCTCTCAGGACTACCCAAAAAAGACATAAATCGTTTGCAACTAGTGCAGAATGCAGCTGCTAGAATCCTAACTAGGAAAAGAAAATCTGAACACATTACTCCAGTTTTGATGTCTTTTCTGCCTCACTCCGCACTATGCGGCCGCAGAGAGCTTAAACAACTCGGTACATCCACATAAAAAACGACAAGGGGTGAGCAAGCTATCTTGAAGGCTTTTACTGGACGTACTTCGTTGTAAAAAGGCGAGTGATTTCCATGGTTGGATCAAGACGAAGTGAAGCGTGTAGACAGAGGTTCAAATTGCTGCGTACCACAACTAACCAGACACAGGGGTTTATATACCCTAAGGATACGTTTTGGACGTGACCGAAACAAGAGATAAAGGGGTGCCTACGTGAGACACATGGGGTGTATTGTATTCAAATGTTTATTATGGGACCTACGTGCTTTACGTGAGTTTCATAGACTTTTATAGTACCACTGCGAGTATGGGATGTGACTGACTGGTGTGTTAATAAATGACAAGATGAAGGGGGAGCACAGTTCAACAAATAACAGTCTCAACTAACAAGATGTGGGGCAGAACAATGTCACTACACTGGTTACCTGTGTCATTCAGGATTGACTTTAAAATTCTGCTTATGGTTTATAAAGCCTTAAATAATCTCGCCCCATCTTATATATCGGAATGTCTGACACCTTATATTTAAATTCGTAACCTTAGATCCTCAAATGAGTGTCTCCTTAGAATTCCAAGAACAAAGCTTAAAAGAAGTGGTGAGGCGGCCTTCTGCTGCTATGCACCTAAAATCTGGAATAGCCTGCCAATAGGAATTTTCCAGGCTGATACAGTAGAGCAATTTAAAGCACTGCTGAAAACATATTACTTTAACATGGCCTTTCTATAACTTCAATTTAACTTAATTTAACTTAATCCTGATACTCTGTATGTTCAATTTCCTTATAATAACTACTCATGGTGGCTCTAAAATCCGTACTGACCCCTACTCTCTTTTCTGTTTCTTTTTCCGGTTTCTTTGTGGTGGTGGCCTGTGCCACCTCCACCTACTCAAAGCTTCATGATGCTCCAACAACGATGGATGGATTTAAAGGCAGAAGTCTACGTGACCATCATCATCATCAAGTCCTTCCGTGAGAACCCTAAATCCAAAGAGGACTGTTTCATTTATGTTAGGTAGAATGCCCAGAGGGACTGGGCGGTCTCATGGTCTGGAATCCCTACAGATTTTATTTTTCTCCAGCCGTCTGGAGTTTTTTTGTTTTTCTGTCCCCCCTGGCCATTGAACCTTACTCTTATTCGATGTTAATTAATGTTGATTTATTTTGTTTTCTTATTGTGTCTTTTATTTTTCTATTCTTCATTATGTAAAGCAATTTGAGCTAATGTTTGTATGAAAATGTGCTATATAAATAAATGTTGTTGTTGTTGTTGTTGTGGTAATAGTCCCCTCACTCCAACATTTTTATTGACAAATACAGGGAGTGCAGAATTATTAGGCAAGTTGTATTTTTGAGGATTAATTTTAATATGGAACAAACACAGTGCTATCAGTCAATCCAAAATGTTAATAAACCTGAAACCTGAATGTTTCACAGCGGAAATGTGAGTGTGAACATCATCAGGGGAATACATATGTGCGCACAATTATTAGGCAACTATTAGTGTGCAGATTTATTATGCAACTAAAGGAAAAATGAAAATTTTCCCATCTCACTTGTTTATTTTCATCTGTTATAGTGAGAATAATAAACAAACACCTCAAAATTTACAAATAAACATCTCTGACATTTCAAAAAAAATAAATCAATCAATCAATGACCAATATAGCCACCCTTCTTTCCAATAACAGTCATAAGCCTTTCCATTAATGGAGTCTGTCAGTTTCTTGATCTGTTGACGATCAGCTTTTTGTGGAGCAGTGACTACAGCCTCCCAGACACTCTTCAGAGAGGTGTATTGTTTTTCTCCCCCGTAAATCTAGCGTTTAAGAAGTGCCCACAAGTTCTCGATAGGGTTTAGGTGAGATGAGGAAGGGGCCATGTCATTATTCCTTCATCTTTAAGGCCTTTACTGGCTGGCCACGCAGTGGAGAACTTCGATGCAAGTGATGGAGCATTGGCCTGCATAAAAATCATGGTCTTTTTACTGTATCACTGTTTGAAGAAAGTGTCTTCGAAAAACTGGCAGTAGGTTTGGGAGTTGATTTTGAGTTCATCTTCAATACAAAAAGGTCCAACTAGCTCATCTTTAAAAATACCAGCTCATACCAGTACCCCACCTCCACGTTGGAGTGGAGCTCTGTGCCCATTACTGATCCACAGGTCCATCCATCTGGTCCATCAAGAGTCACTCTCATCTCATCGGTCCATAAAACCTTTGAAAAAAATCTGTCTTCAGATATTTCTTGGCCCAGTTTTGACGTTTCAACTTATGTTTCTTGTTCAGTGGTGGTTGGGTTTCAGCCCTCCTTACCTTGGCCATGTCTTTGAGCACTGAACACCTTGTACTTCTGGGCACTCCAGGTAGGTTGCAGCTCTGGAATATGAAAGTACTGGAGGATAATGGGTTCCTGGTAGCTTCACGTTTGATTCTTCTCAAATCTTTGGCAGCTAATTTGCGTCTTTTGTTCTCAACACGTTTCTTGCGACCCTGTTGACTATTTGCAACAAAATGTTTGATGGTTCTGTGATCACACACCAATATCTTAGCAATTCCAAAAGTGCTGCATCCCTCTGAAAGACTTTTTACAATTTTTGACTTTTCAGAGTCAGTTAAATCTCTTTTTGGCCCATTTTGCCTGAGGAAAACTAGCTGCCTAATAATTCTGCACACCTTGATATAGGGTGTTGATCTCCTTAGGCCACACCCTCCCTCATTACACAAATACACATCACCTGACGTGCTTAAATCCAATAAGCATTGAAGTTAATACAGCTTGGAGTTGGAATATACGCATTAAAAATGATGATATGGTCAAAATACTCACTTGCCTAATAATTGTGCACACATTGTATTGTTCTGTAACTACCAAATTTCAATCAAATCCATCAAGGCACTTTTGAGATTTTCAGTTATTTAGTTTTTCTATTGTTTTCATTTCACTGCATGATGTACCTGTAATAACTGTGTGAGTGTATGACAAATAAACTCTTGAAAATCCCTAAAAAATTATATATATTGAAGTGCCCTTTCTTAGCAGATGCCAACTGACTTAGACTTGCCATTCTTCCAAATTTCAGCTTTTTAACTAAACAGTGTTTTTGTGGATAAGCAAGTGAGTCAGTCAACTTTGCACTATATATACCATATAGATTATGTGTAATCCACACTCCCATTAACAATAATTGTATTACCAAAATCATACTCTCTGTATTTAGGTGGGGCTGGAATTTACTTGAAACACATAACACTCCTTTTTTCCAAGGAAGGTAAAACTCTTTATAGTGAAAACATGCAGAATTCTAGCCTCTAAGTTATAAATAACTTCTGAATAACATTTTCACATCTAGTCAGATGGAAGATTGTGAAGTACAGGGGAGTGTTAGGAAGGTCTGGTATGATTTGTATAAAAACCTGTTCAGGAGCAAGAACAAATAAATTTAAAACTCCCAAATTACAACATGGGGATTTACAAGATAAAACCTAAATCTTATTTTGATAAACATTTTTGACATATACAAATTAAATTAATAAATCCAGTAAGAAAGTGGAGAACTTATTTTGATAAACATTTTTGACATATACAAATTAAATTCATAAATCCAGTAAGAAAGTGCAAAACAGCAATTTGCACCAAAAGACACACAGAAACTGTGTAGGGGGAAGGTAAGCTAGTATAGACTAACAGTGAGCAAGGTACGAGCACCTAGCCATTATCTAACAAATGTACCCATTTTGAACATATGAGCTGAAATATCAGAATTCATAATTTATGTTCCTTTTTCTATAGGAAAGAAAAAGTTCAACTATGCAATTTTAATTGTATGTTTTGTGTTGTTTGTTATTGTCTTTAATCTATCTATCTATCTATCTATCTATCTATCTATCTATCTATCTATCTATCTATCTATCTATCTATCTATCTATTGCGATTAAAAAGGAAATCACCAAAACAAATATAAAGGTTTGGGGATTGGCCCCTTATATTGGATTTTCCAGGTTTGTCGGCTTTTATACAAAAATGTATTCAAAATGGCTATAGGAAGTGATGATAACAGGAAGAGACATCATCGATGGGAGCCGGAAGTAACGTCATCATGGCAGGACTGGAAGTGATGTCATCAGTGGGAGCCAGAAGTGACGTCATCATGGCGGGACAGGAAAGTGAAGTGTTGTTATTGATGGTCAAGTGTATGATGAACTGTAGTCTGTGGAGTTTATTGTTTCTGGTAAGCAATTATTTCTCTTCTTTAGTTCTGCAGGGTGAGAAAGAGGCATTAACACCATCATACAACCCCCCATCTTGTAACCATTCACTCACCTCTAGGCCTATTGATTGCCTCCTAAGCACACGTGTGTGAAATGATCCCTCCTCCAACCCAGACCAATCGGGTCGGGTGGCCTTAACTGAGATGTCGAAGGTCCGGGAGAGAGCATCAGCATTGGCTTGAATAAGTGACCTTGAACCTGTAAGGTTGTAAATCCAAGAACCACCTGGTGACACGAGGATTAGACTCTCGATTCAGGGCCATCCACTGTAAAGCGGCATGTTCTGTCACAAGAGTGAATTCCCTTTCCAACAGTATCAGAGATGTGTCACAGCCCACTTTATCACCAAGGCCTCCCGTTCCACCGCTGCATATCTGGTCTCCCTATCTACCAGTTTCCGGCTGAGGTATAAAACGGGGTGTTCGGCACCGTCAATGCATTGGCTCAACACGGCACCAAGTCCTGTGTCTAATGCATCAGTCTGAAGGATAAAAGGATAACAAAAATTAGGAGATTTCAAATCAGGTGCTGAAGTAAGGGCCAACTTTAAGTCACGCAATGCAGCCTTAGTACAATCGTCCCATACCACTTTTAATAGGAGCTTTTTTCTTTGTTAGGTTAATAAGAGGTGCAGCTTTCTCGGAAAAACGAGGAGCAAAACGACGATAATAACTCACCAAACCTAAGAAAGCTTGTACCTGCCTTTTAGTAATCGGACGGGGCCATTTAATGATCGCATCAATTTTAGAACACTGAGGCTGAACCGAACCACCACCCACCAGATAGCCTAAATATTTGGCCTCATTTAAGCCAAAGAGACATTTCTTCGGGTTAATATGAAGCCCTGCTTTAGCTAGTGTGAGAAGAACAGCCCGCATGTGCAGTACATGTTCCTCCCATGTGCCAGAATAGACGACAATGTCATCCAGGTAGACAGCACTATAGGAATTGTGGGGCTGTATCAGTGTGTCCACCAGACGTTGAAAAGTTGCTGGAGCCCCGTGCAATCCAAATGGAAGGACCCTGTACTGCCAGTGTCCACTAGGGGTACTAAAAGTGGTCTTTTCTTTAGCAGAATCCGTTAAGGGAATTTGCCAGTAACCTTTGGTCATGTCAAGAGTAGTTAGAAATTTCGCATTACCCAATAGCTCGAGGAGGTCATCCACTCAAGGCATGGGATACACGTCAAATTTAGAAACCTGAATGAGTCAATGTTAGTCATTACAGTACCTCCACGACCCATCTGGGTTAGGAATTAAGACGATAGGACTGGACCATGGACTATAGCTCTCTTCAGTAATGCCCATTTCCAGCATACGTCTCACTTCCAATTCTACTTCGGTTGTTTCCTCACAACCATCCTGGGTTCGGTGACAATGTCATGCTCAATCAGCATAGTGCGTCCCGAAAACTCGCTTACTACTCCAATAATAGACTGGACAGTTGTACTCAACTCCAGTTTCTGTTTATCAGATAAGGTTGAGCCAAAATTAAGGGGTAAATATCCCACAAAAAGAGAGTTGGCTGACCGGAGGGGGACTTGACATTCCGATCCTTCCACGGTTTCAGCAAATTTATACACACTCGCATGGTTGACGATTCGGTTGTTTAACTAAATAATCGACCAGCCCTTTTCATTCCTTAATTTCATAAGGCCCTTGCCAATGAGCCAACAATTTAGAATGCGAGGTAAGGATGAGCACTACTACATGATCCCCAGGGCGGAATTCCCTGAGGGTGGTGTTACGATTATAATAGCGCGCCTGCGCTGCTTGTGCCTTTTCCATATGGTCTTTTAGCACAGGCCGAATTTTATTTAATCTATCGTGTAATTGCGTGATATATTCCAATATATTAGAAGATGAGAGAACCTCTTCTTCCCATCCCTCTTTTAACATATTTAATAAACCCCGAGGCTGTCTTCCACAAAGAAGTTCAAATGGGGAAAAACGTGTGGAGGTCTGTGGGATTTCACGATAGGCAAAGAGAACGAGGGGAAGTGACTGGTCCCAATTCCTTCCTTCCTTGCTAACTACCTTACATAGCATCTGTTTAAACGTCTGACTAAAACGTTCCACCAGCCCTTCAGTTTGGGGGTGATAGACCGACGTCTTCAGATTTGTAATTCTGAGTAACCTAGCAACCTCACTGAACATTTCTGACGTGAAGGGAGTTCCTTGGTCTGTTAATACCTCTTTGGGAATCCCCACACAAGCGAAAATCCCTATTAATTCCCATGCAATTGTTTTTGAGTTTGTTGAACACAATGGGACAGCTTCTGGGAATCGCATGGCATAATCAACCAATGCAAGTATATATTTTCAGTGAAGATTCAATGGGTCCCACGAGATCAATTCCAACACATTCAAAGGGCACATCAATTAAGGGAAGAGAAATGAAAAGAGCCCGGTCCCTTCTAGGAATCTGACGAATCTGACACTCTGGACATGAAGTGCAGAATTGTCTGACCTCCTCATTAATTCCTGGCCAGTAAAATTTGAACTTAATTCCTTCTAAAGTTTTTTTGGTCCCCAAATGGGCTCCGAGTAAATGTGCATGGGCCAGTTCACACACCTGATGACGAAATGTGCGTGGAATTAACAGCAACTCGTGTACTACACCTTCATGTACTGCCATGCAATATAATAAATCATTTTTTATAACAAAATAAGGCATGCGTGGTATAGGATCAACAGACATATGGCCATTCACTGAAATAACTGCATTCCTCGCAAATTTCAAGGAATCATCATTCCATTGTTCCCTTTTAAAAGATGAATGAGTGAATTTAAATTGAGAAGTTAAATCTTTAATGGGGTCTGGGGCAATCTCAAGGGGTGGAGCGTTGGACGCATCAGGTCCTGCAAGAGGTGGGCTGCCCCCGTAGTGCCTGATGTGCCTTCGTCTCCGTTCTCTACGGTGTCACTTTCCCTATTTTGGGAGCTATTACACGGCATGGAGGCAATTGGATTAACTGTGTTACCATCCATTATCAGGCCTTCACTAACTACAGGATCAGTTTTTATTTTACCACTATTAATTTGTGACCAGTCACGTCCCAATATTACTGGATATAGCGGGTCTGCCATCACAGCCACGGTCACGCTGTTCATGATTTCTTCCACCGTAATAACACAAGAGGCAGCTCTATAGTATTGGGTTTCCCCGTGTATACATTTTAGGCTGATCTTATGATTTAACCATTGTCGTGGTAAAATAAAACGGTGAGCAACAATAGAGATGTTACTCCCGGAATCGAATAAAGCCATTACTCTATACCCATTCAAAACTGCTGCTCCTGTACATGGGGAAGATAACAACAGCGCAATAACTCTCTCCCTTTCCCAATGAACAATCCATTGGCTCCGGGGATGGGCACACGGTGAATAGATGTCCCAGCCCTCCACACTTGAAACAGCGCGGAGGCAAGGCAGGTTTTTCTTTCTTCTTGGTGGAGACATCCGTAGTAAATCGGGTGGGCTCAATAAAAGGCACACAAACCTGTTGGGGTTGGCGAGAGTACTGTTCTGATCTGCCTGATTTACAGACCCCCCAATGTCGATTTACCACTTCTACAAGATTATCGATGGAGGACACGTCCTGTCGGTGGACTAGCTGGGCGAGATTCTCAGGAAATGCATGTATGAATGTTTCTATGGTTAGTAACTCGGCCATCCGTTGGGCGCTATTTACATTTGGCTGTAGCCAGTGGCCTAATTTACCCCAGACCTTGTATACTTGGGTTCATACGGATCTCTCGGGGTCAAATTTCCATTCACGCCATTCCCTTGCCTGCTGTGTTGCCGATACGCCATAGCGCTTAAATATCTGTTGCTTCAATAGATCGTAGTTGGAGGACTGCTCCTCAGAAAGATCATAATAAGCCCTCTGTGCCTCTCCCTTTATATAGGGAGCCAGAATGTAGGCCCATTTTGATTGTGGCCAGGCGTTAAGTTTGGCATTTCGTTCAAATATCAGGAAGTATGATTCTACATCATCTCCTTCAGTTAAATAGGTAAGTAAAAGAGGTACTGACCAGCATGTCTCCACTCTTACTGCTGCAGCCGTCTGTGCCTCTGATTCCGCCAGTCTGGTCTGAGTATCTCCCAACTGGATCTTTACTTGTTGTAGCTCTGCCACCAGAGTGTTCAGTACCGTGTTTAGGTCTTGTCCCTCTGTCATGATAAGACAATGTACCCTGCCGACTACGCCAATTGTGATGAAAGGAAATCACCAAAACAAATATAAAGGTTTGGGTATTATATTGGATTTTCCAGGTCAAGATGATAAATGTAATATTTTATCAGACATTCGACAACCAGTTGTTGCTTCTGTTGGCTTTTATACAAAAATGTATTCAAAATGGCTACAGGAAGTGATGATAATGGGAACAGATGTCATCGATGGGAGCCGGAAGTGAAGTCATCATGGCGGGACCGGAAGTGACATCATTAGTGGGAGCCGGAGGTGCCATTATAATGGCAGGACTGGAAGTGATGTCATCAGCGGGAGCCGGAAGTGACATCATCAACAGGCGCCGGAAGTATTGTTATGGATGGTGAAGTGTATGATGAACTGTAGTCTGTAGAGTTTATTGTTTCTGGTAAGCAATTATTTCTCTTCTTTAGTTCTGCAGGGTCAGAAAGAGAGGCATTAACATCATCATACAACCCCCCATCTTGTAACCATTCACTCACCGTCTGCTTATGATTCCAAAGATTAATAAAATAACAGTGGGAGTTCGAGCTTTTAGTTACAGGGCCCCTAAACTGTGGAATGGTCTGCCTGCTACTATAAGAGATGCCCCTTCGGTCTCAGCTTTTAAATCCCGGCTGAAGAGATGTAATTGCTTTATCCTCTTTCCCTTTCATGGCCACTTCGAGGTAATTTAGTACAGATAGTAGTCTCCATACTGGCTGCAACAGCGTTTCCAGCTCTCTAAGATTGATGTAGCTTTCATGCGGAGTTTTTGATTTCTGGGAGGAACATTGGGAATTTTCATCTATTGTTTGGGAGTCACATGGCATGCACTGCTCCTGCACGGCCACCTGGGAAAATAAGTCTGGAAGCCATGAAAAATGGCCAGGCTGCTCTGTTTTCTTTCATTTATCAAAGGAGCCCAGCACCCTATTTTTTGATCCCAGAAGGAAAAAGAGAGTCACTTACTCTTGTATTTCTCAATGGGGTGTCACGTATGGTGTCTCTTCAGGGAGCTTTAACAAATGATATAGACAGCCCACCGCAGTCTCGCCATCCTTACAGCTAGGGCTTGCGGGTTTTTCTTTAGCACTTTTCAGCCTTAGTGGCGCCTCAATGGGATGTTCCTTTTTTGCTCTCTTTCGAGGTGAGCTGCATAGAAGAGGTTATCCCATGCATCCTCAATGAAGGGCTCCTGTTGTCTGTGTGAGTCCCAGTCTGCCTCATGGTACAATGACCAGCTGTCATCATAAAAGTCCACACTCAAGGTATTTTGGTGAATAAACACCTTATATTTGAACCCAGGGCTGTGTTGTGTAGTTGTGTCTGGTGGCTTGGGGCAGTGCTGAGCTCTCTGGTGATCAGCTCCTTTTATACTGGACCTGGAACAGCTTCTGGTGACCTGGCCTGAATTGTGGGGAGTACTTCCAGTTTGTTTGGGAAACAGGGTAGTCCTCCCCTGACAGCACCCCCTTGCTGCACCCAGGGATCCCAACTACACTTACAGACTCCAATTCCAATTAACCCCTGAGGGTATCCCAGCTGGGATGCTTTCAGCAGGCCGCTGCCACAAAATGTATGGGAGATGGAATTGCTCCTGGCCTCCAGCTTCTGCTTGTCCATCTCCTGGCACCCTCCATTTTATTCCAAAGTCATGCTGTCGTCCAGCTGGAATGCTTGCCTGTCCTCTATGGCACACATACTATTTAACTATCCATTTGCAAAGTCACTGCTGCAGGTACTTTTAAGAGGTTCAGAGCAGTCCAGCAGTAAAGTGCCCACATAAACATTGACACTGATCACATAGATAGTTAATCCATTACAATTCAGCCATGATCATAGAATAATAGAAATAATGGAAAAGACTATCGGGTTAAGCAGTACATGTAATGAATAAGTGACATGAAGGTTTCAAAGGACAATTTTTACAGCACAAGTTATTCCTAGTGCTTCCTCAGCAGAAATTGGGCAGAGGTTAGAAGTTCTACCTGGTCACTAGAACCGGTGGACAAAGGTTTGATGGGTGGTAAAAAGTGAGGTTAGAGGTAATATGAGAAAAGTAGAATTAAGGAAAATTCATACATTGATGGGAAAGTGCATAAGCCACCCTGTCATTTAGACAGGGGTTCAAATAATAGCTGTTCCCAGTGGAGCAGTCAGATGTTGTTTTCGTATATTTGAAAATTTTTGCTTCATTGTATAACCTTATTCCTTGTTATTACTTTTGTGAACGAAACGCCTTATTCTTATTTATATTAGGCCCCCATGGATTTATTATTGGGTTGGGGAAAACCTATCTATCTATCTATCTATCTATCTATCTATCTATCTATCTATCTATCTATCTATCTATCTATCTATCTATCTATCTGTCTGTCTGTCTGTCTGTCTGTCTACAAGTATAAATCCAAACCTGTCTCCCTTATGTAATTTTTGGAACTCTGTTACTGTGCCATGTTTATTACTGTCTGATCATTTGTATCTCTCTATGCAAGTGCTAAGAGGATTTCCAAACCAGCATTGCATAAAGGTCACAGAAATTTAGAAACAGACAATTAATTACCTATGACAATAAAGAATGTAGAAGTCAAGAAAGAGACAGGTAAACATTTACTCGAAACAAATGAGATTTACTCAAATCCAGGATCACATAAATGGTATTATTTGCACAACATGGTCATTATTGTGTTGTTGCAATAGAATGAAACAAAAAAAATGAACACAAGGAGGAGGAATGAATGGTATGGCTAAAAATCTGTATCATGGAATAATGAAACAGTTAGATACTGGGATAAAGCATTTGTATATGCCTTTCAGACTGAAATAATGTAATAGTGATGAGGCAACCCTACTGGTTTTGCTTAATCTCAGGTTTGGTGACAAATGCAGAAATATGAACTGAGTGAAATGCATTAAAGTCTTTGAGGAAGGAGAACTCGGCATAGTTTTGTAGTGGATTATAATGAAGCAGTAGTGTTTAAGTGGTCCTAAGCATGAGAGATGCTGAAGTGATTATTTTGTCCAAAAATGTGGCCTGAGCCATGAGGCAACAGTGCTAACCACTGTGTCACTGTGCCCCGCAGAGATAAAATGACACTTCAGGTCTGTAATACTCTAAGTCTTTTACCTGTGTCTCCCAAGCTCTTATCACTACAACTAACTAATCCGCAGAGCCTGTGATGCACGAGATCACCATTATACTAGGAGGGCTATCCTAGCCATTACCCAATCTTCAATACATAGTGAGAAGCACAACACACAACATCAGACGATGAAGATACAATGTAAAATGAATCTATGCAGAACATCAAAGTATATTCATAATTTCCTCATTATGGTCAGCTAATTTACCCCTCAAATAAAAATAGTGTGAGTTTTTAATTTTTTTATGTCTATGAGGTGCAAATGCAGTTGGATTACCAATCAGGTAATGACATCACAAATACATGTATACACCATAAATTATTCACATACAATATAAGTGTACTGTATATAGAGCATGTTAAAGTTCTGTGAATGCGTGACACAAATAAGTCAGCTAGCACAGATCGGGTAGTGACATTTCCATCCAACACTGGCAGCTACAGTTTTCTGATGCCACGCAGGCCTCACAAAGCATCATCGGGCACTGGGAAAAAAAGTTTGTCTAAGCTGGCTGCACAGAGAATTTTCAAGGAAATCTTTGACAAACAGGGTTAATGGCAAACCCAGTAAATCACCTGTAAAGAAAACTCTACCGATTAATTGTGCACATTGGCACACCTCTTATTCATTGAAATGCTTGATAACATTCTGTTACTCAGATGGATTCAATCGAAGTTCACCTCACTGGAACTGAAAAGATGTGAGGTTTTTATTCACTCACTCGATTGCTGATTCATACTACTGCTGCCACCTCCAATAAAATACAACACAAGACCCGGCTTCTCTCTGTTCTACCTTCCCATCTCCATTTGCTGCATTCCTGTGCTCTTGAACTATTTTGGAGCTTTGACACTTCTGTGTGTTCATGTTCATTATTCAGAAAAATGCATGGTTGCTATTGATGTGTTACTTGGTCTGGAAAAAAAACAATTAAAGATAAATGCAATTTTTGGTGGAAATAAAGAGAAAAATAAACATACTGAATATGAATTCCTTTGCTCCAAAAGAATTTCAAGCTAAAAAATGGCATTTTGGGCTTACAATTTTAAATAATCGATTAAGATCACCATTACATTAGAACTCTGATAATTCAGATAGCTTTGGTTTGTCTAAATTGACTGAGTTGTAATTCCGAGTTTGTCTGGTATTTCTGACTCGACAACTTGAATTTACCATCTATCAAAGAGAACATGTAATGACTCACCAATCAAGTCTAATGGCACAGCACTATGGGTAATGTACTTAAAGGGACAGATTAACTTATTATACAAAGTTACCATACAAGTCCATATACAAAGACATTATATTGAAGAAAATGACATTTCCTATATCCTTTTTTGAATATACAAATTTGCACATTTTGTTTGTTTTTGCATGTGTTTTAATAATTTGTAGTAAAAAAATAGGTTTTATGAAATCCATACCAAAAAAAGAATTTCATCTTGGACACTCGATCAACTGTTAATCGCTCACATCTAACAGGGAGCCAATCCCAACTTGCAGGAGCAATGCAGGAACCAAAAATGAATGGAAGGCCAGTCCATCACAGGGCACACTCATATTCATAAGGCAACAGTTGCTCAAGAAATGATCAGACCAGGCATTTTGGTGGATTAAGGCCAAGTTGCGGGCAAAGTTTTACTGTTGTGGACATTCTTAAATGCCACAAACTGCAATATACTGTAAACAGAAACTCGATCTTACTTCTTTGTTACGGAAAACAATGAGTCAAATGGCACTCCCCAAACATTTTCATATGGCACACCTTCTTTTTGCAAATTCAGCATTGTTTTTCTAATAATAATAATAATACACTTTATTTGTAGGCGCCTTTCTAAACACTCAAGGACACAGAACAACAGGCAATACACAGATTATAAACAAAAGTAAAATACAGAAGTTAAAATCAGTCAGAGCAATTGTAATTAAGAGAAAAAGCAGTCTTAAACAAATGAGTTTTAAGTTTAGATTTGAAAAGTGAAAATGATTCAATTTTTCTAAGCTCAGGTGGTAGTGAGTTCCAAAGCTGGCGAGCAGAGCAACTGAAGGCTCTGCTCCCCATAGAGGAAAGACGGACGAAGGGGACAGTCAAGTGGAAGGAGGAAGAGGATCTGAAGGGGCGGGAGGGAATGGCAACATGGAGAGGTCGTACAGAGGGGCAAGGTTGTTGATAGCTTTAAAAGTTAGTAGGAGAATTTTGAATTAAATTCGGAACTGAACTGGAAGCCAAAGAAGCTGCTGCAAAACAGGAGTGATATGGTGAAGAGAGGGGGTTCTAGTAATGATGCGGGCAGCTGAATTCTGGACCAGTTGAAGCTTATAAAGAGATTTGCGAGAAAGACCAAAGAAAAGGGAATTACAATAATCCAGCTGAGAAGTGACAAGGCTATGAACAAGGATAGCAGTGGTGTGGGGAGTGAGGGAAGGGCGAATACGATTAATGTTACGCAGGTGAAAATATTCAGACCGGGCAAGAGCCGGTCTGTAGGACTGAAAGGATAAAGTACTGTCAAGGATGACACCCAGACTCTTAACCTGTAGGGAAGGGGAGACAGAGGAATTATCAATAAAAAATTAAAATGATCAGTTTTGGATAATGTTGATTTTGTACCAATGAGGAGAACCTCAGTTTTTTCACTATTTAATTTCAGAAAGTTTGAAGAAAACCAGGATTTGATTTCGGTTATGCAATCAGTAAGGGAGGAGGGTGGAAAGGAAGCAGTAGGTTTGCTAGTGAAATAGAGCTGGGTGTCATCAGCATAACAGTGGAAGCTAATGTTTTATTTACAAAAGACATTGGCAAGGGGAAGGAGGTAAATAATGAAAAGCAGGGGCCCCAGGACAGAGCCCTGGGACACACCTGAAGTAACAGCAGTGGGTTGGGACGTGAAAGCTTTAAGCTGAACAAACTGAGTGCGGCCTGAGAGGCAGAATCTGAACCAATCTAGTGGTGTGTGGGTAATGCCAATCGAAGATAATCTATTGAGAAGAGTAGTGTGACAAATAGTGTCAAAGTCTGCACTCTAATCAAGAAGGATGAGAATAGTAATTAAACCAAAATCAGCTGCCATAAGGAGGTCACTAGTAATTTTTATAAGTGCCGTTTCTGTACTGTGAAGGGGACGAAAACCAGATTGAAACTGTTCATACAGATTATTTTGAGATAAATGAGAATGAAGTTGAATAGCCAGGGGGTTATTGCAGCAGTTTTAAAAGATGAAGGAACAGTACCAGTAGTAAGAGAAGAGTGGATCATAGCAGAAATAACAGGGACCAGAGAGAGGAGGCAGGCTTTGAGCAGAACTGTAGGGAGGGGGTCCAATTGACAGGTGAATGGCTTAGACTTTCAGACAAGATCTGAGATTTCTGAGAAGGTAGGAAACTGAAAAGTGGAAAAGGAGTGAGTTGGTGGGTGAAATTCAAATGCAGTACTGGAGGAATTCGTAAAGACGTTCTATCTATCTATCTATCTATCTATCTATCTATCTATCTATCTATCTATCTATCTATCTATCTATCTATCTATCTATCTATATACATTGTATATATATTGTAATACAAGAGACAGGCAACTGTAAAGTTTTGAGGGACTTGGAGGCTACCCCCCGAGCGCATGTGACAAGCACGTGCTTGTATGCATACCTGACAACGTCAAGGGATGCTCCTAATGAGACAAAGGATGGTGTCCTGGAGGATCTCCTCCCAGATCTGGACCAGGGCATCATTGAGCTCCTGGACAGTCTGAGGTGCAACCTGGTGGTATCGGATGGACCGAAACATAATGTCCCAGAGGTGTTCTATTGGATTTAGGTCAGGCGAACTTTGGGGCCAGTCAATGGTATCAATTCCTTCATCTTCCAGGAACTGCCTGCATACTCTCGCCACTGTTATGCACCTGGAGGAATCCAGGACCTACTGCACCAGCATATGGTCTGACAATGGGTTCAAGGATTTCATCCCAATACCTAATGGCAGTCAAGGTGCTGTTGTCTACCCTGCAGAGGTCTGTGCATCCCTCCATGGATATGCTTCCCCAGACCATCACTGACCCACCACCAAACCGGTCATGCTGAACGATGTTACAGGCAGCATAACGTTCTCCACAGCTTCTCCAGATCCTTTATCATCTGTCACATGTGCTCAGGGTGAACTTGCTCTCAACTGTGAAATTCATAGGGCAAATGCCAATCGAGCTCCACAGTGCCGGGCAGTGAGCACAGGCCCCACTAGGGGACATCGGGCCCTCAGGCCACCCTCATGAAGTCTATTTCTAATTGTTTGGTTAGAGACAGTCACACCAGTGGCCTGTTGGAGGTCATATTGTAGGGCTTTGGCAGTGATCATCCTGTTCCTCCTTGCCCAAAGGAGCAGATGTCGATCCTCCTGATGGGTTAAGGACCTTCTACGGCCCTGTCCAACTCTCCTAGAGTAACTGCCTGTCTCCTGGAATCTCCTCCATGCCCTTCAGACTGTGTTGGGAGACACAGCAAACCTTCTGGCAATGGCACGTATTGATGTGCCATAGTTGAGAAGTAGGACTACCTGTGCAACCTCTTGTAGGGTCCAGGTATCATATCTTGCTACCAGTAGTGACACTGACCATAGCCAAATGCAAAACTTGCGAAAAAAACAGCCAGAAAAGATGAGGAGGGAAAAATGTCAGCTGCCTCCACCTGTTAAACCATTCATTCCTGTTTTGGGGGTCATTTCATTGTTGCCCCTCTAGTGCACCTATTTCATTAACACCAAAGCAGCTGAAACTGATTAACAACCCCGTCTGCTACTTAACTGACCAGGTCAATATCCTAGATATTTCATTGACTTGATGCTATACTCTGATTGAAAAGTGTTCCTTTAACTTTTTCATCAGACATAATGAATAAAATACAATTTATTTTTGTATAGCCCAAAACCACACAAGAAGTGCCTCAATGGGCTCTAACAGGCCCTGCCTCTTGAAAGCCCCCCAGCCTTGACTCTCTAAGAAGACAAGAAAACACTCCCAAAAAAACCCTTGGTGGGAAAAAATGGAAGAAACCTTGGGAAAGGCAGTTCAACGAGAGACCCCTTTCCAGGTAGGTTGGGCGTGCAGTGGGTGTCAAAAAGAAGGGGGTCAATACAATACAATACAATACAATACAATACAATACAATACAATACACAGAACAGAACAAATCCTCAATACAGTATAAAATAAAAATTTTAGAAGTATGGAGTAGAATTTAACAGTAGATGATATCACATAATATGATTTGGATTTGTTTAGAGTCCTGGAGACCTCATCCATCAAGCTGCCTCCCCCATTTGGCCATTCCACAGCTGAAATAGCACTAATCCGATGAAAGGACCCCTCTTTCCCACGATTCCTGCGATCTTCCATCAGGGATGACTTTACTTTAGGCAGGCAAAACAACTTGGCAGGTGGGCTGTGGCACAGTTTAGGGGCCCTGTAACTAAAAGCTCGACCTCCCACTGTTATTTTATTAATTCTTGGAATCATAAGCAGACCGGCATCTTGAGATCTTAATGTGCACTCAGGTTTATAAGTCATGATAAGTTCAGACAAGTAAGCCGGACCTTGGCCATTTAATGCTTTATATGTTAAAAGGAGAATTTTGAAATCTGCCCTAAACTTAACCGGGAGCCAGTGTAAGGATTTAAGAACTGTATTTATGTGTTTGTATTTTCTTCTTCTTGTAATAATTCTTGCAGCAGCATTTTGGATTAACTGGAGGCTGTATAAAGAACAGTTTGAACATCAGGTGAACACTGCATCGCAGTATCAATCCTACTAGAAATAAATGCATGAATTAATTTCTCAGAATCCTGTTTATTTAGAAAGCACCTTAATTTCAGAAACATTTTTAAGATGGAAGAAACATGATTTGGACAACTTTGTAATATGCGCTTTAAATGACATGTTAGAGTCAAAGATAACTCCTAGATTGCTGGCTGATTCAGTAAAATTAATGGTGATTCCAACTGAGTTAAATGATGACAGAATATTGTTGTGATCAGCGTCATTCCCTCCAACAATTAACATCTCTGTTTTATCAGTGTTTAAAGACAATTAGTTCTCATCCATCCACTCCTTTAATTCACTAACACAACTAACTGGAGAAATTTCATTTGATCTAAATGAAAGGTATAACTGGGTGTCATCTGCATACGAGTGAAAATTAACATTATGTTTCCTAATGAAAGATCCCAGTGGAAGCATGTAAAGTGAAAACAGTAAAGGTCGCAGTACTGAGCCTTGTGGGATACCACATCTCACTTCTGTGTATAATAATGGCATTTATCACTTGGCAATTTACAAGACGGGTTCTGTATGAACTCATTACTGAAACACACTGTAAACTAACCAAGTATCAATCTGAAACAACAATTCAACTATCTAGGGTTCGCGCAACATGACTGTTACACAAAAATGGGCCCAACACATCCATGATACAGCCTACAAAAGCCAGAAATCCAAGTGTGGCATGCTCAACAAAAAATGCAATAAACTCACTGGAAATAAGCATACTAATTAACCACAATATGGAGTATGGAACTTCTCCAAAAGACAGCAAACCACCACAGAACAAAATGTTCTCGCCAGAGGTTTGAACTTTAATCACAAAGACACCTCTGATACGAACTTCATCTTCATGGGACACATCATACAAACCAAAAACTTACCAGCAGACAATGCACAGGAAATAAGGTGTGCCACAGCCAGACAGTTACATACAAGACATCTGACTATCCGTATTTCTAAAAAAGAACAGAAGGCTTTAAGATTGCTATGGAATGAAAACAGTATTGTTATTACACCAGCAGACAAAGGAGGCATGACAGTCGTAGTGGACAAAGAGCAATATGTCACTACCAATAGATGAAATGTTCTCTGACACCACTACCTATGAGCAATTGACCAGCGATCCTACAAAAACCACCCTAAATAAAATCAACACCACCCTGGGTAAACTCGGAAATAACAACTGTTTAAACTTAAAAGATTACTATAAAATGAAATCAAATAATGCAATCTGCCCAGAACTCTACGGCCTCCCAAAAATCCAATTTAAAAGACCTCTTTAAAATTCAGACTTACAACTGAACTTACAACTTATCTCAAATGGTCATATTTCATATGCTCAAACATTTAACATATGACTCAGATTATTCTGTTAATAGTTCTGGGATGGCATTACAGCGCCTGAAGAATATATGATGATGAGATTATGGTCTCTTTTAATGTTGTGTTGTTATATACTACGATCCCAATTCATCTGGCCACAGAGACTTTGTTGACAAAACTAAACAGTGACCACACTATTACGGCACAAACGAAGCTGACCACTAAGGACATAATGCATCTAATATCACTTTGCCAAACCCATTTCCATTTTAATGGAGAATACTACAGACAGAAAGAAGACAAGCCAATGGGATCTCCGTTACCGGGACTCTTAGCTGAACTGGTTATGCAGTGACCTAAAAGTGCAGCTCTAACTCCATTCAAACTTAAACTCTGAATACACTACATTAACACCACATTCATCATATTAAAAGTAACCAGCTGAATGAATACTACAGCCACACCAACTCAGTATTCCTCACGATCCAATTCACAATGGAAAAAAAAATGAATGGACGCATCAATTTTCTTGACTTTCCATTGAAAGAGGTAACCATGTCGGTTTAATTAGAAGTGTTTATCTCAAGGAATGTTATGCAGACAAAATACTACACTTTTCCAGCAACCACCCTTCATCACATAAATGGAGTTGTGTTGGGACTTTGCTCAGAAGAATTATCACCCATCGTAACACAATGCATACAAAAAATAATGAAAGATGTTATCTTTTTCATTTATTCAACGCTTGTAATGCCTCATTGCCTCTCATGATTGGGCAGTGTGATGCCCAATTCTGTATGGCTGCCCTAACCCTGACACAGACAGGCAGGACACAGGTTTCAGCACACAACACACATCTCTAATTTTCAGCTGCCACTTCCCTGCAGTATACAAATAATAATATAATTGATAGCACAGTCCTTTCGTCTTCACCTTCAGTTCTCCACAAAGGCTTTGTCCTTCTTCCTCTCGAATCAGGCCGTTGGATGCTGGCGACTGGCCCCTTTTTATAGGGCACCCAGAAGGACTCCCGGTGCCCAACGAGCATCTTCGAGGGCACTGCAAATGTCTAGGCACCCCCTGATGGTGGCCACGGGCACAATTGAGTCTACGCGTTGGGAGAAATCATCATTTTTACCCATCCATGCTACAGTCTGAGAAGTCTTTGGCTCTTTATAACATTCTCAAAAGTATTCGTCTGTGTTTTTAAAACAAATACATCATGCTGTGGACAGAGCCTGAATATATTCCTGGAGGCATGACTTTAAGAACATTGAATTTGTTTTCTCAGTAATACTTTCAGCTAAAAATGACATGATGGACCTCCCCACACTCCTCATAAAACTCAACTCAAATTACAGAAAAATAAATAAGCTGAGGGACCAGCCAAAACACTTTACTAAAGAGCATGCCGTCATTCCTTGAGAAGTTTTGGTTAGTAACTGAATAGGGGCAAGAATACCAAGGCAAAAACAGAAAAAGGGGTAATTCCACACTGAAAAATGGAAGTTTAGAGCCTCAGCATTTAATTTGTAACCACTTTCTGTTATTACATTTGGTAATAATCTTCCTCATGTTTTCCTTTTGCTGTTACATTCATTTTATTGCAGTTCAATTATCCAGTATATTCATTTTCTGAACGTGTTTAATTCCTGGTGAGCCAGAGCATGTGCTGACAGCATTGAGAACAAGGAAGGTAATTTTAAATAAAAAGGACATGTATCAACATAAATACAATGTGCAAACAGTAAGCAGCAAGACAACATCAAGACTATTACCATGAAATTTCAGCTCCAAATCCTTCATCAAAGGTGTCTGTTTGTGTCTCTTACCTTTTCTTTTAAGCATAGGAATGACTTTGACTTTTTTCATCAGCAGACATATTCTGAAACTTCACTAAGTCCATTGAACCTGAATGATTCATTTTTGTTCCCCGCTCTGCTTACTGTTATTTCTCAAGCTGTGCTCTTTTCTTTTTTCATCCATTGAGAAGGCAAATTAACTTGCATGCAAACGGCTACTGCCTCAACTTTAACTAGAGTTCTGCCGTTCACATTTTTAAAAAGAAAGCAGAGATGAGCTCAATTCCCCGAAATAAGAATAAGTGGCATCATCCAGGATGATTCAGGGATCTCCTCTTTGAGTTCAGGAGCGTGACCTTTAAGTGCTTGAGAAGCTAAATGTGATGACCAGATGAAAGACTGACAGTTCCAAGGACCAATGGACAATTGACTAGTAGATGAAAAAAAAAATAACTTAAGTTTGATATTTTTTTTTAAGTTTGATTTTTGAACAATCAACGTATACATTAATTTGTCACGGGTGTCACATATGTGTATCTGTGCATCATCATCCTGACTCATCTTGGGTAAGCAGTCCCACCCCAGGACAAGAGAGGGTGCTGTCGCTCAGAGTATCATCTCTTAATCCCCTTGGACGGAAAGACTAGACACCCAGTGAGGGCAATGAGACGCCCACAGAAAGTGGCATCTCATTCTGGACACTACTCTTGAGAGAAGGAGCTCCAAACCAGGCCTCATCTAACAAAGATCCCTTGCGATGGGAATTTCTGTTTCATTAGATAGAATAGATAGAATTCTTTATTGTCCTTATGCATACACATAACAATTTTTTTTTGTTAGTAGGACTCGGCTTCAAGGCAGAATGCTTAAAATACACAATACACTATAAATAATAAAATAAACATAATAAGTATAAAAGACAGCAGCAATAAAACATCATCAAGTCCAGAGATTTCCTGAGGTAGTACGCCTGCAGAGACCAGTGATCTGTGTACGTTAGTCTGCAGGGGAGGAATATGAGTGTGTGTGTTTGATTGCGGGGGAAAGTGCGTGCACATGTCTAAAGTGGGACAGGTTAGGGGTAGATGTAAATGTATGTGTGTGTATCAGCAGGTGCAGATGGACTTCACAGCTCTGGGGAAAAAGCTGTCTTTCAGTCTGCTGGTACGTGTTTTTATGTTTCTGTACCATTTTCCCGAAGGCAGTGGTACAAACAGTCCATTTCCCGGATGGGTGAGACCTGCAGCTATAAATTTGGCCCTATTCTGCACCCTTCCAGCATATACAGAGTACATGGACTTCCCATGATCCCCTGTGCTGTTCTCACAACCCGTGCCAAATTCTTCCTGTCCTGTGCTGTGCTGTGCAGCTGCCATACCACACTGCCATACTGTGACAGAGAATGCTTTCTGTAGTGGATATGTAGAAGTCTGTGAGCAACTGAGAGGAGAATCCAGCATGTCTCATCTTCCTGGGAAAGAAGAGTCTTTGTTGGGCCTTCTTTACCAGGTGAGATGTGTTCAAAGACCAGGTCAAATGTGATGTGGATACCCAAGAACTCGATATTGTCCACACACATTACAGCCTCCTCATGTATGAACATAGGAGCATGTTCTGTTCTTTTGAACCTCCTATAGTCCACAATGACCTCTTTGGTCTTGCTGGTGTTCAAGATGAGGTTGTTGGCTGAGCATCATAGTGCTAGGTGTTGTATCTCCTCTCTTTAATGAGTCTTATTCGTAGCCGTATCATCCGTAAACTTCACAACCATATTTGTGGCATGGATGGCAGAGCAATTGTGCATAAATAATCATGAAGACTGCTGGGCTGAGCACACAACCCTGTGGTATGCCTGTGTTCAGAACCAGTGTTGCTGATGAACAATCTCCAATTCTAACTACCTGAGTGAGGCATGTTGGTAAGAATGTCCCTGATCCAGAGACAGAACAATGTGGACAGGACCTGATTATGAAGGTTTTGTACCAGGTTGTCTGGGATTACAGTGTTAAACGCTGAACTAAAATTGACGAATACCATCCTAACATAAGTGTTAGGGCACTGCAGATGAGTCAGGGCTGTGTGAAGTACTATTGAGACGGCATCCTCTGTCGATCTGTTCCTCCTGTAGGCGAACTGATGGTTGTCAAATCCAGCAGAGATGGCATCCTTGATCTCTCAAAGCACTTCATTATTACTGGGGTCAGAGCCACAGGGTGGTAATCGTTAAGGCAGGTGACCGCTGATTTTTTAGGCACTGGCACAATAGTGGAGGATTTGAAGCAGACAGGGACCATTGCATGTTGTAGAGAAAGGTTGAAAATGTCCAGAAAGACTCCTGCCAATTGATCAGCACATATTTTCAGTGTCTTACCTGAAAACATGTCCGGTCCTGCAGCTTTGTTAGTGTTGATCCTCCTCAGGGTGGACCTCACTTGGTGTAGTTGCTGGACAATAGGCTGATGCTGCTCCTCCAGCCAAGGGAGATGTACAGTCGCCCTGCTGCTAGATGCATCAAAGTGTGCAAAGAAACTGTTCAAGGTGTCAGGGAGACTAGGGCCATAGCTGACATGCTGATCGCTGTGCTTATAATCTGTTATGGTCTTTAAGCCTCTCCACATGTTCCATGGGTCGTTGTTATCAAAATACTCCTTGATATGCTGTTTGTATCTGTATTTTGCCAGGTTTATTTCTTTTTTTAGTTCTTTTCGGGCTTTGCTATATACCAGCCTGTCACCTAACCTATATGCAGCGTCCCGGGCTTTAAGCAGGGACCTCACCATACTTTAACTACTATGGTTTCTGATTTGGAAACACCCTGAAGGTCTTCGTGGGCAGGACAGCATCAGTACAGAACTGCACATAGGTTAGGACAAATGATGTATATCCCTCTAGATCTGAGCCCTCTTTGAACACTTCCCAGTCAGTATGTTCAAAACAGTCTTGTAATGCTGAAGATGCCTCCTCAGTCCATACCTGTACTGTTCTGGTAGTCGGTTTCATCTTGCAGATCATGGGAGTATAGGCTGCGATCAGCTCCACTGTGATATGGTCTGACATGCCCAGATGTGGGGCTGCTACAGCCTTGTATGCTCCTGGGATGTTGCATTGTCTTTAGTTGGAAAGTTTATAAATCCTTGAAATTTGGGAAGCACTGCTTTTAAATCTACATGATTAAAGTCACAGCTGCGTCTGCATTGGCATTTATTTGTCTGCTAATCAGGCAGTAAAGTTCTTCCAATGTTAATTTAGCATTAGCCCGCGGTGGGATATAAACAGCCACTATCAGGATGGTGGAGAACTCTCTTACCATCTTGAATGGTCTGCATTTCACTGCCAGATATTCAAGGTCGGGGAAGTAGTATGTTCCAATAATGTTTGTAGCTGTACACCAGGATTTATTAATGTACAGTGCCAGCCCTCCACCTTTACATTTAGCGGAAACTGCAGTCCTGTCTGCCCGGAACAGAGCGCGCCCCTCTACCTCCACCACGGCATCTGGGATGTTATTATCCAGCTAGGTCTCGGTAATAATTGCAGCACAGCTGTCCACCCTATGTGAGGCGATCCTCAGCCGAATCTCATCTATCTTATTGGTGAGAGATCTGGCATTAGTGAGGAAGAGACTGGGAAGAGCCAGTCTGCATGGATTAGCATATAACCTAGCACATAGTCCGCTCCTTCTGCGGTGTCTCCTCTACCATCTCGGCCACAGAGGGGGGATGGTAAAAGCTTTAGTAGTCCGCTGTACCTCTGGTGGAATAAAGTCCAGCCGTGGGGATGCATAGAGCTCAAACCACTTCCTTACAGTATATTAATTAAATCAGCCCTTCCATACTGGATTAACGCTTCGAGTGGTTTAACTAACAGTAAAAACTTAATTACAAATAAAACGAAGCCAAAAGCCGAAAGCCACCAAACCACTGTGTGTGTCCGCGCCGGCACTGTCAATTGTCAGTTATTGTGCCATCATGCACCATTTTTATTTTCCAGTTGTAAAAGAATGAGTCTCAACACACTGGAAAGGTTCGGGACAGCCACCCGTACATTATCTCTGGATGCAAAAGGATTTTTACATAAGCACTGATGTGCATGAATGGAGTTCTAGACTGAACTGATCAGGTTGCGCAAAGATGGTGGCTTTATAGGCTGTAAAGCGGAAGTGGTGTCATTTGGCTGGAACCAGAAGTGATGTCAGCCTGGGTGCCAGAACCGGAGGTGATGTTTCCTTTCTTTGGCTTGCAGAGATAGCAGAGAAAATGACTGAATATCACATATTTGTGAGTGGCAAAAGTATATGAACCTTTGCTTTCAGTATCTGGTGTTGACCCCCCTTGGCAGCAATAACTGCACCTAAACATTTCTGGTAACTTTTGATCATTCCTGCACATCAGCTTGGAGGAATTTTAGCCCATTCCTCCGTACAGAACAGCTTCAACTCTGGGATGTTGGTGAGTTTCCTCACATTAACTGCTCGCTTCAGGTCCTTCCACAACATTTCGATTGGATTAAGGTCAGGACTTTGACTTGGTCATTCCAAAACATTAATTTTTTTCTTCTTTAACCATTGTTTGGTAGAACAACTTGTGTGCTTAGGGTTGTTCTCTTGCTGCATGACCCACCTTCTCTTGAGATTCAGTTCATGGACAGATGTCCAGACATTTTCCTTTAGAATTCTCTGATATAATTCAGAATTCATTGTTCCATTAATGAAGGCAAGCCATCCTGGCCTAGATGCAGTAAAACAGGCCCAAACCAAGATACTACCACCACCATGTTTCACAGGTGAGATGAGGTTCTAATGCTCAAATGCAGTGTTTTCCTTTCTCATAACACTTTTCATTTAAACCAAAAAGTTCTATTTTGGTCTCATCCGTCCACAAAACATTCTTCCAATAGTCTTCTGGTTAGTTCACGTGATCTTTAGCAAACTGCAGACAAGCAGCAATGGTGTTTTTTTGGAGAGCAGTGGCTTTCTCCTTGCAACCCTGCCATGAACACCATTGTTGTTCAGTGTTCTCCTGATGGTGGACTCATGAACATGAACATTAGCCAATATGAGAGAGGCCTTCAGTTGCTTAGAAGTTACCCTGGGGTCCTTTGTGACCTCACCGACTATTACACGCCTTGCTCTTGGAGTGATTGTTGTTGGTCGACCACTCCTGGGGAGGGTAACAATGGTTCACGTTGCACAGATCCAAGGGAACAGAGACCACTGCAGGGCCAATTTTTCCAGCCCTTCAGCTGAAATTGGGCTTGCAGTACACAAAGCAAAAACAATTTCACATACTACAAGAGGCAATATTTATCTAAGTAGCAGTGCAGCTGCAGTGGGCATTCGAGAAAAAAAAAACTGAATAACTGCTTAAGGGGTCAAAATTGAGGGGTAATTATAAACATTTTCAAAATAAGGTATGCAGCTATTGGAAGTTTTTTTTTTGCATTACACCTGATGTGTCCCATTGGCCTTTAATGCAGAAACACCACTGAGGTGATGTCACGAAGGCCATTTTCCCCATGAAAAGAGACTTGAGAAGGTCAGCTCTTCAGATTATTTTTCATGCTAGGTCTGGACATTTTTGTTTAATTGTGCCCCTTTTAGCACAATTCTGTTGTGTTTTGTGTTACTCTACAGACTGTGAACATTTGCAGATTTTTCCATAGACAGTGACTGGGTGCCAGGATCTGAGAGGCAGCAGTGCTGATCCCTGTGCCACTGTATTCAAGGGAAGTGTTTCTTTTTGTTAATAGGAAAACTCTCTTTCCCTTTATTATTGTTTTATTATTACTATCATGGCATGGATATCTTTAGTTTCAGTTTTCTGGGACTTCATCCACTTGAATCTTAATTCACCAAGTTATCGAAAAGCAATTGTGAAATCCTTGTGGCAAACTGCTGCCATTTCTATACCCATATCTCAAATGTTTTGTGACAGCAAATACAGTATATTCACCCTAAAGCCATTCAGGTTTTTTTGTTTTTTTTAATAAGTGATATAAAAGACTGGAGGCATTTGGCCTGACCTTTCATACTTAATGACACAGTTATGTATGTGCACTCCACCTCACTTAGATTACTGCCTTCACAAAGTCACTCAGAACATGTCAAATAGCAGCTCTGCAGGTCTCCTTGGCTTTCTTTATTTCACTTTGAAATTAAGACATCCATCGTGTTCAGCTACACCTGTAATTAATCCTATCACACCAAAAAATGGCCATGGAGGTATTACACTTTTTCAAGCATCAAAAATTGTTTTAATCTTTACTATAATTTATTGTAGAAAAATGATCAAAAAATAACACATTTTCAGCTGACAAAGCTTTTTCTCCTGCCATCTTGTTTAGGATTAGGTGGGTTTAGGCAATAGAAGGGTATTGTAAAGCTTTTATCCTATACAACACCATTTGTGCCAAGCTGAATATGGCAACTATAAAATAAATAGTCTCATGAAAAACTGCCACAATAAGCAGACACAGGTCACTAAATTGTGACTATAATGCTTTACTGAATAAAGGTCATCTAATTATTGTTAAATACTATGTCATTTTGTTTAGTTTCAAAAATGTAGTGTGGCCCCCGGCCGGGGCGGGAGCCCGGCCGGGACGCCCAGGAGGACGTGAGGAGGGCTTGTGCCTCCTCCAGACCCGAGGCGTCCGTCCTGGTTCTGTTGGGGGCCACGGGTTGAGGGCATGGAAGCCCTTCCCTGTAGGGGCCCGTGGTCACCGCCAGGCGGCGCCCCGATGCCGGTTTATCCCGTGCGGTTGCCGGTCGGGGCAGGAGCCCGGCCGGGGCGCCTTGGAGGACCGAGGAGGCGAGTGCCTCCTCCAGACAGAGTGGGGCGTCCGTCCTGGTTAGGCAAGGGGCCTCGGGTACAGGGCTTTGAAGCCCAGCCCTGTAGGGACCCGTGGCCACCGCCAGGCGGCGCCCCGGTGCCTAATTATCCCGGGAGCCCGGCACTTCCGCCACACCAGGAAGTGCCGGGGGGAAGACTTTGTGTGGCGCCCGGAGAGCTGCCAGGAAGGCAGCCGACACTTCCCACGCTGGGGCGTGGCCAAGGAACAGATGGCGGAAGCACCTGGGGCTCATCCGGGGCATTATTTAAGGGGCCGCCTCCCTCCAGTCAGGTGGTGGAAGTCGGGAGGAAGTAGACGGAACTGGAGAGAGAGGACGGGAGGCGGCCAGGAAGGCACAAGAGACTGTGGGCCCTGGACTTTGGGGGAATCGGTGCAAGAAGGCACTGGGGGTGCACGTGAGCGAACTTGTACATAGTGTATATAAATAAAGTGTGTTGGGTGCAAAACATGCTGTCCGTCTGTCTGTGTCCGGGCCAGGTTTCACAGTAGTTAGGATACATTTTATAGGTTTTATTTCGAGATGACCATATTTTTAAAGACTTGGTTTTCATGTTAGTGTAATTTATTTCGGAAAGGTTCTTTTTATGATGGTTTCACCACTTGTCAAACAAGACCATTAGTCGGTCACATATACAGACCCCAGCATTTTCTTCACAAGCATATTCAACGTGGACATGGTGCTCAATCAGTCTTAAAGTGCTAATGACATCTTCATCAGCATCAGCATTTTGAGGAGCATTTATTTGTCCAAGCATCTTGAATATACTGTGCATATACAACACACAGACAGACACATATAAATTATAGTAGCTTGAGTTCATTTCAGAACAGCATCATGTGTTAAATGATCTCTATTTCATCAATCACAACTGTTTCTGCCTTCATGTTCTTGCCATTTTAAATACAAGAAAAGTAGCTGACTGCCTAGATTCAGACAAAAGTAATAGGCAGCAAATAATTATCAAATAATAATAGGTTTAGTGCAAAGTGCTACACGTGGGGAAAAGTAAATACAAAATGGGAGACACTGACATACAGGAAGCAGCCTCTGAAAAGGATTTAGGGGTATATGTTGACTCAACATTTTCACCGACTAAGCAATATACAGAAGCAATGAAGAAGGCTAATAACATATTAGGTTATATCATAAAAACTGTTGAATTGTTGAGATGTTATGCTCTAACTTGTCACACACGCGCGCTTAGGAAGCAGCCAACAAGTCGTAAGGTAAGTGTTATTTTGCGAGATGAGGAGTGGGTTACGTGCACTGATGTCTCTCTCTCTTTGCCTACAGAAATAAAGAAGGTAAACCATAATACACCTACCCTACTTCTGGTCTCTCATATTGGCCACCATGACATACAACAAAACATCTATGACGTCACGTCCAGCCACTTCCGATGACATCACTTCCAGCTCTGCTATGATGACGTCACTTCCAGCCATTCATGATGACGTCTCTTCCGTTTTGTCACTTTCTTCCGCCATGTTTTTCCATTTGTCTATATAAACGCCATTTACCTGAGTATCTGGGTCAAATGTGATCAGTTTTTGATTTATTTTGACCATTTTTTCATCTTTGTCCTTTGGACAATAAATGGGGTCATTCCCCAACTCTTTTTGAGTATTACTTTGTGGTTAATTCCTCCACAAACTATACAATACACTAGTAAGACTGTATTTGGAGTATTGTGTGTAGTTCTGGCCACCACAGCACAAGAAAGACATAGCAGCACTTGAAGCTCTGCAGCGGAGAACAGAGCGGAGTGCATCCCAGGAGTTAAGGACATGGCCTACTCTGACAGACTCGGAGAGTTAAACCTGAGCCGCAGAGACTGCGTGGGGACCTAATCCAGGTATTTAAAATCCTCAAAGTCATTGATAAAGTAGAGTAAGGGTGAATCACACACTCAAGGATATTGGTAGACATTTTGGTAAAGTGCATTTAAAAGTGAAGCCAGGAAGCACTCCTTTGCACAAAGAATTGTGGGACTCCAGAACAAACTACTATGACAACTCAAAGTGGTTCAGTGCTGCAAACTGCCTCTGCAAATTGCAAACTGTATGATATTGTAGCGACCCGTGGTCGAGTCTTGAAGTTTTAAAGCTGAACTCTGCCGTGCACCTCTCCCAAGCTGTCGGCTAGCGGATTGCCAGCGTTATGCACGCAGCTGTACCCAGCTCTTTAAGTAGCGAGCACTCGTGTCCCATACACCGCACGACTCCGAGTGTCTCGGCATTAATTGCTTAGATGAAATCTTAGCAATGAATAACAGCTCTGTCCTGTTGTATCCTTTTATTCACAGATAGACAGTAAACAAAGCTCAATTTCATCCGCTTAACCACTGCCAAGGTCAACAGCAAAACGACATTTCTTAACGGCGGTATCTATTTACATTTTTACAACCCCGGACGGCGATATCCCAACCCACCCCACCGGGCTGAGCACAAACACATATAACATTTACAACAGGAAAGACAATTACGAACTTAGTTAATCTTTACACAACAATAAGCTTTCACATAAATTTCCCATAAATTCCCCACAACTATTTACATAATTTACCCACAAGGCGTCACTCCGCCAGCGCTGACTGCCGGGTTGCTACACAGCCCCCCCCCAAGAGGATTAGTGTCCCCACAACCCTAATTTTCACAAACAAAGTCTGATAAATGTCCTGGCCGGCGGCGGACACGCTTGGGCCTGCCTGACTCTTCATCACCCGTGCCAGGCTCAGTCCTGGGACTGTCAAGGTCTGTCTCGGCACCGAGGGTGGATGTTGGAGAGTTGCTTTGGTTCTCAAGTCTTTCCGGTGCTGGGACCAATGGGTGGTATGGTGCCAATCGGTCTTTATGCAGCACCACCCGTCTGCCCCGTCCAGGCATTCGGACTCGGAAAACCGTATCCAAAATTTCTCCAGGTCCCTGCCAATGGTGCGTCAGTTTTGGGGACAACCCCCGTTTCCTCTGGGGGCAAAACACCCACACTTTGTCCCCTTGCTTCAGGGTTGGACCATGCGCCCGAGTGTCATATGCCCGCTTCTGGCGGGCTCCAGCTCCCTCTAGGGCCTCTCTGGCCAGTTGGTGCACAGTGTCCAGTCACTCTTTCAATCGCCTAACATAGTCCAATTCGGGCCCACCAACAATCTCCGGCTCAGGGGGCGAACCAAACACCAAGTCCACCGGCGTGCACATCTCTCTTCCGAACATCAGCCCCGCCGGTGTGCATTGACTAGATTCCTGTACGGCTGTCCTATACGCCCACAAGACCAGAGGCAAATGTTGGTCCCAGTCTCTCTGGTGTTGACTAGTGAGGATTGCAAGTTGGGCGGCCAGGGTGCGGTTAAACCGTTCGACCAGTCCATTGCTTTGAGGGTGAAGGGGAGTGGTTCGGGTCTTCTTCACCCCAGCCGCTGACACACCTCTTTGAACAAACGGCTCTCGAAGTTCCGCCCTTGATCGCTGTGCAGTTCATTCGGCACCCCAAATCGAGTGAACATTTCATCCAGCAATTTTTGAGCGGCTGTGGAGGCACTTTGATCTGGAATGGCATATGCCTCCGGCCATTTAGTAAAGTAGTCCATCGCCACCAAAACAAAACGATTTCCGGCCTCGGTGATAGGGAAAGGACCCAGTACATCTACCCCAATCCTCTCCATGGGAGCCCCGACAAGATACTGCTGCAATGGCGCGTGAGAGCGTTGGCCAGGTCCTTTCTGCGCAGTACAAATGTCACAGCAGTGGACGTGCATCTCCGCATCTTGCCGACACCCGGGCCAATAGAATCGTTGCTGCAGCCGACGCACTGTCTTTGTATTTCCAAAGTGCCCAGATCCAGCTGCTCCATGAACCCAACGGAGGACCGTTGTACGTAAAGTCTGGGGAACCAGAAGTTGCAAACGGTCAGTTCCCCCCCTTGGTGCCTGCCATCTTCTGTAGACCACACCATCGTGCAACTCCAGGCTGCCCCACTGAGAATGTAACAACTTGAGTTCAGGCCCCTGGGAAGACACGGTTTGCCAATCGGGGCATTCCTGGGTCTCCAGCCAACCCCTTACCTTCTCTAGCACTTGGTCGTTTGCCTGTATTTGCCGTAACTGGTCGATGGTGAATGGTTCCCCTGCTCCATCAGTGTCCTCTAGCCCGGCTGCTGCTGATGATGGTCCCATACCCCTTTCTTCTTGCCGACGACAATATCGACAGTCGTTGAGTATGCATGGTCGCCTGGAGAGGGCATCAGCATTTGCATGCTGCCGTCCTGGTCGGTGTTGCACCTCGAAATCATACTCCTGAAGTATCTCTATCCACCTTGCCACCTGGCCCTCAGGTTGCCGGAAATTTAACAGCCATGTAAGGCTAGCATGGTCAGTTCGAATCGTAAACTTAGTGCCCAAAAGGTAAGGCTTGAAGTGTCGTACTGCCAGGATCACTGCCAATAGCTCCCGCCGGGTAACGCAGTAATTTTTCTCCGGTCGACTGAGGCTGCAGCTATAGTAGGCCACCACTCTCTCTCCGGTCTCCCCCTTCTGGGAGAGTACTGCGCCAGCCCCCACATTACTAGCGTCCGTGTCCAAAATAAAGGGTTGGTTGGGGTCAGGGTAAGCCAGGACAGGTGCACTGGTGAGAGCAGCTTTTAGTTGTTGGAAAGCGGCGGCGCAGTCCTCCGTCCACCCAAACTGTTGGCCCTTACTCGTCAGCTGGTGCAAGGGGCTAGCAATGGTTGCAAAGTTTTTCACGAATCTCCGGTAGTATGAGGCTAAGCCCAGAAAGCTCCGCAGCTCGGTGATGTTGGCTGGTGGGGGCCAGTTGCTCACGGCAGTCACCTTCGCTGGGTCGGTAGCCACTCCACTCTCGCTAACCACATGTCCCAGAAACTGAGTTTGTTGGGAGAGGAGGTTACATTTCGCGAGGTTCAACCGCAACCCGGCGCTACTGAATGGCTGTCAAGACTTCCCTTAAATTGTGGACAGCCTGATCAAAGTCTCTGGCATGGATTAACAGATCGTCCAGATAGACCACACATCGGGTTCGGGGAATGTCTTTTAGGACCCGCTCCATCAGTCTTTCAAAGGTGGCCGGTGCGTTACACAGTCCAAACGGCATCACCTTGAATTGCCACAGCCCTTGTCCGATGGTGAATGCGGTTTTGTGTCGGTCCTCTGATGCCAGTTCCACTTGCCAATACCCACTGCGCAAGTCCAAGGTGCTGAACCAACAGGATCCAGCCACATAATCCAATGCATCATCGATGCGTGGCAGTGGGTATGAGTCTTTTCGAGTGACTTCGTTTAACCTCCGAAAGTCCACACAGGGGCGCCAACCCCCCGTTTTCTTCCATACCATGACCATTGGTGCAGCCCAGGGGCTGTCCGAAGGCTCAATAACATCGTTGGCTGCCATCTCACAAATCATTTCCTCGGCAGCTTGACGCTTCGCAAGAGGCAATCGGTGGGGGCGCAAACGAATGGGAGCGGCATGGCCAGTGTCTATGTGGTGTTTCACTAAATTCGTTCTAGTACAGTCCTCCTCTCGAGCCGCAAAAATGTCCACTTCTACGCGGTGGTGTGCTGGGGTGGCAGCATAAAGGTGAAAGACGCCTCACGCCTGGACAAACTTGTTAAGAAGGCAGGCTCCATTGTAGGATTAAAGTTGGACAGTTTAACATCTGTGGCAGAGCGACGGGCACTAAGCAAACTCCTGTCAATCATGAAGAATCCATTGCATCCACTTAACAGGATCATCTCCAGGCAGAGGAGTAGCTTCAGTGACAGACTTTTGTCACTGTCCTGTTCCACTGACAGACTAAAGAGATCGTTCCTCCCCCACACTATGCGACTCTTCAATTCCACCCGAGGGAGTTAATGTGAACATTAATTTTATTTTAATTTTTTTCATTTTTATTACTATTTAATTTAATATTGTTTCTTTGTATCAGTATACTGCTGCTGGATTATGTGAATTTCCCCTTGGGATTAATAAAGTATCTATCTATCTATCTATCAATGTCTCTCAATAGTTGTTGAAGTTGCTCCTGCTGTGGCGCGTTCAGATGTTCCCCACTTCGACGCCCATTCCTCTACAGCGGCAACTGTCTCAGCTGATGGGTGGTCGCGTGAGGAAAACCATTGGGACGCACTGGTCTGAGCTGCAACACTCTCCTGGGGGTCCTCTTGAGTCTCTACATCTTCCGAACAACGGTCGGGAGCCGGTGAGCCGTGGTATCCAGGCAAATCCAAGTCAGCAGCCCTTCCAGGACGGTTCCAGCCCGATTGGAGCGACACAGTCTCATTACCTAGGCAGAGGACGGCCCTAGACACATCAACACATGCTCCCCAGTGGGCCAACAAGTCCAACCCAATAATGCACTGATCTTTAATGTCCAAGCCAGAATTCGTGGTTGGTCTGGCTCGTCCCTACCAACACAGATAACAGTTTCTTTCCGGGCATTACTGTCCGTTCACCCGTAACAGTGCGTAGTTAAGCTATTTGTGGGGTCCAGCCCTCTGGAAGAAGACTAGCTGTTTCTGGCAACACTCCTTTTCTTAGCAAACAAATAGTGGACCCCGTGTCCACTAAAGCACTGCATGGCCGTCCATCAATAGTGCAGTCTAGGTATAGTCCAGTGGAAAATCCACAGCGCCCAACTTTGAAGCAGTCTTTGTTGAGGGGTGCTGAAAAACGGAGCGAGGGTCCCCTCACGGCCTCACCCGATGTCATTTCCCTGCGGTGATGTTGTACGAGGCAACGGACTTGGGGCAGGGCAATCCCTGGCAAAGTGCCCTGGTTCTCCGCACCGAAAACAGCAGTCCACTCGTTGTCTCTGTCGGGGGGTTGATGTTGATTGGGCGCGGCTGACCTCCACTACCTCAGACAGGTCCCCTTCCGCCCAACTGCTCTTGTTAGTCGACTCGGGCGTGGCGTTCGTCTTGTCGGTGATTAGGCCTGTAGTACCTCTTCCACCCGCTCAGCCTCTTTTAGTGCCTCGCTCAAATCTCGGGGTGACGATAGACAGACCTGCTGGCGAAGACGTTCTGGTGTGAGACCCCGCAGGAAAGCATGAAGACTGAGTTCTTCCCTCACTGCTGTCGAGAAAGTAGGGTAACCTTTTCGTGTATATACCCTGACGTCAGCGGCAAAGGCTCCTATACTCTCACCTTCATGCCGACGTCGGCTAGTCAGCTTTTCTCTGCTGCATTCTGCTGAAGTTCTTTGTCCAAAGCGACGGGTGAGAGCAGCGGTGAGAGCCTGAAGATCACGACACTCTTCCGATGACAGATCAATGAGTACCTGAAGTGCGGGACCCTCCAAGGCAAGGGCCAAGTGTGTCGCAGCTTCCTCGCGGTTCCACTCATTGTGTATCGCGGCCAGATCCACTTGTGCAGGTATGGTTCTAAAGGAGTCAATCCGCTGTATCGCGGCAGCTTAGCAGGTGACCGTGAGAAGCGGACTGGTAACCTGGGGTATCGCTGCGGCAGCCGACGGCCCCCCTGGCCGTGCTCAGAAGATCGCAACACTGTCCGGGGAATACTGGTACCATCAGGCCGGTCTGCCGCTTTTCTCCGCACAGCTCCGCTGATCAGGCGCTCTAACGTAACGCTGTTCTCTAAGATGGCACGCTCTAATTCTTCAAGACACTGTTCCATAACGGCGTCTTCTAAACAGCCTGGTCTCCCACTTCTGACACCAATGTAGCGACCCGTGGTCGAGTCTTGAAGTTTTAAAGCTGAACTCTGCCGTGCACCTCTCCCAAGCTGTCGGCTAGCGGATTGCCAGCGTTATGCACGCAACTGTACCCAGCTCTTTAAGTAGCGAGCACTCGTGTCCCATACACCGCACGACTACGAGTGTCTCGGTAGCACGCAGCTGTACCCAGCTCCTTAAGTAACGAGCACTCGTGTCCCATACACCGCACGACTCCGAGTGTCTCGGCATTAATTGCTTAGACTAAATCTTAGCAATAAATACAGCTCTGTCTTGTTGTATCCTTTTATTCACAAATAGACAGTAAACAAAGCTCAATTTCATCCGCTTAACCACTGCCAAGGTCAACAGCAAAACGACATTTCTTAACGGCGGTATCTATTTACATTTTTACAACCCCGGACGGCGATATCCCAACCCACCCCACCGGGCTGAGCACAAACACATATAACATTTACAACAGGAAAGACAATTACGAACTTAGTTAATCGTTACACAACAATAAGCTTTCACATAAATTTCTCATAAATTCCCCACAACTATTTACATAATTTACCCACAAGGCGTCACTCCGCCAGCGCTGACTGCCGGGTTGCTACAATATCTTACTTATAGTGCAATATTACTTTATTCTGAATGGTTTAAATCCCTTTCACACTATACTATTATATGTTTGTATTTTCTGTTTATTGTGTGAAAGATTAGACTCAACAAACTTAAAAAGGTTTGGGGCAGCCACCCATATATTATCCCTGGAAGCAATGGTTTGATTTGGTAGACATAAGTGTCTTGGTTGGAGTCCCAACATGAACTGAGTTAGGTTTGGGAAGATGCCGAATTTAAGGAGAAAAAACGAAAATGACGTTGGGGAACTGAAAGTGACGTGGGGGACCGGAAGTGACGTCATAACCGGTGCCTGAACCGGAAGTGGCCTCACCCTTAGCAACGGAACTGGAAATTACGTCATCTTAGGCGCCGGAACCAGAAGGGATGTCTTCAAGGATGGGTCAGACATGATTTCTTGTGGCTGGTCTGTTAAAACAACAGAAGAAGGTTTAGTGCACCCTGCCACCCCCTGTTCTGATGTGGAATTACCTTCACTTGGTCCATACAATGTTCCCCTACTTGCATGTGCATGACAATGGTTTATTTCTGTTGCACCTTGTTGTATGTTGCTATATGTTACACCGAGGCTGATAGAGATAAGTTGTCTCATCTCACTATGTACGTGTACACAGTTGCTGATGACAATAAAGCAACCTTGACCTTGAGACATATGGTTGAAGCAGAAACCTTAAGAACCTTTAAGAACAATCTGGATGAGACATTAGGACAGTTTGGCTATTAGCTAAACAAACTGGCTTGATGGACTGAATGGTCTCCTCTCATTTGTCACATTTCTTATGTTATGTTTCAGCCTGCAATAATTAACCTTAACATACCTACATTTTTTAAACAAAATAAAGTGGTGAAATTCTATTTCATTCAATTTAATGACTAAATGCACAATTTTATGTGATTATATCTTTTAAAGATTGCCTCTTTATCTATTTAATTTTGCACAAATAGTGTTCAATACCATCCTGATCCTGGCCGACCCTCTCCACTGTAATAACGCAACATTCTCAAACCCACTTAATTCCTTCTCAAAAGTGACAAAGCAGGAACAGGCCTGCAAAGGGTGCTGGTCCATCTACCACTTTAGAGTTGTGACACTTCAATCAATCAATCAACATTTATTTATATAGCACATATTCATACAAAAAAATGTAGTTCAAAGTGCTTTACAAAATGAATAGAAAAATAGAAGACACAATAAAAAATAAACATAAGTCAACATTAATTAACATAGAATAAGTAAGGTCCGATGGCCAGGGTGGACAGAAAAAACTAAAAAAAACTCCAAAGCTGGAGAAAAAAAATAAAATCTGTAGGGGTTCCAGACCACGAGACCGCCCAGTCCCCTCTGGGCAATCTACCTAACATAAGTCAAACAGTCCTCTTTGTATTTAGGGTTTTCATGGAAGGACCTGATGATGATGGTCACGTAGACTTCTGGCTTTCAGTCCATCAATGTTGGTGCATCATGATGCTTTGAGTAGGTGGTGGTGGCGCAGGCCACTTCACATCTTTGGAGATATGGCGGAAACCAGAGAACATGAAGAAATCCCACACAGACATGGAAAGAATGGGCAAAGTCCACTTACACAACCACTACCTAAAAGATTTGATCCCAGAGTCCTCAATTCAGGAAACAGCAGTACTTAACCTTTAACACTCTAACCAGTGTATATATTTTATACTTTGTATTAAAAACTGAAGAACTAAGCGGAATCAAGTTAAAAAGGCCAAAAAGCAAATAGAGCATGAAAGTAATTATTATAAAGCATTTACACAGACTTTTTTTCTTTAATTGATTTCCCAGTTCTTACACCTATGTAAGTGTTTTCCCAATTAAAAAAGGCCAGTTGAAGAAATTAACATATTAATTAAAGAAAGAAACATATCCTTTACTAGTACACGCTTGATAAAACATCTTTGAGTCAGAAACCAGGCAGGAGGAAACCAAATTCATTGCATCTTTAATTATCCCTTCAGCAAATACAGAAGAGAGAGCATTCATCACAATAGTCTGTTACAGAAAGATCAGAACAGTCAAAGAAATAAGGGCAGCAGTCATAGAACCTTCACATACATGTTGGAGAAGAGATGAACAAATGTAACACTGAGGTTCATTCTAAAGTATTATATATTTGACATCATTATTTATTTGAGCCTTATTTAGAAAATATAATTTTATTTACTTTCTTGTTTTCATAATGAAGGCATCACATGACCTTGGTCATCATAACAGTGACGTCACGGAGATGACGTTACAAAAGCATGACATCTTTACTCTATGCTATCACTCGGTGGATGCAAAATGTCTTGTTTCTTTAGTACAGTTTGCTCATTTTTCAAGTAGGCCCTAGTGTTAGGTTTGTTTTGCGTTTCCTGACATTTGCTTTGCCTTTGACTCTTGAATTGTGTCTTCTCTTTGATTTTGGCCTTACTGTCATAGTCTAATCTTGCAGTTTTGATCCTTTGCGTTCCCTGACCATGCCTCTGGCTAAGAAATAATTTCCTGGACATTTTGGTTATTCACAATAATTACTAAGAAGCACTACACATCTCACTTCAAAGACATGTTAAAAAGTTGACTTAATTACAGTGTACATTCTGATGCTGTCAAAAGTAGCAAGAATAACTTCTTAAGTCAGTAGCACATTATGCAACTTCTTATTGAGGGGGGAAGTCACATTTAATGACTGCGCTTGTTGAATCTTGGTGCATTGAGGATGTCAGATAACATGACTGAGAGTCATAGAAGATAACAAATTACACGACTTTAAAACATAGTTTCAAATTTTCAAAGTACCACAGGTTGGCCACATGCTGCCTGACAGAACCAGTGTCTGTACAAATGCTTTCCAGGTAGGGCGTGTTTAGCCACAATCTCTTCAGCTGCAGTCTCTTCAGCCAATTCTTTTGTGGTACAACAAACACAAGATATTAAATAAATGAACCTCTTATGTTTGCACATTCCAGAACACCAAGGTTCCTTCTTTCCTCATAGCCACATGGTACGCGCATTACTTTCAGGGTGATCCAGCCCCTAAAATTCGAAACAAAATAATTTTGTTAGGGCAAGTAGCAGACCAGTCTGACTGAGTTGCTGAGATATCAAACTACACAAATGGTAGTCATGGGTGTGTGGTGTGACAGCCCCCAACTCTCTAAGATTATTTAAATGAAGGCTATGAGTGAAAAGCTCTGGAAAGCTTGTGCAGTGTGATGGAAGTTTTAGTCCAATTGAGTTAACAATTGAAAGTAACATTACAGCTAAAAGAATATTCAAATAATCCTGAAATGGATTTAAAGCAAGGTAAACAGGAATTGTAATCTATACTAATAAAAGGCAAAGCCCTCACTGACTCACTCACTCACTGACTCATCACTAATTCTCCAACATCCCGTGTAGGTGGAAGGCTGAAATTTGGCAGGCTCATTCCTTATAGCTTACTTACAAAAGTTGGATAGGTTTTATTTCGAAATTCTACGCGTAATGGTCATAACTGGAAGCTATTTTTCTCCATATACTGTAATGGAGTTGAGCTCAATGGCCGTGGGGGGCGGAGTTTCGTGTGATATCATCACGCCTCCCACATAATCACGTGAACTGACTGTGACCGCAGTACACAGAAAACAAGGAAGAGCTCCAAAAAGCGCTGAAGAAAACATGCATTATACAATTGAGAAGGCAGCGAAACAATAAGAAGCGAGCGACTGACACATACAAGCATATTCATGAGTGCAGCTACTTCGGAAACAAAGCACGGTGTAAACCTAAAGTTTAAATTAAGTTCATAGACAGGCTGCCGCTAGCGTTTGTCATGCCCACGGCTAATGCGGGATACAAGTTTAATGAGAGGACGCAAGATATAAACGAGAGTTTTGATCACTTTGTAACTAAGTTAAAATTGCTGGTGAAGGGCTGTGCTTATGCAAATTCCGAGAGACTGTCTTTGTGGGGGGATTGACAGTTAAGGTGGGTGGGGGAGTCATGTCATCATCTCCCCTCCCATTCACCTCATTTCACTGTGAGCTGAGCTCCGCAGCTAACGCAGTCTTGCGGAACCAACTTTGTGACGCTGCCACCAAATACTCACAGAAAAATCCACAAGTTAATACACACACTGTCTCTAGAGTTTCTCCACACTCTGAATCCTCCATGCACTACTTACAAAAGGTTACATTGGCAATCGTGTTACGTTATTTTTAAAATGTTTCCTTTTCTTAGCACAAGCACAGCCGAGAAGCTTCGATGCATGTGCTCCATAACGCGTTAAAAAATAATGCATTTAATCACACTTTGCATTCCAAGCAAAGGGGAACTTCTGTCAATGCATGATTTCCTGGTACACCGATTACATTGATTCACACATCAGAGCTACAAAAATGTAACAGTCGAAAGAAAGGGTGTTACTACGACTGATTGGAGTAAAATTTCATTTCAAAAGACTACCCGACGGAAGCCTTGATAAAAGCGTGGTTTTGTGCATATATATATATATATGTATATATGTGTGTATATGTATATATATGTTTATGTGTGTGTATATATATATATATATATATATATATATATCTATACTAATAAAAGGCAAAGCCCTCACTCACTCACTCACTCACTCACTCACTCACTCATCACTAATTCTCCAACTTCCCGTCTGGGTGGAAGGCTGAAATTTGGCAGGTTCATTCCTTACAGCTTCCTTACAAAAGTTGGGCAGGTTTTATATCGAAATTCTACGCGTAATGGTCATAACTGGAAGCAGTTTTCTCCATTTACTGTAATGGAGATGAGCTTCAACGCTGTGGGGGCGGAGTTTCGTGTGACATCATCACGCCTCCCACGTAATCACGCAGTACATAGAAAACCAGGAAGAGCTCAAAAAGCGCTGAAGAAAACATGCATTATATAATTGAGAAGGCAGCGAAACAATAAGAAGCGGCGAGTGACATATACAACCATATTCATGAGTTCTGCTACTGAAACAAAGCACGATGTAAACCTACACTTTAAATAAAGTTCATAGACAGGCTGCCGCTGGCGTTTGTAATTTAGTGCCTGCCCATATAAGGCCGTCCGTCAGCGGCAATCCAATAGCAAACTGCCACGGGTAAATATTCACGGGTGAAGGACTGTGCTTATGGAGAGGAAGATGAGATGGTCAGGGTGGTGTTTGACACAAACTCAGCGAAACTGCGAGAGAAAGTTTTAAGTGCCAGGACTAAGGTAACATTAAATACAGCCATGGACATAGCAAGAGATGGCACCAGCACAGCTGGGAACCTTCGATGCATGTACACCGAGTGGCTCACGTGAACTGACGCAGTGCACAGATAAAAGGCAACAGTTCCAAAGAGCTGAACAAAACCGAATTACACAATTGAAAAGGCAGCAAAAATATGAAGCGTCTCATACATACAAGCATATTCATAAATCCAACTACTGCGGAAACAAAGCACACGTTGGAAAAAGTCAATGTCCCGCTAAAGGAAGACAGTGTAAAAAAAACCCGTGCATGCAGTGTGTCAGGTCTCAGATAAAGAAGACGAGCTGTTTATTGATGCAGTAAGAAACGAATCGATGAATGAAACCTGTCATCTTTACAACGATTGACAAACACGGAATGTAACTTGAACACAACACATCCTACAAATACGAACCTGATTGAAAGAAATAATGATAATCAAATCCTTGATGACAGCAACACTCAGTAACACTCACAAAACAAATACTGTATATTGACAGTCATGTTACGTTATTTTTAAAATGTTCCCTTTTCTTTTCTAGCTTTTTAACACACTACGTCTCGCTGCGATCACGCGGGTATATATATATGTATATATATATAACCCGATCTACATACTCGAATAATGGATACTTTATTTGCCATCAGTGATTGTTTTGGTAAAGCCATACTCAGTGTATTCATTAGATGAACGGTAAAAAAGTAAGAGCAAGGGGAGGATGACTTATTGAGGCATGCAGGCTGTAGTCTTGGCGTCAACTCTATCTGAATTGCGATCACATTTGAAAAATATATCTTTTCAAGTTCTATTTAGTCCATATGTGTCAAACTCAAGGGCCGGGCCACATCCGCCCGGCGTAATTATATCCGCCCGAGATCATTTTATATACTGTATTATTGTTATTAAAGCCGGGTATATGAAGCGCTGGTAACACAATAAACTACAGATCCCATAATGCAGCGCTTCAGCTGCCTTGCCGAACACTTACCGCTTACTAGAGTTATTGCGCACTGAGTTTGCACGGCGCTTTGGTGACTTTGAAGAACAAAAAAAGTCCGTCTACATGCGGCTCGAACCTTGTGCATGTTTGGTAGCACATATCTGTGTGAGAAGCTCTTCTCAGTGATAAAGACTAACAAAACAGCACACAGGAGTCGCCTCAGTGATGAGCACCTGCAATCCATCCTGAGAATCTCCACAACACAGAACCTCACACCAAACAGAAACAAACTTGTGGCCAAAAAATGATGCCAGGCGTCCAGCTCTAAAATGACATATGAGCAAAGACAACTGAATGATTTGATTTGTTATTGCACGTAAGAGCGGAGTCAACCGTTTTAACAAACAGCGTATTGCACTGATACGAAATAGCTGTGTGTGTATATATGTAGATATGTATGTATATGTATATATATGTGTGTGTGTATGTATGTATATATATATATATATGTATTTGTGTGTATATATGTGTGTGTATGTATGTGTGTATGTATATGTATAGATATGTATATATATATGTTTGTGTGTGTGTGTAAATATATATATATATATATATTTATTTATATTTATATTTATATATATATTTATATATATATACATATATATATATGACAACAACACTCATCACTCACAACAGTGACAAAACAATAACATTGACAATCATGTTACGTTATTTTCAAAATGTTTCCTTTTCTTTTTCATTGCTTCTTTAACACACTACTTCTCCGCTGCGAAGCATGGGTATTTTGCTATATATATATATATATGACAGCAACACTCATGACAATGACAATGTCAATCATGTTACGTTATTATTAAAATGTTTCCTTTTCTTTTTCGTTACTTCTTTAACACATATATATATAGCTGTGCCGGCCTTTGAGACTCTGACTGCGCTTCTGCCTTAAGTCAAAGTGAGCACTTTTAATTTTTTTTATCCTCCCCCTGAGCTATAGCCCAGACAAGTGCAAACACGGGATCCCTTTTCTACACTGCGGCAAACTAATATTAAGGAGCTTCACACTTTCTTTTGCACGTATACGATTATGAGATCATCAGCTTGGATTATGAAGACACGCACAGGAGTGTAGGACCAACAGTGCCATCACAGCCGATTAATGGCAGGGACGCCTCACCAGTCTACACAAGACCCACCGCGACTGTCCCCAAAAGGCACTCATATCGTCAGCAAAGACATCTTTCTACACTATATAAAAGAAAAAGGCAACTTTTCTTTCTTTACACCTTTTTTCCTTTTATCCCAAACCAAAGCCTTTCTCTCTTAACACTGCAGAGGGCACAAAACTAATTTTCTTTAATTGCTGGTAATGCCGGTAAGGCACATTACCAGAGGCAGAAATTTGGACATTCACATAGAAAATGTAATTTCTATACCACAGCCGTCGTGTAGCGCCTTTCAAAAGGGATCTACTACAGAGAGATCATCCATATACATTTTAGCTGCTGTTAGTACTACTTACCTGTTGTGTTACACCGTCTTTAAAATGTAGTTTACCTGAAACCACTCCAGTAAAGCTCAATGTAGGTTTACTTCTTAAAACGTTAATGCTTTGCTGTTTAATAACTTATAGACTACATTTTGTTATTTTTCCCTTGCACTCAGTGACCAAAGCTATACACACACATATAGACACATACATATATATATACACATATATATACCTGTTTGTATGTATCTATGTATATGTATGTATATATATATATATATATATATATATACACACACACACCTATTTACATTATATATACCTGTATACACACACATACATACATACATACATACATACACACAAATATATATAATTTGTATGTGTGTACGTATGTATGTGTGTGTATATATGATGTAGATAGGTATGTATATATATATATATATATATACTGTATGCGTATATGTAGATATGTATATATGTATGTAGACTCAAACCGATTATAACAGCAGCAATCCAAGCTGTGAGAAAACACTAAATAGGAGGCATGTCAGACGTCGTGGTACATTTTCTGATGCAGCTAGACGAAAACAACTTCGTAACGCTGCGGCCAAATACACAAAAGAATTATTTTGACAATCATGTTACGTTATTTTCAAAATGTTTCCTTTTCTTTTTCTTTACTTCTTTAACACACTATAGGGTGTTTTACTAGTTGTAAGATAAAATGTAACTAGGAAATCCTGACATTTGTACCAGCATATTTAATTTAGAAGACAATGTCATATATAGCATTTAACTTTATATTTTGTTAACAGTTTACATATAAGAAGGGTTATGTCTATGATTCAGACTTTTAAAATGTTTAATTAATTTGCGACTTTACATAATACTGGATAGTGTAAGGGATGTTATACTAGATTGTCTAATTAATCTGTATGCTGACTGGTGTAAATGAAAGTATAATTAAACGTGTTACAGTACGTAAATGTACCTAAATGATAAGACACTGCTCTGCCACAATGCATAAAGCACACGGGGCTCCACCAGTTGGTGCAAATAAAAGACATCCATTTTGGAGTTCATTTGGAGGCTCTCCTTTATCTACAATAAGTTAGATAACAGATGGATTACAATCAAAATACTCCCCACTACATATACACAGACACACACCTTGAAATTATGTGCACATGCATTGTGAAAGTTTCATCTTTCACGCAATCTCAGTTGCAACATTACATTACTGTCCTGGGCTAACAGTGCAGAAACAAGATAGCACTTCCACACCTCCCGATGACTGGACAGGCATTAAGTCAGCATGGTTCTAACTTATTTGAATAAGAAAGGTAAACTCCCTTCTGTGGAAAAAGACCCAGCCTTGTTTCCTTGGTATGTTTCACTGCCGTATTTTCCAATATGGTTCCACCCTTATATGCAGTCATTTCTTTCCATTTTCGTCCCAGCTAATTTCAATTTGGTGAAGTTAAATCCTCAATTCTCAATACATTTCAGAAATGTATTTATAGTTTATTACCTATTTGTGGCTTGAAACCAGAACACAAAATCTTGGGAATGAGCCTATGTAAGGTTAGAGGTTGCACATATGGAGGATTGGACTCTATTCGTATTACAAGTTGGGCACTTTCAGTCACCCTACACCACATGAAGACGTGCCAGCAGCAGTCACGCCTACCATCACAAAGTTTGTATATTAATGTAGGAAACTACAGGAGAAACAGGGAAATATCCATAATGGCAACATAGAACAGCACAAAAATGGTCAAAAGTCATTAAAAAATAATGGAGATGGAAAGAACAAAAGAAGTCGTCTGATTAACTCAATCAAAGTACCTATGATAACAGGCAAGTGGCTGGCGTTACTGTAAACACCAGTGGGAAATGAGGGATGTGGCTTGAAAACACAACTTTCAGATGTTGATCTTTGAAGAAATGTGTGTCAAACTAAAAAGAGGAATCAGTACAGGCCAGAACAGCTTAATAAATGGAGACGGCATATGGTTCCTGGACTAGTTGTTTCAAGAGAAGAGTCACTAACAGGTTTCACATCATAAAGACATCAATACATTCATTTACAAGGGTCCTTTAACTCCCAGTCTGGAGTACGAATTTAGGCCAGATAAAAACCAAATGAGAATTTTCTTGACCTTTTCCTCACACTTAAGAAAAATGTCTTATATGTCAGTGGTTTGGTTTCTGGAACTGAACTGAAGGTGAGGAAATACACATTCAGAACAGGTAAAAGAAGAAATAATCAACTCAATAGACTGTTAACCCCTGTAATTATTAATATTTTCAAAAAGAGTGTGATGTACATGCAGGTAAGGAGGACATCTACAGGCAAGGATGCACGATGAAAGTCAGCAATGCCCTGGAAACCAAGGAGAAACCTTCACTGGCAGAAAGGTCCCATGTTCAGTTGCAAGGGCTTTGATGCTGTTTTGTGGCCATGAGAGAAAAGGTGATGAGTACGGGTAAGAAAATACTCCTCCTATGTGCTAGAAAGTAGGGGCTTCATAGCTAATAGGAGACGCTTGACTGGACACCAGAAATTGGAACACCTCCTGGCTGCAACAGGGCTCCACATCCTAAGCAGGTATGTACACAGCAAAATTCCCAGTGTTTAAGGAACTCATATGGAATTAAAAATGTAAATATTCAGAGAGTTAATGTAAAACTTGGAATTTTGCTGCATTTGAGGTTATGCAGCCAATACACTCCTCCCATTTAAAACACATAAAAGGCTCAGGGGTGAAAGGGCAGTGGGAGCTCCTAAAGACAAAGGTCTCGTTTGATGTCCTCAGTGAAGATGTGAAGAAGACATGGAGCCCAGTGTAGAGTTGGGAGGAGAGCACAAACAGTCATCTGGTGGGAAGACAAGGATGGAGTCTGGTGAAAGGGAGAGAGAGCGATCTGAGAATTTATTCTACAGGAAAAGTTAAAAGTAACATTACAATTTTACTTGCCTGACAAACACTGATTTTTAGCAGGTTTCCTGTTCTGAAGTAAACTAAATCTGCAATAATCACCAAGATAATTAAATAAATAATATAATAATAAATAATGCATAGGAGTAGCCCAGTTATTTACCATATATACTCTCGTTTAAGTTCCCCCGCAGATAAGTTGAGGCTTGATTTTACAGAATAATTTCTGGTATTTCATAATGTTGGTCGTGTAACTTGAATGTGGAAAACTCACAATATTGGTCCAAGAGATTATGTTATGCTAATGCCCACCTGAGAGAGTAACCATGGAGCACACAGCCTTTTTTTTCTATGTGTTGTGTCTATGTGACCACACGGTAATACCCACTGTTTTGTGTATCTCACACCCTCATACACCTTTATCATAAGATCATCCCTTATCTGCAATGGAGTATTCGATCAGGAGAAAAAATGCCGCTGGTTTTAAATTTAAAGTTGTTGAAGTGGCGAAAGAAATTGGTAACTGCGCTGCTGCAACAAAATTCGATATGCCTGAGAAACGGATGTGAGATTGGAGGAAGCAAGAAGATGTAAAAAAAAAAAAGTGTTGTATTTTTGAATGGATGTACGAGTCAGGGTCTGATTTTATTATCTATTTTTTGTGTTTCAAGACCCGACTTATACGCGAGTATATAAGGTACCTCATTTTTTGACACCCATTGCATGCCCAACCAGCCTATAAGGAGGTCTCTTTCTGAATTGTCTTTCCCAAGATTTCTTCCATTTTTTTTCTTACATGGGTTTTTTAGAGAGTTAAGCTAGGGGACTGTCATAAAAACAGGGCCTGTTAAAGTCCAGTGTGGCATTCCTTGTGTGATTTTGGGCTATACAAGAAATAAATTGTTGTTGTTTCCACAACAACATGACCAAATACAATTTACCAAAACACAACAGTAAGAAATACAAAATGAAGAAAAACCAACTAAGAATGTAAGTGATTTAAAAGAAAGTAAAACAACAAATCACTGATCACAACTCTGCACTCAAAGCAGAAACTGTATGCATTTTTAAAATGAGGAAAGGTGATAATACAATAGGGGATCTTACTCCAGGTGTTTGTGTAAATGGAAAATAATTATCTTTGTCTATAACAGTTAATAAAACCGATTATAGGATTAAGTTCTTATGTAATAGCCCTTGGGACAGATTGATGTCTCAAGGTGCTGAATTGTTGAACTAAATTATTAAGTAAAAGAGAAAGATAGTTATAGTAAAGCTGAAAACAAAATCTGATTGACAAATTACTTATGTAAGTAGAAAAAAATGCAGGTTTTAGCTTAGGATAATTCAACACAGAGGTGGGTCCAAAGGGGAACTCCCCTTGAATATCATGTGCTGTTATAAAGCCTTTTCGATCAGTTCAATAATTTTTTCAGTGAAAAGAGACCAAACTAGGAGACAGCAGGAAACTTCGGAAATTATAACTGCCTGGACATCAGCAGTGGAAACAGCAAGAGAGAGCAAAGAGCTTCTGATTCCGTTTCTTAATAAGTTTTTGAGTGTGAATCTGGTAGCGAGATGAGAATCAGGATAAATACCAAGATATTTATATTTATCTATAATTGTTAAAATGTGGTTTAGAAGGGTTATAGGACATGACACAGACAGAAATTTCTTTGAAGAATGAAAATACAAATATTCAGTTTTCTTTACATTAATAGACAAATGATTCAACCGTAGCAAGTCATGCAATAAACCACGATTGAAAGAAAGTTTTGAGTTAATAACACTGTAAGAACAAGATGGACACAATAAGAAGTGTTGGGGCAATCCTTGTATAAGTGAATTCAAAACAAAAACAAAACACGATAAAAGTGCATTGAAGAAACGTCTTTTCAGATTGGAGTCTGATTCTGACTGACTTGTGGATGAGGGTGTCCTGCAGGAATAGGTGAGGCCAGGTGGTCGAATATCGGAAGTGATGTCAGTGGTGTAAAAGCCAGCAATCTTCCAGTCTGCAGAGGGAGGAAAAGAGAAGGCGTTAACACACAGCATCAACCACTGGAGCAGCAGAGAATTACCATCACCAGATCCGTTAAACTGTTTCCTATGTGTGCATGCACGTGACAACATTTCATTCAGAGTAAAAGATTATTGTATTGCCTTCATAACAATGAAATGTAAAGTGTATGCAAACAAATAGAGGATTATTTATATACAGAAGAAAAAATAAAGGACCAGGATACTGCCTTGTGGTGCGGTAATATTATACATTGAAGGAGAAAATGTAACTTGATCAGATTTGACCATCTGCTTCCTATTGGGTAGATAAGAAGATAGTGTCTTTAAAACATACAGTAAATATAGAGGTGAAAGAAACATCATTTATTAAGAAGGAGTTGATGGTGGACAGTATCAAAATCACTTATTATGACCATTATTACCAACCTACTCCAACTGACCCACTGGTCACATATCACATGTGTTGAAAACTCCTAGCTAAACCTTTTTTTTTTTTTTATTTTATTTTATTAATTTTATTACAATCCATACATAGCAATCAAGTTTTTACAAAAAAAAGAATTATGTTAAGAACAGATCGATCCCCATCCCTGAGAAAGAGAGCAAGCCAAACGGTGTAAAATTTAAGGCTTGTAAACATACCTAAGTTAATAAATTCTCTGTGCTTTATAAACTTATTTTAAAATATTACTGATTACATCCTGCCATGTTTTGAAAAAAGTCTGTACAGATCCTCTAACTGAGTATTTGATTTTTTCCAATTTCAAATAGTATAACACATCAGTTTCCCACTGACTTAAAAAAGAGGAGAGTTTGGGTTCTTCCAGTTTATTAACCTTTAAAAAATGTATATAATCATTAAACATTCCGAAGTTTAAAAAACATGTCTTGATTAGCTAAATGAACACTGGGACCCAAATTCAGACGATGGTTAGATAGCAGGAATATTCCAGGAGAGCCAGTTGGTTTAGTCATTTGTATGCACTTTAGTTGCCCCCATCATTTGGATGGTTTTTGCAAAATTTGTCTTTACTAGGACCCTTTTATTTTGATATTATTTTGGGTTCAGAGAAGCTATAAGAATGTTTTTTATCATTTAAACCAGCTTAAACCTTTGGCTCAGTCTAAATTCTGATGCAAAGGAGTTTGGTTGATGTTGGAAATTAAGGAGAACAATGATGAGTTCAGCGTTTAAAGGATTGCTATTGTCGCATTTTGAAGGGGCATGGAGTGAAGACGTCAAAGGACAGAGGTGAGAGTAGTCTGGGTGGTAAGGTGAAATGCTGAACAGAACAGTAAAAATCAAAACACCCAGCAGTGCAACACAGGATTGGAGTGAAGACAAAGACATCCAAATGCTGCTTGCAGATTTCAGGAGCAAAGCAGATGAACTCTGAATGCCATGACAGGTGAAGTAAAAAAGTCCAAATGAAGGTGAGACACATTATTAATGACTGTGGCATGATCTGCAAACCAAAGAGAAAAAAGAAAGCTGCTTCATGTATTTTGCATTTCTGCTTCAAGTGCTTCTTTTCTTTATTATTTACTACTGATGGTTAAATACAGGACAGGAATATGAGGAAAAAATACCTGTGTGGAGAGCTGAACCTGAAAGCTCCATTTGGGAGTTCCCTTGGATTTAGTCAAGTGCAGTCAAGTTGTTTATCCATAATTTGTACTCTTCCATTTTCTCTGTAATAACATACTGCTTCTAATAAGTGATTTGCATATTACGCTGTGGTCTGGAAGCTTCAGCAAGCTTCCTTCTCAATGTGTAGAATGTGGATTCCTACACAGTGACTTCATGAAATTGACAAAAACATTCTTCCTCTCTGTTGTTCTATTTTGCATTTAATTTGCCATTTCAATAGGCTTTGAATGCTGGAAAGAAGCAAATTAAAGAAAATAGTATTTTGTAATATTACTGGTGCTTGCAAAATATTTCCTTGCTTAATTTATTACAAGACCCACAGTGCTGCTTGTATGTAGAGAAATGTCTCCCTGCTTGCTGGTTTGTTACTGGTTACAATGAAGTGGCATTTGCTTTGCTTGCATTGTGAATATAAAATATGTTTGAAAACATTCAGCCAGGGTGGTACGGTGGTGCAGTGGTAGCACTGCTGCCTCGCAGTTAGGAGAGGTTCGCTTCCCGGGTCCTCCCTGCGTGGAGTTTGTATGTTCTCCCCGTGTCTGTGTGGGTTTCCTCCGGGCACTCCGGTTTCCTCCCACAGTCCAAAGACATGCAGGGTAGGTGGATTGATGATTTTAAATTGGCCCTAGTGTGTGCTTGGTGTGTGGGTGTGTTTGTGTGTGCCCTGCGGTGGGTTGGCACCCTGCCCAGGATTGGTTCCTGCCTTGTGCCCTGTGTTGGCTGGGATTGGCTCCAGCAGACCCCCGTGATCCTGTGTTTAGATTAAGCGGGTTGGAAAATGGATAGATGGATGGACATTCAGCCGTGTTTCCATGCTGGCAGTACTGGGTACAAGGCAGAGGCCCACCCCAGGCAGTCTGCCAGTCTATCACAGAACACACTCGAGCCAGTTTAGGGTAAGCCAGCTAACTGAAGCTGTTAGTTTTTGGGATGGGGAGTAAATTGGATTACTCTGTGAAAAGCCACACAGTGACTGGGAGAATATGTAAACATGTAGACTTGTATATTACAGTAATACGAGGTGTGATCAAAACATACAGTGAATATTTAAATAAAAAGAGAATTATTACAGTAAAAGACACTTTGCCATTAATCCAAATCAGAATACTCCCCCTCGCTTCAAACACACTTATCCCGTTGTTCTTGCCACTTTCTGAAGTAGTTGTGGAAGTCCTCTTTCGTGAGCGTCTTTAGTTGCGCTGTTGTGGCTCCCTCAATGTTCTGCGCCTCAATCCAGATCCAACATCAAGGTGACAATGACTGGGTTTTTTGTCTTTGATGGAATTGCGCAAGCTGAGTTTGTACCCTGGAACACTATGGTGAACTGTGAATATTATAAGGGCTTATTACAGCATTTAAGAAACAACATGCATAGAAAGCAACCTGAGAAATGAGAAAACGATTTCATCCTCCATCATGACAATGTTCTGTGTCACACATTGCTTCTGGTATAGAAATTTCTGTCAGATAAAAATATAAAAATATTTCCTCATCCATTTTCTTTCACTGGATCTAGCACCGTGTGACTTCTGGCTCTTCCCCAATGTCAAATGACCATGAAAAGTAAACGTTTTGAATCAATTCAGGACGTCGAGGCACTCATGACAGCACAACTAAAGATACTCATGAAAGAGGACTGCTTCAGAAAGTGGCAAGAACGATGGCATATGATTGTTCGAAGTGATGGGAAGTATTTTGAGGGGGAAAAATGGCAATGTGTCTTTTACTGTAATGATACTTTTTTATTTAAACATTCACAGTATTTTTTGATCACACCTCATACACAGAGATATATTCCTTACCCTGCCTAATTCAGTTCAAGTTTGGGGATGGGGGGGTCCACAGCCCATTCCAGCAGCTCTAGGAAACAACCTTGGACATGATGCCAGTGCATCACCAGACACAAATATGGGTCAGTGTAGAGTTTTCAATTAACCTAACTTGCACATCTTTGGAAGAAAAATCACAAAGACCCAAAGAAAAACCTCTATATACTGTACACTGGGTGAACCTGTACAGTCCACACAGACAGCAACCAGGTGTAATATTTAAATCCGGAATACTGAATTGGTGCTAAACATTGTACCACCAAGATACCAGAGGGAAGAACATCTAAAGTGGCGCTGATTCTAATGAAGGACTCTCAAGTAACAAGGCCACAGTCTAAACTCAACTATTACTACAATTAGTTCACATCAACTAATTTCCATGAGCAAACCAAAAAGTCCGAATCACGGAATGGAGAAGGCCTGGTATGTACAATTTGAATTTTTTTGCAGTTAGAAGTTCCAACTTTTGATCTCATTTGAGGGTGATAAACACCTGGCACTTGAACTTCAAGTGTGAAGTCGATAAAATTAGTTCACTTTCGGGTCACCAGTTTCCCATAAGGTGCTAAACTGTATTCACCTGGGGATTCATTTGTTGCCACCAATTTGATTTAACCTCTAGCCGATTTACGGTCCCATTACAGGTAAGCTGAAGGCGAATTTTCTGAACTTGTCAGTCTTCATTCCAGCCCACACCCATGCCTAGGAGCTATGACAGAGTGAGGAAAAGGCTGCATTGTAGACGTCATTTACTAGCAGAGAGGTCAAGTGTCAGTGATGCAAGCAAATCTTGAATAAGGGCAACTGCTTCTGAACTGGGCCAGTTAAGATTGTTTGCTCATTTCCGAGGGACGCCCACTGCCATCTGCCATCTCCACCTTCTTCAACTAAAGCCTATAGGCCCAGATGAAGCATCCATTAGGAGTAGATCTTTGACCTTGCATGGAGGAACACAATAGGAAAAGATTAAATAAAGCAACAGGAAAATGAGTTTAAATTAAATTAAAATAGTTTAATTAAACAGGTATATTATGCAAATTTAAATTTAAGAACATTTAATGACATCTTAGAAACTATTGGTGGAGACTGCATTTTAATTTCCCTTATTTGGAACAGGGGTGCACACAATACTCAAGAGCACAAGGATGAGAAATGTTGTTCATATACAAAGAGCAAAATATCAGCTAAGCAGGACAGTTGAAGATACTAAATGTAATTATACAAGAACAAGTTTGGAGAGTATTTTTCATTAACAAGTGCTGCTCATTTACATATAATTACTAATTATAAATGCAAATCCCCCCAATCTTTGGCTAAGTCCCTATGCCTAATCAGCTGAACTGTTTTTATTATAGTTTAGAGAAGAACCTCTCCACAGCCCAGGGCCCTACTTATGGCTCTGTTCCACCTGTCCTATCTCTCTTCTTCTCTGTGTGGGAGAAGAAGAATCAGAGAAGAGACAGAACTATTGAAAAGCAGCTTGGCCAGACACTGTCTCTGCCTTCGCACTAAGAGTCTGTGCTGCTGAATCAGCACCTGCGCTTTCAGACATTTTTAAGCATTCTCTCAAGGCAGAAGATCTAGACCAGCCAGAGTTATCCCAGTGCTCCAAAATATTTCATGTCTTAATGACTGTAAACCAGTGGAGCTGACCTCTGCCATGTTGAGAACATTTGAATCCTTCAGTATCTTAGGTTTGTCACCGATTGTTTTCTTGACCCCTCCAATTGGCCTACCTTGCCAAAAAGTCAGTTAAGATTCAGTAAACATGTCTCTTCCCTACATTTTGCAGCACTTGCACTATCCAAATAACTCTACCAGAATTCAATTTGTGAATTTTAGCTTAGAACCTCAAACAATTATTACCTAGCATCTCTATAACAAATTCCAAAATTTGAACCTGGACTATACCACTTGCTTCTGGATCCCGGACTTTCTGAGAAACTGAAGTCAGACAGTGAAGATGAATATCAGATTTTTAAAATCATTTTTGTAAAAATTGAATTTTTATAAAAATTTTCTCCTAGGGGAGAAATTAGAATTTTTACAAGCCAGGTCATGGTCATGTTGGAGAACATGCACTAGTACAGCACGTTGCCACACTCACCACATGACAAAGCAGCTTGATATCTCAGATGGCAACCCCCCTGGCAGACACGAGGTCCACTCACAACCTCTGAAAATGTTCCTCTATCTGCCACAGCCAGGTGTTACATAGACATCCTCTCAACAATGAGGATCCTGTGAGCCAGATCAATCTTGGGAAATTGCACAACACATGGCGGTAGTGCCATATCTGATGCTCCCTCACAATGCAGGTAATGTGCCTCATTCTAGAGTCTGTGAGCAACCACTCACTTGGCACAAAATCAAACCAGTGACACCCAAGTATTCTCCGAAGAGACACAGTACCGAAGGAATCCAGTCTTTGTCTCAGGTCACTATGTCCATGTCTCCCAACCATATAGCAAAACAGGAAGCACCAGGACTCTAAAGACTTGCACCTGTGTCTTTTTGAAAAGATATCGGGAGCACTACACACCCCTTTCTGGTGACCTGAAGCACCCCCCATGCTCTCCTAATCTATCTACTGACATCACATAAATAGTCAGCAGAGACATGAATGTTGTTGCTGAGGTAAGTAAACCTCTCAACAAGGTCGGCACTCTCTCTACAGACAGACAAACTGCTGATGGCAATGCCTAAGAGGCCATTAAAGGCCTGGATCTTGGTTTTTATCCAGGACACCCACAAGCCCAGACACTCAGACTCCTCACTCAGTCTCTCAAGCACCCTGATCAGAGCCTCCATTGACTCCGCGAAGATCACAGCATCTTCGGCAAAGTCAAGATCAGTGAATCTTTCTGCACTAACAGATGCCCCACAGCCACTGGACCCCACGACCCTGCCCAACACACAATCCATGCAAGCATTGAACAAAGTAGGAACAAGAACACACCTCTGACAAACCACAGTGGTTCTGCCTCCACTCTACACAACACTCACAGTACTAGTGTATAGGCTGGCCTTGTCATCCAGCAACTTTTTACTTACATAAATACATATATAAATAAATAAACACACACACACACCAGAAGGACTAAAATGAAGGAAAATTAAGAAGAATAAAACTTACTTGGCTGTCACTGTCACAGTGAGGCATTATATAGACATATTGCTGTTGGCATAAAGGCGCCCCAGTAGTTTTTCTACACACACACTTCTGCTGATTAATTTGTTGTCTGAAAGTTCTCAGTGTTAGTGTGTCAGAGAGAGCATATGCAGTCTTGTTCATAATGGCACACTGCTTTGTTTTAATTCTGTCCTTCACTACAACCTCCAGGGGGTCCACAGAATGTTTCATAGCTGAGATTGCCCTTTTAATTACCTTGTTGATTGGGTGGGCGTTTCCTGAAGTGGTGTTACCAGCCCAGCACATTACAGCGTGTTAAAGTGTACTGGCCAGAGTTCTAGAAGATGTGAAGGATGTCACTTTCCACATTAAAGGAACGCAGTCTCCTAAGGAAAAAAATGCCTGCTCTGACCTTTCTTATATAGGTCCTCTAAGTTCTGAGATCAGTCCAACCTGTCATTAATGTGGATACCCAAGTACTTGTAGGAGTCAACCACCTCTACATCCACTCCTTGAATAGTGACTGAACACAGAAGCTTTTTGGTCTGGCGAAAGTCAATATCCAGTTCTTAGTTTTGCTGATGTTAAGATGTACACAATTTCATTTGCAGCAAGAAACAAACTGGCAATACTGATGGTGATATTACATTTTATGAACACCATAATGTTATAGGTTATATGACAGATGACTTGACAGCCCTCAGGGCTGTGTGCTTATGCCTTCTTTATGAGTGACTGTGTTTCCACACAAAATAAAACCAGTATCATCAGATTTGCTGAAGATGCCACGACCATTGTACTGATTGACGAGAGAGATGCAAAAGTCTACAAAAAAAGAGGTGTTAAATCTGGCAATGTGCCTCCAGGACAGCATTTTCTCCTTAAATGTTATCAAAACAAAGAAGATGATTGTGGACCCATGATGAAGGAGGAAGCAGCATACACTATTGTATGTTGCTGAGGTGGAGATGTAGAAAGTGAAAACCTTGATATTTCTCAGTCCTTATATTAGTGAGGATGTTTCCTGGTCCCACAAAACTGTCCATTTGGTAAAGAAATCTCAACAGCATTTGTATTTCCTGAGAAGGCCAAAGAAATATGGCATGCCAGTGTGGAAAATGAAGGTTCTCTTCATTCCCTTTTACTAATTCATGTCTGATGTAAAAGCATGCTTTGCTGAGCAAAACAGAAAAATATTTGTCCAAAGGACTCAAGGTCTAAGCATTCTACACATGAGTCTGCCTTATCACGTTTTCCCTTAGCTTACATCTGAACGCCATAACAAAAGGGGACAAGAAATCAAGTTTTACAAGGGACGTTAAAGGGGCTCAAGGTTTGTGTATAATAAAGTGTTGACTGTTACATTTTATAATGATATTAAATCACGCATTCTAGGGGTATAAAAACTTGCCCCACCCAACAGACGGGGTTCAGAAGAGCCCTGACACTGTCATGTATATTGATTGTCTGCTCTTCTGAAACTCTTCTCGCTGTGACTCTGCAAAACAAAGCTGCTTTATAACCACACCTGCTGTCTAGTCTGAAGTCTTCGTCCACACCAGCCAGAAGCCTTGGTAGCTTTACAGGAGTACTATTGAAAGCATTTTACATATGCCATCACAATCTAGTTTGATAGCCAGGGGCCTCATGTATAATGTTGTACGTAGAATTCATGCTAAAACATGGTGTACGAACAAAAAATGAAATGTGCATACGCACAAAATAATTCAGATACATAAACCTGTCCATAAGCAAAGTTCTATGCACTTTCCCTTTATAAAACCCAATCAGTAGGTATTTTAACTCACATGCATGCGACTACAGCACCACCCTGACTCCTCCCAGAATTTTGCATATTTGAATATGCACATTAATATAAACAGCCCCTTCCATTCAGTGTTTTGTTAAAAGAGAGTGATAAAAGCACATATAAAAAAAGACAAATTTCAAAAAAAGAAGTGGTCAGATGTTAAAGTCAACATGAAAAGGCGAGTATCTGAGGGTCATATGAATTGTATTAGGGCCACGGACACAGTGAAGAAAAAAATAGGCTTATGTCAAGATTAAAGATGAAATGTTGACTTTAACCTCCAAATTTCCACTTTAATCTAGTAGTTTATTTTGTCATTAAAGTAGAATGTTGTAAAATTTATCTTAAAATTGATGCTTAATTTACTATAGTTTCTAAAATCCCATTGTAACTAAAGTAGCTTGTTAAATGCTTCATATTCACTGTGTTCCCCAATCCAGTTATTTAACACTACTTGCTTCTTAAACGGGCTTTCTATTACACTGACAAGAGCAGGCAGGCAGTGATCGGCACACATAAAACATTACATTGATGATATTACAGCTCTCTGAACATTTAGAATATGAAGATGCATACTTGATATCATTTCCATGAAAAAGTGCATTAAAGTACATATTAAACGTGTGGGGGAAAGGGGGCTGGCGCCGTGTCCAGGGACTGTTCCTGCCTCCCTCAAGATACTTGCAGTAATGGCAGCACAGAGTATTTTTTGTACCCAACTGCCTTCTGCTCAGGGCATGTACAGCACTTACTATCTTAAAAAGACAAATAGAAGCATTAAAAACTTCAGCCATCTTGCACATCTGCTTTTCTTATTCCTAACCTTTGGCAAACAGTACAGGAGCACTGGCCTGGTATAGATTAGATTCAGACACAGTTGTAAGGCTGCAGAACAGTCAATCGTAAGAACAAATATTGTAATTAAAAACAGTGAAATAGTAAAATGATACTTGTACATACATATTGTATATAATTTGTATATATTATCACACACTATATATACTCATTTGTTTATTGTATTTTTGTTAATTGTTCTTTGAAGATATGTATGTAGGAATTTCATTGCAGATGATACATATGACAACAAATTTGACTTGACTTGAAAAACAATTACTTTATTTTTTCTAATTATTATTTTAGATAGCATTAACAGTTACTGTGCTAACACTATATTGCAGAGTCACTGCCAAAAGAGATCCTACTCTGCTGGGCCCTTGAGCAAGACCCTTAACCTTCAATTGCTCCAGGGGCGCTGTACAATGGCAGTCCCTGCACTCTGACCCCAAGGGGTATGCGAAAACTAACAAATTCCTAATATGAGAAATTGTATAAGGTGAAATAAAGAACAAAAAAAATTAATATCAAACTGTTAGTTTACTTATATATTCTGTTAGAGTTTTAAATGTATTTTATAGATAATAATTTAGCAGATGTAACTTTTTTTTTAATAATATGGCTCCTATTTATAACTTTTACCCCTTTTCTAAAGCAATGCTGGATGTTATATACAGTATATATGAATTACTAAGTGTATTATATTGTTAGTAACAGTGAGCATCTTTTAGCACTTTGGATCTACCATGTTTTCTTAAATGAATTATAGCTGTTGTATTAGCTATTTATTATTACACTAGGTAGGTTACAAACCAAAGACAGGTAACAGAAAAGATTTAAGAATATTTGATTTTTGATATCACTGGCCCTACGTGTACCACTACATGTCCCTGCTCAGCACTTTCTCTGTCAATCAGTTTCCATAAAGCCTTCTTGTCACATTCTGTCATCTAGTGGCACCTTGCTTGGCTCCTGTATTCTTGTTGATGACCAGTGGTAGATGGGATCCCTTTACCTGCTTTGAAAAAAGCAATTGTATTCTTGCAAATACCTTCCATCTTTGAAGGTGATTCTGGTGGTGTGTAACTAGTATTTAGCAACCTGACCTTGTTCAGTAAGCTATTTGGTATTTTTTCATTGAAATTCTCCATTTAATTCTCACAATCAGGAACTGAACTTTGTACTCCTAAACTATTGTATCAGCATCTCTACCACTGAGCAACAAAGGTGAAACTGACCAATCAGGCCAAATTAACCAATCAGATTGTTCAAAGGGACCAGGCCCATACACATGGAATTATTATATTGTAGATTGTTTGGGTGCAAAATCTGTTTGTCCTGCTGTGTGGAGTTTCAAAAGACTGGGAAACTGAAGAGTGAGATTTTAGTGTTGTTTAAAGAGGTTTAGATTGCGTGGGGTGCCAGGGAGAGCTATTCTCAACTTTGTTTTTCGTTTTGTTACTCACATAGATGTTCTGAGACGTCACTAGTTCATACCATCAATATATTGTTATGTGGTCCTAACTGTTTTAACCCTAAACAGGGAAAGCCAAAACTGTTTTAAAACTAAAAAACTATTAATATTGACTTTAATTTATTATAGTGAATATTAAAAAATATTGAAAATATTAACTTATTAAATTAAAGAATTCCCACAAGCGACCAAAAGAACCACAAAGTGAGTTAAAGGACACTGCCAAGCAGCTAATGACACAGCAATTTGGCTATGGCAGTGAGTTCCTTGTATAGTACTCTCAGGCAATCCCTGATTGAATAGTTGAGAGTTCAAATAAGCAAGTAATTATGGGAAAAGGGTCTAGGACAAATCCACAACAGAACACAGTGGAATACAAGACAGCAGCAGTAAATTACACCAATCCATTTCCTAAACCCAGAAGATGCATCATGAGGAAACTAGAGCCTATCACAGCAAGCATGAGGCGTTAGGCAGGAGCAGTCCCTGGACAGGGTGCCGGCCCATTGCATTGTGGGTAGACATGCATGTACCCACAATAAGACACTAAGGTCAATTTAGCATCACCAATCTACCGAACCAACATGACTATGGAAGGAAACTGAAGTACCAGAAGGAAACCTATGCGGACACATGGGGGAGAGCATCCAAACGCCATGCAGAGAGCACCTGGGAAGTGACCCCCAATCTCCCTGTTGCGAGGCATCAGTGCTACCACTGCGTCATGGTTGCGCCTGAGTAAATTACAAACAAGGCAAAAGGTGGTTCTGTGGTTACAGAACTGTGCTGGTATCTGTAAGGTTGCTGGTTTTTACTGCCAGAAGGGATCTTACTCTGCTGGGCCCTTGAAGCAATGCCCTTAACCTAAAAATTTGATCCATGGGTGCTGCACAATGGCTGACCCTGCACTCGGACCCCCAAAGGTCATGCAAAAAGATAACTTCTCCTCAAGATTAATAAAATATATATATATATATATATATATATATATATATATATATATATATATATATATATATATATATATATATATATATATATATATATTGTCAGGGATGCCAGGGGCGACGACCTGGTCGGGATGCCTTGAGGGACCAGAAGAGGGTCTACGCCCGCCCTGGATCACGTGAGGGCCACCAGCCTGGTTGCTTTGGGGGCCATGGGTAGAGGGCTTGGAAGCCCAACCCTGTAGGGGCCCGTGGTCACTGCCAGGGGGCGCCCTGATGCCTTTAGAGCCCTGGACCTCAGCACTTCCGCCACACCAGGAAGTGCTGGGGGAAGAGGAGCAGGGACACCCGGAATGCTTCTGGGAGTACAGCCGGCACTTCTGACACACAAGGGCATGTTGGTGGGTGATTGCTGGGGAGCACCTGGAGCATATCCGGGTGAGGATAAAAGGGGCCGCCTCCCTTCATTCGTGGCTGGAGTCGGGTGGAAGCAGGACGAAGCAGAGGAGAATGTGGAGGCAGCCCGAAGAAAGGCAACGTGTGTTGGCCAGGACTTTGTTGGGTTGTGTGAGCACTTGTAAATATTGTAAGTAGTTGTCAATAAACGTGTGGTGGTAGAAAACAACATGTCTGCCTGTCTGTGCCCGGGTATCATTCACCATACCCATACCCATACCCATACATATATATATATATACATATACTGTATATACATATATATATATACATATATATATATATATATATATATACATACAGTATATATATATACATATACATATACATATATATATATATATATATATATATATAAAAGAATAAAAAACATGACCTTAGCAATAGGCCACTCAAACAAGGCGCATAGTATGCATTTTGTGCACAGAACTACTCTGCACTGCCACATAGTGGGTCACATGTAGCAGACTATGCTTGTACCAAAGTGAAGGCAGTAATTTATTAAAGTAAATTTCATGAAATAAAATTATTTTAAAGGAAAATATATCTGTAGAATTTTATTTCTTATCCATAGGCTGAAGAGGTCAGGTTAACTCCTGTCTCTTTCATTCCCTGGTATGAGTGAACTGATGTCATTCATCTGAGGTGCCGTTCTGCTCTCTGGCCAGTTCTTTTAGGAGAAACTCTTGTTCCTCATTCAACTCTTTTTAAAACAAATGTATAGAGCGAGGGATGGCCTGCAGAAAAGGTGAAAACTGAAGAGGACTAGCCAGCATGACCTTCTCCAGAGGGACATTCCTGTTATAGAAGACCTGGTAGCATTGGTGTGATGGAATAGGTTGAAATGTTATTGAAGTCTCATCTAATAGACTTCCAGTTTAACTTTGCCACTGTCTTATGTTTGCCATATCTATTTTAAGATTTTACAGCTCCATATGATATACTGTATTTCTTAACTTTTTGAAGAGCAGCTTAACTATAAGTTGACATAAGGAAGTGTAATTTGACCTCATCCTGGATGTCATTGCTATGACTATGTGAAACTAACAAATGCAAAGGTGTGCACCTATTACAGGGCAAGTTCAGGAACTTGTCGGCTTTATAAGCTAACATATTTAAAGTAAATAAAATGTGATTCACATAGGGAAGAGAAAGAGTTTGGCAAGGGATCATCCCTAAAAGACAATGAAGTGAAACTGGGTGTGGAATCAAAATTACTCTTAATATGCTCAATGCCATTCACAATTATATAAGGCAGGTGTTTTTTTTTACAGTACAGAACACATTGAAACAAAAAGTAAAAAACCTACAATAAGCCTTGACTGGCAACCGCTGCATACAGAATAAAGCACTGTGCAATGAATTGAGACAACGCTTATAGTCAGTCAGTCATTTTCCAACCCGCTATATCCTAACACAGGGTCATGGGGGTGTGCTGGAGCCAATCCCAGCCAACACAGGTTACAAGGCAGGATAAAATCCCGGGCAGGGCGCCAGCCCACCGCAGGACACACACATCAGGGACAGTTTAGGATCACCACTGCACCTAACCTGCATGTCTTTGGACTGTGGGAAGAAACCAGAGCACCCAGAGGGAGAACATGCAAGCTCCATGCAGGGAGAACTCAGGAAGCGAACCCAGGTCTCCTTACTGCGAGGCAGCAGCGCTGCCACTGCGCCATTGTGCCGCCCTACGCTTATAGTAAATACCTGTAATTATTTTATATTGACTTTTTCAATTCAGTAGCGTTGAGAATTTATTGTCTCAAGAGGGCAGCTTGGTCTGCCAGAGTTTTTAAAGATTTCCAATATACAATACAAAAACTCCAAACTAAACCAAAAAACTAAATGTATTCTTAAGCTTAATAATTAACTAGGGGGCTCAGCCCCCTGCTTGCTTTGCTTGCCAACCGCTGCCCTACATTCTAGTAATTATCCGGATCTGCCGCTTGTGACAAATCGCGCTGTGCTTTTGAATAAACACGAATATCAACTCTGTCTTTGATATCTCCGTCTTTCGAAACTATTATCGCTGACAATTCATCACATGTTGGTTTATTATATGTGCAAGCTCGATCTTTCGGATTTATATAGAAATCCAAGAAAACGTCTTTGTCTGTGTTTTTCACATAAATTTCGTGTAAAGAGCGATACTTTTGGACGTATGGATTTGTATCCATTATTGGCTGTAGAATTGCTAATACGTCCAATTGTTTAACTCTTTCCACTCTATGTTGCATCGCTTCTCCTTCATCATGAATATAAACCTGACCGAATTGTGGTTTCTTTGAAATGAAACTTGAAGTAGCTCTGTCATATCACCTATGTCCATATATTCGATCTCTTTTCGCTGTTCCGTTATTTAACCGAGTAGCAATTTGTTAGCACTAATGCGATCTTTACTATCAATTGTTTGAGACTTTCGAATTTTAGTCCTTTCATAATCTCTAACCTGCTCGGCTTGCGTATCACGCCAACATTTTTGAACCTCTTTACGACGTTCTACTTTGTCTTTTGTTCTTTGTCTTTTCTTCTTCTGCTGTTTGTCTTTTATTTCCGCCCCTGCATGGATCTGTTAGGTTTTCAGTTCATCTGTTGGTACAAAGTTGTCTCACGGGACGTGAAATTATCTCTCTGAAAATGTCTCGTCTCGTCTCTCTGAAAAAGTCTTGTCTCGTTCCAAGATTTTTTTTTATATAATAGACAGATGAATTGAATGTGCACTAATTCAAAAATAGTTTGAGTCAATGATTGTACAATATACGTAACATTCAACAAGCGTAACTGACTGCCTTTCAATACAGTAATCATATTTTATATACTGCCATAGTACTAAGAAGTCAAAATGATTAATATTATCAATAATTATTTTGAATAGAGCCTTTCATAGGGAACAACAAGAACTGTGCAAGGAATCTTGATATTACAGCTAATGATTATTTATATAGTGCCTTTCATGAAATTCTGTTTTACAAAGTATTGCATAAAGTAATTAAAACATGAGCTTTCCACAGCCCCTTTAATGCAGCCACTCATACTGTTGATTTTAATGTTTTATAGAAAATATTTAAGTCAAACATTTTCATTGTATACATCTTAAGATTGGAATGTTTTATAGAGAGCAATTAGGTCTCACATGATTATGACATACTGCACCGCCTAAACTTTAAATATTTTATGGAAAACAATTAAGTTAATTATTATTATATATCACAGTTCACAGTCACTCCTCTCAGACAGTTCCACACAGGCAATCAAGAAATGCTAGAATCAGGCTTTGAAGAGGACCTTTTTTTTATAGCACTATGTAATCAACGACTGCCTGCAGGTAAAGGATTGGATTATATAGCACCCAGTAAGCACTTTTGCTTTCAATCATTCACTCAATATTTTCTAAAGTAAAAATAGTCAAATAATAAGTAACAAATAAAAAAAACAATCATTAACTTCAATATTGAATCAAAACAATGACTTTTGATTAATGGATTACGAGACTGGCCATCTGCTGTGCTGCTGAACCTTTTATTGGACTGCTTCTCATCACAAATGGAGAGAAAGTTAGTGGAGTCAAGCTTCTAATTCTGCTTGACTTTTTTCTAAGAAAAATGTGTAACTTTACCTTGGTGTGGAGGGAGGGGGTTTAGGGGAAAAAAAGTTTAAGGAAGCCCATTAGCAGCCACTGCTGCAGACTTGGTCAGTCACATTACACTTCTTTATTTGTAATGGCTGCTATGAAGACAGCCTTCCTTTTTGTATTCCACTCATGCCTCCTGGCTTGCTTTATGAATAAGCATTCCTGTTGCTGAATTTGTTACAGATGAAAATCAATGTGCTGCAATCAAGTGCTGCCAGGGCTGTTGATATTTGATGAGAAATATTAACTCTTCATTGTCAAATCTCCAGCCCACCCCTGTCCCCCCCAGTACTTTAGTATTTCTGTATAGTATGTTGTAAGGAGATGTAAGTAAGAAATGCACTATACTCTATCCATAAACTATGCTTAGTCTTGTTTGATTAAAACTTCCAAGTTAAGCATACAAAAATTAGGGTTGGTCAGGAAAATACAACCTCACTGTACCAAAGCAGCATTTACAGAATGGCTTTCCCATGCCAGTTCTCCAGCAAACAAGAACTGGTGGGGAACTGCTCTGTAATACACTGCTCCATAAAACATTTCTGTTCACTGTATGTGTGCCATAATAGCCATCAGCAATACCACATGCACTTCAGAACAGGTCACCCTCCTGAAGCTAAACATGTTTGGCCTTGGCCAATACTTGGATGGGAGAACATCTAGGAAAAGCTCAGGATGCTGCTGGAAGAGAGAGGTGTTGATGAGGCCAACAAGGGATTCTTATTTTAGTATTTTAGTAGTAAAAGAACAGCCAAGGAGGAAGTGAAGTTCATTGGGAATAGTAAAGGAAAATTTTTGAAATAGCAGATGCACTAAACTTGCATTTTTCTGAGGCCTGTGAGGAAGTAGATAATCTCCCAGAGGTTACAGGGACTATTAAGGGGGTACTGAGTGATTTAGATATTGTAGAAGGGGAAGTACATCTTAGATTAAATAGGCTAAAATCAAACAAATCACCAGGACCCAGATAATATTTATACTAAAGTTCTTAAGGAGAAGATACCAGAAGAGTGGAGGAACAGTGTGATTATATTCATTTATAAGGAAAAGGGCGTTTTTCAAGATTGTGAAAACTATAGAAGAATAAAGTAGATGTCACACGCTATGAAAATTTGGGAAAGGGTTATAGAGAGAAGGCTTAGGGAAGGGAAGGGAAACGAGCAGTTTGGTTTTATGCCAGCGAGAGGAATACCTGACACAGTCTTTGCATTGACACAGCTCATACAGAAGCATCAATTAAAACAGAAAGGATTGCATATAGTGTTTATTGATTTGGAAAGGCTTATGAAATGAGTGCACACATCAACAGGTTTGGAGGTGTATGAGAGAGTATGGAATACTAGAGAAGTATGTAAATTTGCCCAGGATATGTATGAGGGAGTGAGAACTGTTGGAGTAATAGATATGATTCCACTTAGAATAGGTCAGCACCAGGGATCTTAAGTTACCTCTTTGATCTGGTTATGGATATGTTGAGTCATGGGATAAAAAACCAATCTCCCTGGTGCGTATTTTTTGCTGATGGCATTGTATTGTGTAGCACCGGAAAAGAGAAAGTGGAGAGGAAGCTGGAAGTATGGAGAAGGGCTTTGGAAGATAGAGGGTTGAAGATAAATAGGAAGAAGAGAGAATATATGAAGTTTAATGATGATCAGGAATCAGAAGTTAGCCTGCAGGGAGAGCTACTGAAATGAGTGAACAAATTTAAATATCTAGGATCAGTAGCCCAAGATGGAAAATTAGATTCAGAGACAACCAACAGAGTGCAGTGTGGATGGAGCAATTGGAAGAGGGTATCAGGAGTATTGTGTGGTCAAAGATTTAAGCCGAAGGTTAAAGGTAAGGTTTTTAAGACAATGGTAAGCCAATAATGATGTATGAAGCTGAGACATGGGCAGTAAAGGGAACACAGGAGAAGTTAGATGTGGCAGAAATGAAAATGATGAGATTAATGTGTAGGGTTACAAAGAACAAAAGGGACAGAATAAGAAATGAGACAATCGGAGGTACAACCAAAGTGTTATAGACATCTATGAAAGTACAGGAAAGCAGGTAGAGGTGGTATGGGCATGTGATAAGGAGAGACAATGAATATGTAGGCAAAAGAGTGATGGGGATTGAAGTACAGAGGAAGAGAAAGCGAGGGAGCTCAAAGCGGAGGTGGATGGATAAAGTAAAAGAAGAAGACCTAAAGGAAAAGGACTTGATTGGTAAGAAGGTACAGGATCGAGTTGTACGGAAAAAGTTAATCAAGCACATCAACCCCACATAGAAGTGGGAAAAGAAGAAGGAGTTTGAATCCATCGATGTACTGTAATAAAGACCTCCTTTATGGTAATTCATTAATTCAGCTTGTTTTCTTCCACACAAATAACAGAATACCATAAATTTTAACTAAACAGATACTTGATTTGTAGTTTTGTATACACTTTTTTCTGATTGGCTGTGTGGTTGTACCCTGCTAAGTACTGGATTGCCATCCACCACGTTTGCTCCTTAACAGAGGTGCTGTGATAATCACTGGCTGCCTGTGACCCTAAACTGGGCCAATCAAATTTACCCCTCAACACATGTAGAATTAACTGTACACCTATAACATTTGTTAAGTTCTTTTCACTTGATTACATGTTATACCCAGACTTAACCTATTCCTCAGTGGCTGTCACTAGATGACCATATCACGCTCTTACACAATGTTGCACCAACAGTAGCAGGAAAAATTTTGCCAAATAACGCACTGATTTCAAATTGAGTGGTGGGAGTAAGCTTCTGTAAACCTTGTAAAAAAGCTATCACACGTCCCGATACTCACATACCTATCAATTCCTGTGTGTAATTGAGGTATGCTGCCTAAGTTCTTCATTTAGAGCCCATAATTACCTTCTAGACTTTGTCAGCTGCAAAAAAGGATGAAACCAAAGTCTGTGCTCACAATGTTGGTGACACCTCTTCAATACTGTGACTGCCAGGATTAAAAGCACTAGAAGGCATTCTAGTGGCACAACAATCATGGTGCAAAACTAGAACACCTTACGACCCACAAAATGGTAAAAGCAAATGTCATTTATATTTTCCCAGCAAAAATCTTTGAAAACGCTTGAAAAGTGCTTGCAAAATGTTGGAAATCTTTGAAGAACCCCTATAAAACACCTGACAAATACTTGGAAAATGCCTACAAAATCACATTAAAAACACCAAACAAACAACGGAAATTTACAACACTCAAATGTGAATAGACCCTAACAGATATTAACATGATGTTGGGCAAAACTGTATTTAATCTAATTTTAGACTACACCTTTCAATCTTAAAATACACTTTTCTTCTGCAAACGCCTTTCATGAAGCAATTAGAGCACCGGATTCTAGGCGAGTATACTATACACTTTCATTAACTGTGGAGCTCTGAACAAAAGCTGAGTGGAGACATGAGTAGATCTGCCCTGTAAAGTGGAGAACTGAACCAGCGTGGCATGTTTATCTCTGGAGTTCTGCTTCTCCTTTGAAGAGGTGTCGTTTGCTGTTCCTCCTTGAATTGTTAATGGTGTAATTATTAGGCATTCATGTCACAGGACATGCAAACACTTCTCTAAATTATCAAAGCATTGCACCTTTAGCTATTTTTGACATCTTTAAGTTTTTTCAACATTTACTTTATTAATGGTTTTGACCTTTTGGATGTCTGGCCTTTTGCCTAGTGATTTTATTGTTTTGTGCCTGCAATGCATTTCTGACCTACTTCTTTATTATAGGGCTAACCCTTGCCCCATGTAGAATAAATCTTTTTGCATTTTTTGGATCCTAATGGCTTTCTCCATTGCACCCTCAAATCTGTCATTTAACCCAATTGTGTGTTGCTTGAAGAAAATATGCCACTTTTTTACTAGTGCCATGTTGAAATAAATAAGCCACAATGCTGGGTTCTGATGCAGGAATAAGAGATTATCCTTTACAGGTCACTCAAGAGGGTCATCTGAGAATAGACAAAACTTGGTAAACCTTTAGTGCTGTCACAAAGTCTGTGTTTGTGCGGAATATACCACGTGGTCACTGTGGCACGGTACATCCAAGGCCTACTACTTTCTCCACCAGAATAACCAATAAAAAAGTGGAGGCTTTTTGTATGAAACAAGGACAGTTAAGAGAAAAAGAAGAAAGAAAGGAAAAGGAAAGCAAGGAGTGTCTTTCGCAACACAGCACAGGATGAAGTGGGATTAGAAAATGGTATGGTTTTCTGTGTCTGTGGGGTGGTCCACAGATACACATTTCTTTGACCTTTGTTGGATGTTAAATATTCCAGACATTTAGGTGAACTGGATTTTAAATGGATCTTTAATTAACAAATTGCAATGCACGTAAACCCAGGTGCCGGCTTGTCTTGACTACACTTCAAATGGGCTGCAAACTTAGATGAAGTCACAAAGAGGACCTGAAGGCTGCCTTATAACTGCAAACCTGGTCATGTAATAGACACTTAGAAAATAAGAGCAGGGTGTATTAAATATCCCATATTGAGCTACTTGACCTGTTATCATGTGTGCCTAAGCAGATCCGTTTCACTTTATCACAGGAGCGTTTTGTCCACAGAGGTAGAGAATGATGTACCAGCATGAGAATAAAAGCAAGGCGAAAAGGTTTTAGAACTGGTCTACCATGCATTGTAATGTGCAGTGTTTGATCGCTGTTAAATAAGATGGATGAATTGCGGGCCATGGCACCTACAAGTACAGTGGCATTTTCTGTATTATGGAGAGATGGCTTAAACCTGATATATCTGACACTGTTTTAATGTTGGACTGATTTCATCTCATTTGAGCAGACAGAGACCCAGTGTGGTGTGGAAAAAAGACGGGAGAAGGACTATGTGAATGAGGAATGGTGTTAAAGGGAGAATATTACAGTGACAGTTTATAATTAAAACATCGAAATTCTGGTTGTCGGAATTTGTCCACGTTATTAACCAAGGGAGATAAGTTACATCATCCTTATTAATGTTTATATCCCTGTAATTAGAATATAAGTTTAATGTCACTGTGCTCTGTACAAAAATTATTTTATAAATCCACTCACATGTACAGGCCAGGCCAAAGTTAGCACACAGGGGCTGTCAGCATTTAGAACTGCTAGGCAAGCATTTGAAGAAAGAAAGGTACAACTACGAAAATGGGCATCGTACTATTTCTGTATGTTAGAGATGAAATTGAATCCTCTCCTTGCCTCGTTTTGAACCTAAGTAAGGGCCTGCACATGGAGAAAACAGAATAAAAGACTTGGACAACAGCCAATCACGGATACCTGGAAGGTATTTTCAGGACGGATAGGTGATAACGTCATCCGTCCTGAAAATACCTTCCAGCGCAGCAACGAAAACGGAAGACTCTCACATGGGCTTGTCATTGGCTTCCTTTCGTCTGTTATGCTGTGTAAATCATCATTAAAGAAAGCTAAGTTATTTTCTCTTATGTGATTTCTTACTGCCATATCACTATGGGAGGGATAGGTCTCTTTTTCTTTTTTTTCTGTTTTTTTCCATATTTAGCATCTTGCAGATTAGTTAGCTTTTGCTTTGTAATTAATTATGTTAAGATATGCAGCAGATGAAGCTACAGTGTAGCAGTGCTACTATTAGTTAAAACTGCATCTCCCAGAAGTCCCTGCAGGGGCTGTTGGGGTCGAAGGTGGTCAGAGGGGTGTAAAAGGAGGGCAGGTGTCCGAAATGAAGGAGAGTGTTTTTTGTTGTTGTATTACTGTAATTTCTCTCTATATCGCTCTTCGACTTTCGCAGCTTCACTCTATCGCGAATTTTATATGCAAACATATCTAAATATATAACACAGATTTTTCGTTGCTTCGCGGGTTTCAGCGGACAATGGGTCTTTTTATTTCCGGGACATGCATCCTCAGTTGGTTTGCCCAGTTGATTTCATACAAGGGACACTACTGGCGGATGGCTGAGAAGCTAACCAATCAGAGCACGCAATTAAGTTCCTGTGTGCTGATTGGCTCAGCGATGGAGCGCCGAATTCGATTCCGCGGCGTTAACCAGGAAGTCTCGTCTCGCTCATTCAGCATCAACGTGTTTCACTGTGTAAAGAGTTAACTTTTCTGCTCTTTTGTGTTTATGTTTGTGCGTAGTCAAGCCCTTCATTATGGCTCCAAAACGATCTGCTCCTGCTGCTGCTTCAGGGGCCGTGCCCAAGCACCAATGGAAGATGCTAACAATTGCCGAAAAGGTAAAAGTTTTGGATATGTTGAAGGTAGGGAAAAGCTACACCGCTGTAGGACGCCATTACGGCATCAATGAGTCCACAAATCTTTTTATTTAAAAAGGAGGAAAAGAATAGAAGATTTACAGCCGCAGTGTCCTTTTAACCAGGGCACAAAATGAATTGTAAGTGGACGTAATAAGGCAGTAGTCCGGATGGAATCTGCTTTAGGGATTTGGATTGAAGACTGCCGGAAGAAGAACAACGGCGGTGCTACACGGTCGCCTGAAGAGGCTCCTTTAAAAGAGCTGTAACGCTATATGCTATATGTATATTTACATATACATATATACACACACTAGGGGGTTCCCTCCTGCTCGCTTTGCCTATAGCTCTCTTGTGGGTTTACCTCTTTGTATATTGTTGGCATCCTTGGCATTTATTTTTGCAACAAGAGCCCTCTGTTGTCACTGTATCTTCAGTGCTCATACACCTTTAAATTTCCCTGTTACATTATTTAATATTGAGTAATCCATGACTGCCATGCACTTCTTGGCACCCACCGATTTTGCAATCAGGTTTCTTTTGAATTTTGGCCTTTCGCCTATGGCTTTGTTGTCAGTTTCCCTGCTGTGACTTGACTCATCAGGCATGCTTCTGCACATGATGTTCTGTTCTGTAGCCAAGGTCTGTGATGACGTGTTACCCCTTCAAGGTGTGACCCTGCAGACAATCTCATTTGTCCATTTATACAGTATTCCTAAGTATACTGTCATTTATCCTAATGTTTTTATATTTTACTAACCTACTTTTTTTTTTTTTTACAAAGATTAAGTTTTCTGGATAGGTTATGTTTTCATTAATCAGTATACAGTATCTGTTTCATAAAGAGGTAAATAGCTATTTCATGTTACAATTATTTCAGCTAAAGCACTTGTAGCGGCACTTGTAGCGTTTAGTAAAATCACATAAAGAACCGAAAGAAAGAAATGTGAGCAGAACATGCCAGAGAGCTGGATTCTTTCTAACTGTTTCACACTATTGGGTGCGACTATAAAATGAATTAAAATCAAAGCAGTTTCTTTCACTTTGTAGTCTGTAGAAACAGGAATAACTAGTGCGTGGGTAGAAGGTCCACTATGTCACAGAAAAAGCCTTCCGAAATATTCCCTTTAATGGACAACAGTACAACACTGTCGAGTGAAAAAAAATGGTGTCTCAGAAACTTTAGGCCATGGAACAGAATTGCAGGTCACTGTTGTGTCATGGTGGTATGAGTGGAGCAGATGTACTTTGTCTACTTTGCTAAATGCTGATAACACCTGATCAAAGTCCTGTGCACCTGCCTGTGATGTTTGAGTGAAAGCAGATAGCCCAACTTCCCATGAGACCCACTGTAGCGAATCCTAGAAGATGAAACCTATAAAAAAAACAATAACAAACTACTTAAAAACATTTATGCTTAGGTGGGAGGGCATTTGACCCTGGAACCTCTGCAGGTTTTTTTGTTCCTAGCTTAACTGGAGATTTTTTTTCTGTACTCCATGGCCATCTAATCTTATAAATGGAGTCAACCTTGAAATCTAAAAACTGATTCGATGCATATATCTCTCTCTCTCTTATATATATATATATAAATCCAATATCTGTCTATCTGTTCGCTTTCACGAGAGAACTAAGTAACAGATTTAGATCGGGTGTTTTTCTATAATTTGCTTGAACTTTCAGGTTGATTTTGCGACTTCTCTCATCACGCTAAATATCATAGTTCACTTGTGGTACCCATTTATTTGCGTGAATCCAAGACACATACAGCGGCCTGATGGAAGGGGGTGCGAGGACCTCCTTACTCATGCACCAGCCTCGGGGGTGTGTACCTTACCTCCACTTAGCTAGCGAACAGGAGAACTACTTGACAGATTTTGATTGTTTTTTTTTCTATGATTTGCTTGAACATTCCGGTTGATTTAGCAACTTCTCTCATCGTGCTAAGAATCATAGTTTGCTTGCAGAAGCGATATTCACACTAATCCAAGACAGAGGCTACAGACCAAGGTTAGGAGGAAGCATAACGTCAGGAGTAGGGAGCCAGGCAGGGCCGTCCTCATTGTCCTGTTTCCTTAGATTGACTAGATTCACAACAAGGTTGTGAATATCCACTTGGGAATAATAAAGCATCTATCTATCTATCTACTACGTGGATGGAGACACGGGGGACAGCTAGTATCTTATATAAAGTGTGGGTTATTCATATTTCATGTTTTTTATTCTTTAATTATTCTTACCTAATTATAATTTATTTTCCTTTGCTTATAATTATTTCTTTGACATTTTGTAAAGCACTTTGAGCTACATACTTTGTATGAAAATGTGCTATAGAAATAAATGTTGTTATGTGCTCATAGCCGCAATTAAATTCACACTTAATTATGTTCAGAAAGTTGCCAGGGTTTCATCTCCGAATTTTGTTTCACTTTATTTTCATTGATTTTTGCCTTTGTTTTACATTAATTATTATAAATGGACCCCTGGAAGGTAGTAGCAATTAAAGCAAAACAGAAGTGTGTCAAGAAACACTACTGGAGCTCCTTTATACTATACAGTACAATTTATTTTTGTAGAGCCCAAAATCACACAAGAAGTGCCACAATGGCTTTAACAGGTCCTGCCTCTTGACAGCCCCCCAGCCTTGACTCTCTAAGAAGACAAGGAAAAACTCCCAAAAAAACCCTTGTAGGGAAAAACATGGAAGAAACCTAGGGAAAGAGACCCCTTTCCAGGTATGTTGGGCGTGCAGTGGGGGTCAATACAACACAATACACAGAACAGAACAAATCCTCATACGGACCAGAATTTAACAGTAGACGATATCACATAATATGATTTATGCCTGTGACAGCTAAGTCAGAACTTTTCTTTCTTTTTAATCTTTTTGCTTTATAGTCATTCCTTTGCGTGTTCAGACAATAGTGTGTGTATATATTTATTTATTTACTTGCTTATCTACCTATTTATGTATTTATTTAAACAACTTCTGTAAAAAGCCAAGTTTTCCTTCTGGGGAGAAATAAAAGTTCTATTTGTCTATCTGTTTACATTTTTGCATTCGTAATTGTTATTTATTATTTTGTTTCTTTTTTTTTGCTTTATTGTTTAACTAGCAAAATACCCACGATTCGCAGCGGAGAAGTAGTATGTTAAAGAAGTTATGAAAAAGAAAAGGAAACATTTTAAAAATAATGTAACATGATTGTCAATGTAATTGTTTTGTCACTGTTATGAGTGTTGCCGTCATCAAGGATTTGATTATCATTATTTCTTTCAATCAGGTTCGTATTTGGAGGACGTGTTATAAAGTTACATTCCATGTTTGTCAACCGTTGTAAAGATAAAAGGTTTCATTCATCAAAGTGTTCACTATGCGGTACTCGTGAATCTAAGATGTTTAACAGGCATTCCTGGTATTAAGTTGTGGATTTGCCTGCGAATATTTAGTGGCAGCGTCTCTATGAACTTAATTTAAACTTAAGCTTTACACCTTGCTTTCCTATTGATATGTCTACAAAGGCTTGTTCCTTTCTTACTGCATCAATAAACAGCTCGTCTTCCTCTTTATCTGAGACATCACACACTGCATGCACAGGTTTACCTTTCCCAGTTCTGCAAACTTTAGCGAAGTGGTTAAATTTACCACATTTTGTACACTGTCTTCCCTTAGCTTGACATTTGACTTTTTCCACCGTGTGCTTTGTTTCCGCAGTAGCTGCACTTATGAATATGCTTGTATGTGTCACTCGCTTCATATTCTTTTGCTGCCTTTTCAATTGTGTAATGCGTTTATTGTTCAGCGCTCTTTGGAGCTCTAAATTGTTCTCTGCGTAATGCGTTCACAATCAGTTCAAATGAGCCGCTCAGAGTACATGCATCGAAGGTTCTTAGCTGTGGTTGTGCTATCTTGTGCGATCTTGCGATGTTCACGGCTTTATTTAATGTTAGCTCAGACCCGGCACTTAAAAGTTTCTCTCATACTTTCGCTGAGTTTGTGCCAAACACTGTTCTATCCCTGACCATCTCATCTTCTTTTGCATAAGAACAGTCCTTCACCCACGAATATTTAGCAGCAGCGTGTCTATAGGATTGCTGCTGACAGACGGCCTTATATGGGCAGGCACTCAATTATGTGGGAGGCGTGACGATGAGGGACGTAACTCCGCCTCACACGGCAACCGAGCTGCAGGCTATGACCGTATATATGTACGTAAGTAGGTTCCAGTTCTGACCGTTTCACGTAGAGTTTCGAAATGAAACTTGCCTAACTTTTGTAAGTAAGCAGTGAGGAAGGCGCCTGCCAAATTTCAGATCTTCTACATACACGGGAAGTTAGAGAATTAGTGATGAGTGAGTAAGTGAGTGAGTGAGTGAGTGAGTGAGTGAGTGAGTGAGTGAGTGAGTGAGTGAGTCAGTCAGTCAGTCAGTCAGTCAGTCAGTCAGTCAGTCAGTCAGTCAGGGCTTTGCCTTTTATTAGTATAGATTAGTCTGCATTGAATTTTCTCCCTTGTGTTTTTAAAGTTAAGCCAAAGGAAGCAGGTCCTCATAATCATGCCGGGTTCCTCTTCAAGCTCCAGTCTAACCTCTAGGATACAGAGTTTGTCTCTCTATCTATGGTAGCCTTTCTCTGAGTATGTCCATTTGAAAACAAACTATTCTGCTGTATACCTAGGGCGAGTGGGTGTTTGGGATAATGTTTGTTTAATTTTAAAGGAAATGATCCAAGAGGTGTGACAAGATCAAACCATAAAGACAGAAATGCAGTCAAATTACCAGGCAGGAGTCTAGGCACTAACAGGAGAAACCACACTGCAGTGCAAGAGTGCAAACTAGTATTCGAAAAAAGATGACATTATTATCACAAAACTGTTCTTCTTAAACCTTTCCTCCCCTAACCAACTGCTTTGTTTAGAATTCTTTCAGCAAGGTTGATCCAATGCTCACATAACAAGTAACTGTTCCATCATTTTATTTACAGTATGCCTAGCATGATGACACAGCATGTCACTTGATCTCCTCATCACATGACTAGCAACAGACTTAATAACTGTAAACACCATGGCCACAGCAAAGCCAAAATGGTTACAAAGTGGCAGGCATGATAAACCACAAAATGGTGGTAAACACACCAGTGAAACTATATTTATAAAAATGCACAAAAAAGAATTAATTGAATCAGGATGTTCAAAAATTTGAGATTTATTACAGAGCTAAACACTTTAAGAAAATGACAACAGAAATCTTGGAAAAGACAGGTAGAGCGTGAATATCATTAGCAAGTCATCTTTCACTGGTTTATATCTCCCATTAGTGAACCTAATAATAAGCACATGTGCCCCCAACATTCAGAATGCAAAACTGACTGGACTGTATCTTCTAAATTGCCATCTACTTCCATAGGAGGGAAAAGAATGGCAATATCTAGACAACACATTTTATAAGGTCTGGATTTAGTTGAGACATTTGGAAGGTATGATGAATTCTAAAATTGCTGGTAAAAGCCAAATCATACAAAACTGGAGCTTACATCTTATTTGTGATGTGATAGGGACCGATTTACTATGGCCCTTGTTTACAAGATGGGACCCTTAGACATATTTCCCTGAAAACCACCCATACACTCTGTACCACTTTAAATTCTGGAGCAACCTCTGAATTTTCTAGCAGCAACCTTTAGGTTTGTGCTGTCAGAAGATTAATTTACACTAGGTTTTAGTTTAATTCAGATACTACTGTAACGGCCGACCCCTTTACCCAGCCTGCAGCTACACCTCCAAGACCTGTGGCCTGGATAATTTGCTGAGAAATCTAACTATCAAGCCGTACTTCTACACAAGTAAACTTTTCCCCACAATCGACGGTATAAATGCAAGTCCACAAAAACAGAATGTAAAATTAAACGGAGTAAATGTATTCAATGAAACAAGACATGCCACAAAACAAATGCACATATAAATATTCCTCCACCCCAGCAACCTCAAGACAGCACCAAAAAATAAACATACAAAAACCCCTCCCTTGTCCCTGTAACATATAACACACACCACACAAGCAACAAAATGACTAATAAACAGAATGGTTGTGGATTTGAGTCCGAAAGTAAAAATGTCCTGAATACGGATGACCGAACTAGCGGCAATTGTGGTGTTTGATTTTCCCGGCGTTTGGAGCAACCTCACCGTGATTCCTCGCGTATGGTGGATGATGAATCGACCCCGGGGTCTCAGCAGATGCAGGTTGAAAGACAGTCCGGATTAATGAAAAACAAACTGGAACAAAGCGCAATGTGATGAAACAGCAAGCAAGTTAAAGTAATTGACACAAAACACGTTTTTTTTCTTCTTCTCTCTCCTTCCTCTTAAATAGTCAGTGACGGCAGTAATTGATTAATTAAGCACAGGTGTTTTCCAGGTTTGCGGCTGCGGTCTCCTTCCATCATCCGTCCTCCTTTACGGGGACGGCATTAACTGATACACATACACACAGCCAATGGGACAATGAAACGAGACACACACAGAACTGACATTTGAACACTAACTATGTGGCCCCGCTACACTACAAAACTCAGCTAGGCTGGGTACCGAAGAACTGGTGTTATCAATTGACAGAATATGACATTTATGACCATGGGCACTTTTGGTAGGTACTAACCACAGCATACTAAGAACATTAGAACAACCTAGACAAGAACAGGCCTTTCAGCCCAACAAAGCTCACCAGTCCTATCCACTTAATTCTAATCCTAGTTTTGAAAATCCCTAGAGTCCTACTGTTTACCACACTACTTGGTGGTTTATTCTGTGTGTCCGTAGTTCTTTCTGTAAAGAAAATACATCCTAATGTTTTTTGTGAAATTTACCTGTGTTTAGCAGTGTTCTTGTTGAACTTATTTTAAAGTAACAGTCTTGATCCACTATAATAATTCCCTTCATAATTTTAAAGACCCCACAAGACCAGCCTTTTTGGAGATGCTTTGACCCAGTTGTCTAGCCATTACAAAATGGTCCTTTCAGATTTGGCCAGATCCTTGTGCTTGCCCATTCTTCCTGCTTCTAAAAATGACCGTTTACTCAATATCTAATGTATCCCACCCCTTAACAGGTGCCATTGTTTTGAGATATTTTGTATTATTCACTTCACCTGTCAATATTTTTAATTTTGTGGCTGGTTGGTGTATAATGAGCACACTAAGCATATATAAAGTGTGATATAGTGGATATTCTTTTTTTTTTTTATTTATTTATTTATTTATTAATTTTATTACAATCAATACATAGCAATCAAGTTTTTACAAAAAAAAAGAATTATGCTAAGAACAGATCGATCCCCACCCTTGAGAGAGAGAGCAAGCCAAACGGTGTAAAATTTAAGGCTTTTAAAAATACCTAAATCAACAAATTCTCTGTGCTTTATAAAATCATTTCAAAATATTACTGATTAGATCCTGCCATGTTTTGAAAAAGTCTGCACAGATCCTCTAACTGAGTATTTGATTTTTTCCAATTTTAAATAATATAACACATCAGTTTCCCACTGACTTAAAAGAGGAGAGTTTGGGTTCTTCCAGTTTATCAGAATAAGTCTGCGTGCCAACAGTGTAGTGAATGCAATCACAGTTTGTTTGTCTTTCTCCACTTTAAGACCCTCTGGAAGAACCCCAAACACAGCTGTTAATGGGTTAGGAGGGATTGTGAGTCCAAGACTGTCTGAGAGGTAATTAAAATTTTTGTCCAGAATAATGTTAATTTGGAGCAGGCCCAGAACATGTGACCTAGTGAGGCTGGGGCTTGGTTGCAACGTTCACAGGTTGGATCATGCCCTGGAAACATTTTGGAGAGTTTTAGTCGAGACAGATGTGCTCGATATATAATTTTGAGTTGTATAATTGTATGCTTTGCATATGGAGCTTGAGTGAATTCTCTGCATTGCTACTTTCCACTCCTTTTCTGATATATTAATTGAGAGGTCATTTTCCCAGTGTCCTCTTGGATCTTTGAAAGGAAGGGATTGTAAAAGGATTTTATATATTGTAGAGATGGAGTCTAACTCCTTGAAATTGAGCAATAATTTTTCCAGCGTGGATGAGGGTGCAAGATGAGGAAAATCTGGAAGGTTCTGTTTAACAAAGTTCCTGATTTGAAGATAGTGAAAGAAATTTGTAGCTGGAATGTTAAATTTGGAATGTAATTGTTCATAGGATGCAAAGACGTGTCTATATAAAGATCTCTAAGCAAGTTAATTCCAAATTTTTCCAGATATTAAAACTGCATATGTTTGTGAGGGTTGAAAGAGGTGGTTCTTTTGCAGGGTGCCACAGAAAGAAGCTTCTCCGTCTTAAAATGCTTTCTACATTGGTTCCAGATTCTAAGTGAGTGGAGCACAATTGGGTTATTAGTGTATTGCCGATAACGTGTGTTTATTGGAGCACAAAGCAAGGAATACAAAGAAGTACTGCAGGATTTTACTTCTATTGCGGTCCATGCCTGTGTATGTTCTTCTATTTGTGTCCAGGTTCTTATCGACTGTATATTTGCGCCCAGTAATAAAACTGGAAGTTAGGTAGAGCCATGCCGCCTTCTGCCTTTTGTCTTTGTAGGGTCGCTCTTTTGATGCGTGGATGTTTAGAATTCCAAATAAATGAGGTTATTGTTGAATCTAATTGCTTAAAGAACGATTTATTAATGTATATTGGTATGTTTTGAAATAAAAAGGAGCTTAGGAAGAATATTCATCTTAACAGTGTTAATTCTTCCAGCTAGTGTGAGATGAAGGGTTGACCATCTATGCAAGTCTTGTTTAATTTTTTCCATACAGACGACGAAATTTTGTTGATAAAGAGCTTTATGTTTACTTGTGATGTTTACCCGAGGTATTTAAACTGTTCTGCAATGATAAAAGGAAGGGTGTCTAATCTAATATTATATGCTTGCGAATTCACGGAAAGAGTACACTTTTATTCAGATTAATTCTGAGACCAGAGAGCTTTTGAAATTCTGTGAGTGCTGCTAAGACTGCAGGCACAGAATTTTCTGGGTCCGATATATACAGTACCATGTCATCTGCATATAATGAGATTTTCTGTTCCAGTCCTTCTCTGCTAATCCCCTTTATCTGATCAGTATTTCGACAATGTATTGCCAGTGGTTCAATGGCAATTGCAAACAGCAGTGGTGACAAAGGGCATCCTTGTCTTGTGCCACGTTCTAGTTTAAAGTAGTCTGAGCAAATGTTATTGATGCAAACTGAAGCTTCTGGGTTAGTATACAGTAATTTAATCCATGCACAAATGTTGGGCCAAACCCAAACTTCTCCAAAATAGTAAAAGGTATTTCCATTCAATCATGTCAATGCTTTTCTGCATCCAATGATAATAATATTTCTGGGGTGTTTGATTTAGTTGGTGAGTATATTACATTAAACAGGCGTCGAAGATTTGAAGATAAGTGTCGGCCCCTAATAAATCCAGTTTGGTCTTGTGATATTATTGAGGGAGCACTTTCTCCATCCTTCTAGCTATGATTTTAGAGAGTATTTTAACGTCGTTATTCAGAAGTGAAATTGGTCTGTATGATGCACATTGTAATAAGTCCTTATTTTGTTTTGGAAAGACAGTGATTAGTGCTTGGCGAAAGGTTTGTGGAAGAGATTGGTTATCTCTGGCTTCTGTAAATGTTGCTAATAGGAGGGAGCTAGCTGAGCGGAGAATTTCTTGTAAAACTCTGCAGGGTAGCCATCAGGGCCTGCTGCTTTTCCACCTTGGAGTGACTTTATAGCATCCAGTAATTCTGATAATGACAGAGGTTTATCGAGCTCCTCCACACTAATAGCGTCAATTTGTGGTATCTGTAATTTATCCAGAAATGCATTAGATTGTATATTGTCTTCTTTAAACTCAGTAGTATATAGGGATTTATAGTAGTCTCTAAAAGTGCACATTATATTTTTGTGTTCGATGATTTTATCTCCATTCGTGTTAGTAATTACGAGATTGCGTTGCACTTCTTGCTTGTGAATTTGTTGCGCTAAAAGCTTATTAGCTTTCTCTCCATGTTCATAATAATGATGTCTGGATTTGTAAATTAGTTGTTCGGTTTCTTTAGTTGTCAAGAGGTTTAATTCTGAATGTAGAGCCTGCCTCCTCTTATGTAGAGTCTCGCTTGGTAGTCTGGCATGTTCTTCATCTATTTTAGTAATTTCGCTTTTTATCTCTGCTACTTTCTTCGCGGATTTATTTCTGTGGGAAAGATATGAGATAATCTGTCCTCTTAAGAAGGCCTTAAGAGTTTCCCAGAGTATTCCTGCAGAGATCTCAGGGGATGTATTTGTCTCTAGAAAGAATTCAATTTGTTTGGATATAAATTCAGTACAATTCTCGTCAGCTAATAGAAGCGGATTGAGACGCCATCTGCGGGTGAGTGTATGGGGCTTAGTAATTTCAGCTCCAAGATCATCGGAGCATGGTCTGAAATAACAATAGCATCGTATTTACAAGATTTAATCTTAGGCAAGAAGTTATTATCTATAAAGAAGTAATCAATCCTTGAGTAGCAATGATGTACTGGTGAGTAGAAAGAATATGTTCTTGAATTTGGGTTTAAAACCTCCAGGGATCTGATAAGTTGTGATCAGTTATAAACTTTGTAATTATCTTTGCGGTGTTAGTTGCGTTCCCCTGTGGAGGAAGTCTTATCTAAAAGTGGATTTAGAACACAATTAAAGTCCCCAGCCATTATAAGTTTATGAGTGTTCAGATTGGGAATGGATGCAAATAAATTTTGTATAAATTCCTTATCATCAACATTAGGTGCATAAACATTTATCAAAATCATTTTACAGTTAGATAAGTCTCCCATGACCATCACATATCTCCCTTCAGGATCCAATACTACATCTGATGCTACAAATGGTACTGTTCTATGTATGAGAATTCCCACCCCTCTAGTTTTCTTTGTAAAACTAGAATGGAACATTTGGCCAGTCCAGTCTTTTGCAGCCGGAACTGATCCTTACTTAGTAAGTGGGTTTCCTGTAAAAATACTATTTTAGCATTTAGACCTGTTAGGTGAGAAAGTACTTTCTTTCTCTTTAATTCGTGATTCAGGCCTTTAACATTCCAGCTTACGAAGTTAACTGTCCCATCATGGAGACACTGATTCTGAGTTTTTGGTGTCATATTATAGTCTTAACTGGAAGTGAAATAGTTTAGGTCTTAATTTCCTATTCCCCAAGAGTTGTTGCCATGCAGCTTATTATTACGTTGATAGTTATAATTATAAAGATTGAGATGATAGATTAGATATAGATCAAGCCTGCTCTCTTTCTCTTCCCCTTAACCCCCACCCTCCCTTTTTGCCTCCCCAGGTGAGGCTAAAACCCACTTCATGCAGTCCCAGTCCTCTGACATACCCAGAGACAGAGCACGTCCAAAGCACATCAAGCCCCCATGCAGTGGGCTTTAAGGTTAAAAGATAGAGATATCTGTTACCAATATAGTCTTTAAAAGAGGAAAAAGAAAGAAAAGAATTTTGCACTTAATATATATATATATATATACATATACACATATACATATATATATATATACATACATACATACATATAATCTTCATCAATTTTAGTGCATTAAGATGATATCCCCAGATAATAAACCCAGGTGATGGTGTTAAAGATGTGTCCAAAACAAGCATAACAAGTCTTAATGCAGTAATAGCAATAACAGCAAACCAAGGGTATGATATTGAACAGTCTCATTTAGGGTACACATGAAATAATTAGAAAAGAAAAAAAAAAGAGGAGGAAAACGTAATTAAGCACAATAAAACACAAACATTTAGCGCCCTAGTAATACTAAGTAATGATAAGTAATAAGTAAGTAATAATAATATAAGAATATGAGAATATATGCTGATAAAAAACCCGTATTTTAAAAACAAATAGATCAGACAGTAGATTATTAATCCTAGCTTTATCATTTACCGCCATGACTCACAATTATGTATCAGAATAGTCCCGGGATCAGCTTTCTTAACTCTTTTTCTGCCTCCTCCTTGCTAGCGAAAACATAGAAATGCCCCTGCCATTCCACTTTCAGTTTTGCCGGATACAGGAGGCCGTATTTGACATTGGCTTGCCGTAGCCGCTGTTTAATATTATAGAAGGCGGCGCGTTTGATAGCTGTTGCTGGAGAGAAGTCAGGGAAGACGCGAATTTGGCAATCTTCATATATAATATCTTCCTTTTTTTTCCTGAGGAGTTCCATCACCTCTAACTTAAATGATAATCGTTCAAAACGGACTATAAAAGATCTTGGTCGGGGTCTGACGGTGTTTGATCCGCGTACGCGGTAAGCCGCTGCTATCTCAGATTCTGCTTTAAAGTCGCCCCCGATATAGTGGATATTCTATTAGAAGTGTGATGCGCTTTAAGAGCTGCAGCACAAACTGTCCCACTAATAATTTGTATTGCGAATATATCTTTGTATTTTGAGAGAATGTGCTCTTGGTGGAGCTGTTATGATATATTGCTAGATAATTTTGTATGAAAGTTGCATTTGCGTTAAAACTGGAGTAGAGTTTGTAAGAAATATTTTACCAGTTTGGAAGTAGGGTAAATAACCTTCACAAGGGACAAAACTTAAAGCTAATCACATTTGAACATGCAGATGAAACTTCTGTTAAGTGCCACTAAATTAAATTCCTACACTTTTTAATTTCTCGTTCACAAAGTAAAGGGAAAGTATTGTAATCGTCCAAAGATTCGATGTCGAGATTTTGATTATTCTCAATGTTTTAGACCTTCTTGACTTTCTCATGTGGAAAGTATCGGAATCTTCCAAAAATTCCATTTTGAGATTTTGATGAATCTTGACGTTTTAGACCTCCCAGAGTCTGAAAATGCCATTTTTGGAATTTTGTGTGTGTGTGTGTGTGTGCGTGTGCGTGTGTATAAAGACGATAACTTGAGTACGCTTTCACTTAGGTCAACCAAATTTTGCATATTTTGCATCTCATATAACATAGCTGGTTTCACTACCATCCTGTAGACCTTCGCTTTCACTCTTGCTGATACCCGTCTGTCATGAATTACTCCAGACACTCTTCTCCACCCTCTCCACTGGACTGTCTTCTTCACCTCCCTTCCACACTTCCTATTACTCAGGTATTTAAGCTCATCCACCTTCACCAGCTCTGTTCCCTGCATCTTCACCATTCCACTGACCTTCGTCTCATTCACACAAATGTATTCCGTCTTGTTCTATTGACCTTCATTCCTCTCATCTCTAGAGCATATCTCCACCTCTCCAGCGTCTCTTAGACCTGCTCCCTACTCTTTCTACAGATCACAATGTCATCAGCAAACATCATAGTCCATGGGGACTCTTGTCTAATCTTGTTTGTCAACCTGTCCATCACCATTCCAAATAAGGAAGACCTCAGAGCTGATTCCCTGATGTAATCCCACCTCCACTTCAAATGCATCCATCACTCCTAACGCAGACCTCACCACTGCCGCACTTCCCTTGTACATATCCTGTACAACTCTTACGTACTTCTCTGCCACTCCCGACTTCCTCATACAATACCATGTGCTTCTTAATATTAGCAAAAAAAAATCAAAATCTTGTGTATATACACCAAAGATACCGAAATACCCTATAAAAGGCGGTTAACATAACACAGAAATACTATAATAACAACAACAACATCATTTATTTATATAGCACATTTTTATACAAATGATGTAGCTCAAAGTGCTTTACAGGATGAAAAAAGAGAAAAAAGACAAAATATAAAAAATAAATATAGGCAATACTAATTAACAAAGAATAAAAGTAAGGTCCGATAGCCAGGGACAACAGAAAAAAGCAAAAAAAGAAAAAAAAATCCAGACAGATGGAGAAAAAAATAAAATCTCCACCCTAAGAGACCGCCCAGACCCCTATAGGCATTCAACCTAACATAAATGACCTCAATCAGTCCTCATGGTATTCAGGGTTCACGTGGAAGAACTTGATGATGACGGTCACGTGGACTTCTGGCCTTCAGTCCATCAATGTAGGGACATCACGGTGCTTTGATTGGGTGGTGGTGGTGCAGATCGCCACTACAGAAAACCAGAAAAGGAACAGCAGAGAAAGTAGGGGTTAGTACGGATTTCGGAGCCACCATGAATAATAATTATAATTAGATATGTATATATAAAATATCAGGATAAACTAAAATGAAGTTATGAGAAAGCCATGTTAAAATATTGAGTTTTTAGCAGTTTTTTAAAGCGCTCCATCGTATTAGCCTGGCGAATTCCTAATGGCAGGCTATTCCAGATTTTAGGTGCATAACAGCAGAAGGCCGCCTCACCACTTTTTTTAAGTTTAGCTCTTGGAATTCTAAGCAGACACTCATTTGAAGATCTATGGTTACCGTTTGGAGTGTAAGGTGTAATAAAATTCCGAAAGATAAGATGGAGTGAGATTATTTAAAGCTTTGTAAACCATAAGCAGTATTTTAAAGTCAGTTCTAAATGACACAGGTAACCAATGTAGTGACATCAAAACTGGAGAGATGTGCTTGGATTTTTTTCTTCCTAGTTAAGATTCTAGCAGCTGCATTCTGCACTAGTTGAAATTGATTGATGTCTTTTTTGGGTAGTCCTGAGAGGAGTGTGCTACAGTAATCTAGCCGACTGAAAACAAAGGCGTGAACTAATTTCTCAGCATCTTTCAAAGATATAAGAGATCTAACTCTTATTATATTTCTTAAGTGAAAAAATGCTGTCCTAGTAATCTGATTAATATGTGAATTAAAACTCAGGTCAGAGTCAATAATTACCCCTAAATTCTTTACCTCCAGCTTGACTTTTAATCCTAATACATCAAGTTTATTTCTAATACCCTCACTATATCCATTTTTGCCAATCACTAAAATTTCTGTTTTCTCCTTATTTAGTTTGAGAAAATTACTACTCATTCATTCAGAAACACAAGTAAGACATTGTGTCAGTGAATCAAGAGAGTCGGGGTTATCAGGTGCTATTGATAAATACAGCTGTATGTCATCAGCATAGCTGTGGTAGCTCATGTAAAGCCTTGAGATAATCTCACCTAACAGAAGCATGTAAATCGAAAAGAACAGTGGATTCAGGATAGAGCCTTGTGGAACACCATATAGAATATCATGTGTCTTTGAAGTATAATTACCACAACTAACAAATAATTTTCTACCTTCCAGGTAGGACTCAAACCAATTTAAGACACTGCCAGAGAGGCCCACCCACTGACTAAGGCTATTTCTAAGAATATTGTGATCAACTATACTATCCACAAGGCCATAAGGCATAAACTGGTACGCCAGTAGAGGTGATGAATGTAGTCTTCCAGTAGTAACCTTTCGTCATATATAAAAAAGGTTGGATGCTTTGCGCAAATCAAGCTTCCTGAGATAGTGGACTCCACATAAATGATTTTAGCATAGAAGACATGACAGGAAGGGGATACTTATTATATATGGTGATCTTATTCAACTCTCTGTCATCCATATGCAGTCTAAAACTCGGGTGCTTAACCTTTTTGAGCTTAGAATCTAGTTTTATCCATTTTTGTTCAGTGATGACCCTTAATTAGCAGTTATTTTAATGTAAACTGCTCAATATTTTTCCTTGATTGACACTCATTATGAAATAACAGTAAACACATATTCACCATTTATGAAATATGTATGGCACTCATTCAAAATAACTCCACATGTGGGTGTTTAATACTGAATAAAATTTAGTAACCATTTTTCTTTTTAAAAGCGAACCTGGGCTTGTCTGTTATGCACAAGTTTGTCATTATTTGGGTTAAGTGAAGACATTCTAGAGAGGAATATATTTACTGTAGTTTGCTGGTGGCTGAATCATCTAGAATTTCGGTGCGCATTACTATTGCACAAGGCAAGACGAGCTGTTCTGCAATTGTATGTGCTTTTTAAATATTTGGCAGTTTGACAAATAAAAAAATCCAACCCTTCAAGTGCCTACTGGCCTGTTGTACAGGTACACTAAAATGTTTTTTGTGAAGCTTCAAGATTTAATTTTTCTTACACAAAAAAAGTCCAACAATTTACTTCAGTAACACGGTTTGTTTCCAAATGCATTAACTTTTAATGGCCGTTGCCCACCACAATTCATGGTAAATTAAATCTATACCTAAGAAAATCTGGATTGCATGTTCTTTTAACATCCCCATTTGGTTCAAATTTTTAGGATTAATCGTGTGAGGTTCACACAGAATTGGCAATATATGCACAGGGTGGGCAGTGCTGATGTGCGTCTGGTGAAATCTCAGCACATTCAGCCACTTCCTACACAACACAGCAGGTGTGATTTTTGTTTAGTGGTGGGAACGTCTGTGAAAAAGAAGTTTAAGTTTCAGCAGACAGAGAGCTCTATAGCTGAACATTGTTGTGTACCTTTATGTTCAGCATCCAGTAAGTAAAACAAGGTACTTATGCGAGTATGTCATATGCGAGTTTATAGCCGTCATTTTTAAAAAAGATTTTCGCAAGCCAGAGTCTGAGACAGGGAGGCGACTGTTCAAGAAGGCAGCAGTTACTGTGCTGTGTGAGTGGAATAATTTCTCTGTTCCACTTTCAAGAGCAGGGGTTATAGGAGAGGAGAAAGTGATGAGGATGACACACTGGATGAGGATGATAAAATCCTCCAGGACCACGACTACACTTCGGCTCCAGATCCACCAGGTGTCGACCTAGTGCTTGATGAAAACATTTCTGTTAGTGTGGAAATCCTCAAGCTAAGGAAACAAATTAAGATGCTTACAATGAAGTATTAATTTGGCATTTATCGTTTTGCTGGCTCAGACAGAGACATTCGCTTTTTTACAAGGTAAGATGTCCAGTAGATTAATTTGGCTATATATTAAACTTACATACATACAGTATTCACCCGTCCCTGAATAAAGTTTAACGATTGTAGGGCAGAACGGTGAGGTGTTTGGCTTTCCCTCATTAATCTGTAGCACTAAGCCCTAATGGTAACCTATCCTTATTTTGAATCCTCATTTAAATTGTAATAGGGATTGATATACATTAGCGGTATATCACTAAATTAACCCTGTTTTGTACAAAAATATGTTAATATGTCATGATATTACCTTCATAATTGTGGATGTTGTTTGAAACATATAATTTGAAGCCCTTCTCTTTTTTAGCTCCTGATGAGTGGCATAATGTTTGAATAATGTGACTTACATCATTTACTATAAGTCTGGGCACCTCTTGAAGTGATCGGATGAAAAACGCAACAGCTAGTCTGTTCTGATAGCAGCGCCGGAAGTGAGGTAGCAGGCTTACAAGGAATGCAGAAGAAAATGTGCATTTAGTCAATTTGGAAGAGTTCAGAGTAGGTGATGCTATGGGGCATTTGAGGAACTTTTCCATGCTTATTGG